>NW_026000016.1:23546958-23665334 GCF_001458135.2 Marmota marmota marmota | reverse complement strand
GGTAGAGAGAGAGGAGGGGAGGGGAGGGGAGAGGTGGGGAGGGGGGAGGGTGGAGGATGGGAAAGGCAGCGGAGCACAACAGACACTAGTATGGCAATTTGTAAATCAATGGATGTGTAACTGATGTGATTCTGCAATCTGTGTATGGGGTGAAGGTGGGAGTTCATAACCCACTTGAATCAAAGTGTCGAATATGATATGTCAAGAAATTTGTAATGTTTTGAACAACCCACAATAAAAAATTAAAAAAAAAAGAAAAAAAAGAAATATATATATATTTATACCTTTTAACCTAGTAATCCCACTATTGTCACTCAGTATCAATGGAACAGAGAGATGTAAGGGAAAGAGGTATGAAAACAGATGCTGATCATCAAGCTATTTACCAGAGTGAAAAACAAAACCCAAGGTAAGGGAGGGCAGGTGAAACACACGACTGTGTATCTATATGATGAACCAATGCATAGCCATGAAAATTGTTTTTATATTATCATAAACATTAAAAAAAAGTAGTGAAATAAATTCCATGGACAAGAGGACTCCAATTAAGTAAAAGAAAGACACAGGGGCTGGGGTTATGGCTCAGTGGTAGAGCACTCGCCTTGCATGTGTGAGGCCCTGGGTTCGATCCTCAGCATCACATAAAAAAGACACAAAGCTGTGTGAGTATGTGAATATGAGTTGAGCAGAAAGAATACCCCAGGAAGTTAACAATAGTTTAATCTGGGTGGCATCCTGATGGGCCACTAAGTTAGTCAACTTTACATCACTATAACAAATAGCTGAGATAATAAGCTTATAAAGAGAAAAGGTTTATTATGGCTTATAATTTTGGAATTTCCAGTTCATGATCAATTGGCCCAGTTGCTTTTGGGCCCATGGCATAGCAGTACATCATAGTTGGAGCAGGTGGTGGATCAAAATCACTCTCCCCTCATAGCCAGGAAGCGGGGGAGGGGGGGGGAAGGAAGAGACCAGGGTCTCACATTCCCCTTCAAGGACACCCTCCAATGACCTGAAGATGTCCCACTAGGCTCCACCTCTTAAAGTTTCCATCACTTCTCAATAGTGCCATATAGGGGAGAGAGATTTTAACATGAGGACCTTTGTAATTTTGACATGCTTTCAAAAATTTTTTCACAATAAGTATATATTATTTTCAAATACAGCCCAAAGCTAAATGATAGTCAATAAAGAAACAAACTAGTAATTATTCATGGGAATAGAATACTTGTGTTTAAGATTATTTCCAGGAGAAAATTGTGGTTATCTCCTTGTTCTTAAGTTATTATCTTCATGTCCTTATCATCATCAATAGCATCACTGACTCATGAGAGTAAATGAATGCACAGAGGGGCCTGGGGAAGCAGCTCAGTGGTAGATTAAGTGACTAACATGCTTGAGGTTCTGAGTTCATCCCCGTCACTAGAAGAAAAAAAAAAGTGGATGAATATCAGATGATTTCACTTTTAGTTAGTGAATTAATTTTGAATGAGTGGATAGATGAATAGATATCTGCTTACCAAGTTAAGGAAAAACAAACAAGAAAGATGGTGTATTAGCATATCATTGCTTTTTTGAAGTGGTAGACCATTCTCTATGACTCTCTCATACTTATTCACATTAGGCATAAACAGCCAATTTACTGAGAATTATTTATATTCCAGAAGAGTAAAGATAGAATGTTTTCCTCTCTGGAGATAGTGCAGGACAGTAGAGATAAAGGCCCCTCTCCTATTCTCTAGGAAGACTTTTTACATTTCAGAGTAATGAAGATAATGTCTCCCTGGAGGGAGGATGGGCAGATTTTCCAGAAAACCATTTATAATATGGGGTCATCTAAGGTCACTAATGACACTGCCATTCTGTACTAGTTATTCACTTGTGCCCACCTCTGCTGCACCCAGTGGGACCCATGGGGTGAGGTAAACTGATGTGAGCATGAAACTCATACTTCTTCTGTGCCATGAGTAAATCCATTGGGATTGCTCTTCTTGCTGGTGAAGTCTATGGAACTGGAACAAGGCATAACAGTTGTCACCATGCTTCTGCGTAGTGACCCCTAGATAATTTTTGACATACCTGTTATAGTTTTGCTTAGTATCCATGACCCAAGTGTGATGAGTGGCTTATGGACATAGCCTAAGTGTGGGCTTCATATTTAGACAAAATTCTACTGTGCAGTGTTATGTAAATTACCTAACATCCCTTAGCCTCAGTTTCCACATCTCTAAGATAACATTCTTATAGGGCTGCGGTAAAGATTAATATAAAGAGCCCAGAATAATGGTGGCACACCGTATTATTTTACCCTACAGAAATAATTCATCCATTTCTCCATATGCCCAGAAAACATGTTATAATTTGTTCAGCCAATATAGAGTATTTTTGATAACTTCTATAATTTCCATTTAAAATAAAAGCTCTTTTAAAAATAAAATAATTTTATTAAAAATTTTTAGTAAATGATATTATATATAGATGCCTTTTCATAGAAATTTTTAAAATACTTGTATAAAATAGCCCCTAATATGTAAAATCATACAGAAAAAATATAAACTAGCTTATTGCACAAACAGAAATTGTATTTATCTTAATTCCCCAGGGGAATAGGGAAGGGAAACATTTATTAAGCAACAATTTGCCAGCTACTTTCCATGCATTATCTTGTTTCATACTGTAAGCAATTTTCTTTTTTCTTTTGCAAATGAGGAATCGGAGGCTTAGAGATAGTAAATAACTTGTACAAGATCACACAGTGCTGGAAGCAAAGCTTGAACCCTGAGTCTATTTGACTCTAAAACATGAATTCTCTCCCTTACAGATTCTAGGAACCTGTTATGGTTTGGATGTGAGGTGTCCCCCCAAAGTCTCATGTGTGAGACAATGCAAGAAATGGTTGGGTTGTGAGAGTCTTAATCCAATTAGTGAATTAGTCACCTAATGGGATTAACTGAGTGGTAACTGAAGGCAGGTGGAGGAAGTGGGGCTTTGGGGGTATACATTTTGTATCTGGCAAGTGGAGTCTATCTTTCTGCTTACTGATCATCATGCGAGCTGCTTCCCTCTGCCACACTCTTCTGCCGTGTTGTCCAGCCTCCCCTTGGGCCCTGAGGAATGGAGCCAGCTGTCAATAGACTAAGACCTCGGAAACTGTGACCCCCCTAATAAACTTTTCTTCCCCTAAAATTGTACTGGTCAGATCTTTTAGTCACTGCAGTGACAAAGACAATTAAAACAGAATCCAATTGTAGAAAGTGTCTACTCTAAGCCTCTGCCTGCCTTCTTACCTTCTATTGGGCTTCTAGCTGCAATCAGTCCTTCATGAATTACCACTGAAACCTCAGCATGGCAAGGTTTCCTGGCATAACTAAATCTGGCACACTGAGTCCCCTGGTGTGTGGGATTTTGCCTCCTCCCAAGTACTGAGTTGTATAATTTAATATGTAAATGGAATTTTAATATTTATTTCTAAGCTTGTTTTTGCTCAAGAGGGAGAGAGCAGTTAGCAAAAGAGCTGGAGTGACAGATATCATGGGGAGGCTACATGTCATCTTGGTGGAGTTTCTTATTTATTTATTTATTTTTACCATTTTACTTCTGAATCCTCTTTGTGTGTCTGGGACTCCCACAGTATGAGCTGATACACCCAGACAGTTGTTCTCCTAACCCTCCTGCAACCTGGGTGTAGCACTGACTGCAGTCTGAGCAATCTCCACAGGACAATGAATTGGGAACTAATGGGCAGGAGGAGATAAGGGCCAGAAGCTTGAAAGAATAGAAAGAACAGTGCCTCTGCAGGCTAAGTTAATGTCTGGGAACCTTAGCATATCTTTAGAGTCAAGGAATGCCACGAGCTACACAGCTGAACCCTAGAAACCGGCGAGGGGTGATGGGGGATTAAGAAAAACACACATTCAGAGAGTAAGCTGGGAATCAGGTGGGACACTGGTCTCTGGTGGAGAGCAGTGACACAGAGCTGGCTCAGTATGATTATTATATAGGTTTTAGTATCAAAGGTTGTTTGTGGGAAAGTTTCTGCAAAGCAGTCAGGCTTGAAGGTTGTAGCATGAGACATTATGGTTATCTTGCTGTGCTCAGAATTCTCTATCCCTGGGAGCTGGAGTCTGAGCTCAAGGTCAAGAGTGATATAGTATAGCTTCTGCACCTTTGCCTTCTCAGGCAGGGCGACACCATAGCAACGGGGCAATCTCAAATCTGTACTCTTGCACAGGGAATTCCCACTGCAAGTGTGCCACAACCATGAGGAAATCAGAGACCTTGATCCAAGTCACTGCTTTCTGCAAAGAAACAGTACACCAAGGTTGGAGAGAGACTACCCTTTCACTTTGTTCCCAGGCTTGAATTGGCTATGGTCTCTGGGATCCTGAGGGCTCTAGGTGAGGCAGGAAAATAGGCCTGAGGTTTTTGGGTGTTACTGAGTGTTCCTGGAGGTCACTGGCAGCAGAGGGGCCAGAAGCCTTCATAAGGAAACTGAAGCAGAGAACATGGCAGACATACTTCTGACCACATATGAGGTACTCTTCCAGAGTGAATGGGCATCCAGACAGAATGGCTTTAGGAGGATCCGGAAGGGCTTGCTTTCGTGTAAGCATGTGAGACAAGGACACTTTTAGGAGAGATGATGTCTGGGATATTTGTTGACCTATACAATGAAGAGCTCTCCCTCAACAATCCTGTCAGTGTGGACTTAGCATTATAAAGCTGTGAATTTCACCACTTGCCTTAAATACAAATAAGGTGTGTCAGTGACATGTCACAGAAGTGGGGTTGCAGTGTCCACTTCTGTGACATGGGTATGGCAGCAAACCTTTATCCAGTTTGCCAGGAAATCATGAATAAGTGAGAGTCTATAGGTCAAAGAGCAAGACTTCTGAGAGGGAGGCATGGCCTAGGTAGCAATTGTACTGATATCTTACTCAGTACTGAGAAAGTGAGAGGCATAAAATAGTGCTATGATTAGGTAAGTGACCCTAGGGCCCTTGGTCACCAGCCCGTAGCTAAAGTCGAAACTTTAAGAGGTGGAGCCTTGTGGGAGGTCTTCTGGTCATTGGGAGTGTACCCTCGAAGGGGGCTTCCAGACCCTTCCTCTTCCTGTCTTTCACTTACTAGCTGCCGTGAGGTGAGCAACTTTGCTCCACCAGAAGCTGCCTCCATGATGTGCTGCCTCACCAGAGACTCAAAAGCAACAGGGCCAAGCAACCATGGACTAGAACCTCTGAAACTGTGAGCTAAACTAACCCTTTTCTCTTTATAAGCTGATTTTCTTAGGTATTTGTCATAGTAACAGAAAGCTAACACAAATGGTACAACATTGATATATTTGCTTCTCACATATTTTTATTAGTACTTCTGTCCTTTTTGGCTGTGAGTTCTTTGTTTAGAAACACAGTAGAATGGACATCTGTTTTCTTGTCTTGGTTTTTAAAAAGACTGTTGTTGTTTTGAAAGGGGTGCAGCATTCCTTACTTAGGCAAACTGCCTCCCCAAATCCATGTGGTTCTGACGAGGTTGCCAATGTCAGTGCTCGGGACTCCTGACCATAAGAATTGGCCTGTGGCCTAGAAGAGTTCACCACTCTCTCTAGAATTCAATCTAGAACAGAGACACACAGAGGTATAAGACCTCAGTACCACATACAATGGCAATGCCTTGGAGAGGGGACCCTGCGTTTCTCCCCTCCGAAGTTCAAGAGATTGCCACATCTCCACCTTTCTGCAACCATTGTTCAAGGTTTTTATTTCCAATTATTCTCTCTCCCTGTTTATGTTAAAATTTTCTTCTATTGATCAAAATAAAAAATATCTGAAAGTTTCTAAATTTATGTCATAGAAAAAAGTCACTTAAATATTTTAAAGTTTTTGAGTTGATAGGGGAGGGAGGCTTTAAGTGAATGGTGACATAATTCTAAGCTGTCCCCTTCCTCTTGCAGACCTTGGTGGAGGATGAGAGGATGAAGGTGGTACGCCTCTTGGAGCAGGGCTGTGCAGAGGGAGGCATGGGGTGTGTTGAGACAAGGGTTCATTACTATTCCTGACAAGATGGGAGAAGTTTCTGAAAAATAGGCTGCCAAGAAATATGTCAGGAGACTAGAACTTAAGGAGAATGATATCAAAGAACTTTTGAGACCGAAGATAACATTCATATAAAGTAGTTTGAATCGTTTCAGTGTAAATACATCATCCATTTTCCCTCAGAGAAGTTCTGCTACACATTAATTTCTGCATGAATGGAGGCATGTGTGTGTGTGTGTGTGTATGTGTGTGTGTGTGTGTGTGTTGTATGTACATGTGCTTTTTGCCTGTGTGTGTGCATGCATGTGTGCACCTTAGGGAAAAGGGGCTAGTATCCATCTGGTATGATGTGCTATAAAAGAGAGATGGAAAATATAGGAAGAAAAGAGGATCCACAAACTAAACCACTTTAGCAGGGCAGGTAACTTCATCCCACTTGGACAGAATGGGTGGCACACACACCTCTACATGAGGTTTCATTTTAATCTCAGAGGGCAGAGTACTCCAGCTAACATCTGGTTTACAAGATTCTATGTTCACCATCAACACGTGTGTGTTTTGATGGTGCAGAATAGGACTTGGAAAATAAATGGGAAAGAACTTTATTCTCCTAGAGCATAGGTTGGCAAACTATGGCAGTTTGTGTAAATAAAGTTTTACTGCAACACAATCTGCCCATTCATTTGCATATTTTCCATGACTGCTTTTACTCTTTTTTAAAGGGCAGAGCCAATTAGCCACAGAGGCCATATGAATCACAAAATCTAAAACATTTATTCTCCTGTTCTTTAAGGATTTTTTGTCTATTTCCCTCTAGAAGTCAAAAGCAATCTTACAGAAATAGGTCAGCTTTATCCTACAGGGTGGACAACACAAAAAATGGTATTTCTAGCTCAAAGTGCAAAGTGGAGGCCCTCAATGATCTGCTTGTAACCCTGAGGTTGCACTAAGTTACACTAGGTGAGGTTACAAAAGGTAAAGTTATTACTAGAGAAAATGGAAAAAATCTAAACTAACCATAAAAATGCCATTAAAAAACTTACCTATGTATTTCTTAATTTTCTTTTCTGTTCTACTGTCAGACATAGCATGGCTTTGGAACTATTGTAGTTCCTCTCTTATCTGTGCTTTCATTTTCCACAGTTTCAGTTACCTGTGGTCAACTATCATCTAAAAATATTAAATGGAAAATTCTAAAAACAATTCATAAATTTTAAATTGCATGCTGTTCTGAGTAGCAATATGAAATCTCACTTTGCCTTTCTCCTCATACCCAGGATGTGAATGTACCCCTTTGTCCAGTGTTTCCATGTTGTATATGCTACCCACCTATTAGTCATTTAGTAGCTATCTAGGTTAATTGACAGTGGTGGTATTACAGTGCTAGTTTTCAATTACTCCTTATATAGTGGACTAATGTTAGGTCACCATGTCTATGTCATTCACCTCACCTCATCTTATCACATAGGCTTTATGCCAGCTCACATCATCAAAATAAGAATGATTATGGTACAATAAGTATTCTGAGAGGGAAAGAGACAGATATCATATTTACAGAACTTTTATCACACTATGTTGTTATAATTGCTCTACTTTATTATTAGTTGTCATTAATCTCCTGTGACTAATTTATAAATCAAACTTTATCATAGCTATTATGCATAGGAAAAAGCGTAGTATATATTGGCTTTGTACTTTCTGAAGTTTCAGGCATCCACTGGGGTCTTGGAAAGTATCTTCTGAGGTTAAGGGGGACAGTTGTAAATGGTTATAGATCTGCATCTTAGCTCTTCAACATACTGGTTGTGTGACCTTGAGCCAGTTATGTGTGACCTCAGTTTGCTTAATTGAGAGACTTAGTTTTTTTTGTCTACCAAATGGTAGAATAAAGTCCATTTTATAGTGCAGTTCTGAAAATTAAATGACAAGATATGTCTAGAATTTTGAAATTTTGAAAATTCTCAATTAATATTATTATCCACATCCCTCCTGCACCTTAATCCTAATTACTTGTTGATCTTTGGGCATAGAGTAGGGGTTTCACATTCATCCAAGTGTCCCCATAGTAATTTTTTCTTTGCTACTGAATGGTCGAAATCTCAGTTGTTGGGATCATTGTTAGCCAAAAAATTCTGGCAGGCTGAGGGAGTAGTATTTAAGTTCATTTGGAATCTTCATGTTATTCTAAGTTAGAAAGAGAAATCAGACTTGCCTGGATCCTAAGAGTTCTGGAACCCACTGAGCCCAGAACCCTGAGTCTGGGACTCAGTGTGTATGGAGAGAAGAGGCAGCTGGAGTCAGGAAGGGCTTTAGGTCAGACACCAGAAATGCCTGATCAGAACATCTAAGATGAAATCCTATGAGATTTGTGAGCTAGATTTAAGATGCCAAAGACTGGAAATGAGACTTGGTCTTCAGGAATACAGGGTTCCTATATTTGGGCAAGGGGATACCCCAAGTTATCCCTCACAAGAAATTGCCTGCCTTATGATTGAAAAAAGCAGTTCACAGACAAAAATGGGCAAATCTCTTGGATACCAATGGGGCTTAAAAGTCTGACCTCTTGTACTTGACCATGTCACAGAACTTCCCATGTCTTCTCCCTTGTCTGTTGATATAGCAAAGGCTGTCGGACACTGTGGGGCTCTTTCCAGCAAGCCAGTTCCCAGTGGTGCTACAGTTAAAGAAATGAAGTCTCGTGTGAAATTCAAAGTCTCTTCATTCCTGAACATAAATTAAGACCTCTTTGGGGCTCATAAAAATCATTGTCTCCATAGTAATGCTGATAGCTGCCATTGGCTGAACTCATGCTACGCACCAGTGTTCTCCATAGATTATATTACATTCTGGACTTATTATCCCTATCTTAGAGAGGAGGAAATTGAGGCTCTAAAAAAGAGATATCACTTGCCCAAGACAAGCAGTAGTCAGGTCTAACTCCAAAGCGCCTCTCCCACACTCCCTTGCCAAAGCTGTGTTAGCTCTCTCACAAAGATCTAGGTCAGCATTTCCCCAACTGCCCCGATGAAGGTTATAGGCTGACCCTTTGAGGAAGTCCCTCTTGGCCCCATTCCCCTTTCTTTCTATTTTATTTCTGAAAAGGCATGTTATTTGTCTGGGGATGGTCATTATTTTATGATTTTGTTTTAATTCTTGTAATTGCCTCAACCTGAAGGACTTCTTATAAGTTTCAATATAAATCAGAGGCATCTCTAAATCTTCTGTTGCTACCCTTCCCACTGATGTAATAGCATCCTGTAGAACATCTCTAGGGTCCTGAAAAGATGCTCTGAGGGATTCTGATTTGGTGAGTCTGGGCAGGAATCTGGAGATAAGTAGATGATTCTTGTTATCAGGGAGTCTGGGAAACACTCATAGTTATTACACCCTCCTCCCACAGCTCCACACTGTGACCCTGCCTGAGGCCAAGGTGTTAGATGTGTGTTTGAGACATGCAGCAAACAGGCTTCCCAAGACACCATCTCTATAAGCTGGATAATGAAAAAACCCAAGTTGGGTAATGGCTCCATTTCCTCTCAGATGCCTTGATTTCTTGGGGTTTTGAAATATAAGACATGGACTAATAACTATAACCAGGATAACTGTGCAAAATAAACTGATGTAGATTGGCTTTAACAGATGCCAGTTGTGATAAACAGCCAAAAGAAATCGAATAGAATTTTGGAATGACGGAGACAAGGAGACTTCTCTGACTGAGGGACCATCAGGCACTTGAGGATTGATTATAGATTGTCGTGATGAGGAGACCACAGAGAAGGTACTGAGCCACAAACATCAACCAGCCACAGTATGGACCAGAGTGGGTCACAGGTACTCAGGGCCACCTCCCTCAGAGCATCTTACCAAGCCACTAGAGACAATCTGCAGAATGCTCCTGCATCAACGGGCAGGACTCAAAGTGAAGATTTAGAGATGCCTTTAATTTATATTTAAACTTATGAGAATTCTACCATGTTGAGGCAATAACAAAATCATAAATAATGTCCATTTCTGGCAGATAACAGGCTTTTCTAGAAATAAAATAGAAAGAAAAGGGCATGCTAGGCTCATGCCTGTAATCCTAGGGACTTGGGAGGCTGAGGCAGGAGGATTGTGAGTTCAAAGCCAGCCTCAACAAAAGTAAAGTGCTAAGCAACTCAGTGAGACCCTGTCTCTAAATAAAATACAAAATAGGGCTGGGGATGTGGCTCAGTGGTCGAGTGCTCCTGAGTTTAATCCCTGGTTAAAAGGAAAGAAGGAAGTAAGTGTGTCTTACATTCTGAGTGTGTCTTATATTGTGAATTGGCATGTAAAAATTGAAATATCTTCCCTGATTGTCTAGAATGAAAATGTTTGGTCCTATAGCTGAGCTGATAATCCTCTCTATTGCTATTTGATTTATGTAGTAAATTCTTCTGATTATTACAATTATTATTATTTAGAAGATGTATCTGTTAGGATCATATTCAAATGTGTATAATGAAAATTCAAAGATAGGTAAAAGTGACTTAAGAAAGATAGCTAAGTTCTATCATGAAAGAAATCCAGAAGGATAATTCAGGGTTAATGTGACCATTCATAGCCTCAGGGTCCCAGGCTCCTTCTATCCAGGGGTTTCTCCATCAGCATATGGCTTCTATTCCAAGCAGGCTGCTTAGACTCCAACTATCACCTTTACATTCTAACCCACAAAAATGAAAACGAGAGAAAGATGGCAAAAGGCGTGTGTCAACTCTCTTTTAAGGAAGTTTCCTGGAGGTTGCTACTCAAAACTTGTGACATCCTCTAATTGGCCAATACTTAGCCACATGATGAGGGAAAATGGAAAATTAGTCTTTGGGTACACGTGTGCATGGCTAAAGATTAAGGATGCTATCAATAAGACAGAGGGGGAGAATGGATAGTAAAGTAAGAAAATTGTTGCTTTTGCCCCAAAATATAATGACTCAGCCCCAAGGAAACATGTCTGAGGTGCTCATGCTACTGAGTCTGTGAAAGCTATGGGTTGAGTGACCACCAGGACCTGAGAAGAAGTATTCTCTCTCTGTTCTCTCTGCCTCAGGTTGGGGGAGCTTAGGGTAAGGCATCCTTCTTTGACTTTCCTAAACCCCTGAAACATCTCTTTTAATCAAATGCCCCAGAAAAACTCCTGCCAAGAACTCTGGGAGGCTACCTATATCATTAAGTCATATCATTTGAGCAAGTCACTGATTCATAAAGGAAGGGCCTCTCTGTGGCCAGCCAGGTGAGTTCTGGAAGTCAGGTGCTGCCCTGCACCCCACTGGGTTCTTCTTGTGCAAATGCTTCCCATGTACTCTGGAATTCACCCTCTCTCTGAGGCAGACATATACTCACCTGTCTCCCCTGGCCCAGAGTGTAAGAATAGATCATTTAGCTACCTCTGTGGGCTGAGAAAACTCTATGTTGGGATGGCTGGAAGAAAAGATTGCACAGCTCAAGCAGTTGAGTGTGTGGGTCAGTAAGAACATCCAGTGAGCCTTTACACTGTGCCATTCATCATTATTGGGAGGACTACAGAAGTATAATAATCTTAGAGAGAACAGGGACCCGTTAAACCCATTTGACAGATGGGAAAATAAAGGCTGAAAGAGGCTCTTAGTCCAATGTGAAGTCAGCTTGTAAATAAGTGATGCAATCAAGTTTTTGGATGAGGTCCCGCTAATACCCAAGAGTGCCCCAAATCCCTATGTGGTGCCCTCTAGCCTCCCAAGCAGTTTCTCAGAAATATTCATGAGGCAGGCAGCCCCCTTCCTGATGCTGTTCCCAACTAGATGTAGTCGGAGCAGAATTCCATGGCTGTGAGTGCTGCAGGGGTGGCAGGCTTCCTTTCACATTGCCATATAAGGATCCGGGGTGGGGTGGGGGGGTGGGAGGACTTTTGTGCAGCAATTAGATGCTGGCTAATTGCTCCAAATAAGAATCTGTCCGATGGCAGCTGAAAAGTGGAAAGTGGTTTTTGCCCTTTCAATTCCCACCTCTCTTGCTCTTGCTCTTCTTGAGCAGTTGTCAGTGATGCTAACAAGCTGGCATGTCAAGAGAGGGATAATTTATTCTCCCTTTCCAGCAGCTGAGGAGATCACCTCCCTGATGACAGACACTCTCTTCCTACAGGGAGGAAGAACAAAATCTGGCATCCTAATGAGTGGCCACCCAGGGTGGCATGCCTGATGCTCCTTGTGCTATGAAGCGAAGGGAAGAGATAAGTCTTATTCCCTGGTACATTTTTGTACTGTCTGAAAGATGTTGGCGTATGATGCCCCAGGGCTGGGTCCTAGGAGCACTGCAGGTACAGATCCAACTGCCTGGCCAACTGCCACTGAAGAATTCTCTGGCCCAGCCAGCTCTGGATTCTTCTTGGAAACCATCGGAAGGGGATTGGCTTAGAAAACTGGATGTTTTTTGTTGGTTTTCTTGCTTTTTTTAAAAAAATTTTGATAATAGAGTCTGTTTGATATACACGGCCGTTCTCCTCATTGCCTCAGTACCACCGAATCTGTGGTGGCTTTATCAGATATAGAACAATGAGTAGGCTTCATAGGAATGGCAACTTTTTGCTAATAATTCTTCAAGCCAGATCAATTCTTTTGCAAGGTGTCTATAAGGGGAAAAATGTGAATTAGTTCCTCAGGAGAGAATATAACTCTTTCTGAAAGATTTGAAAGAAATTTCTTCTCTGATTCTTTATAAAGTAGCCTCCATAATATAATGAACCAGACATCTAGTGATATGCTCTTCTCATCATTAGGGAGGCCAGATCTGCAAATAAAAATACAAACACTGGTTAAATTGAATTTCAAACAATTTTTTTTTGTTTTTAGTAGAAGTATACACCATGCAACATTTAGGAAAATCCTACTAAAACTTAATTTTTTTTTTTTAGAGAGAGAATATCTTTTTTTGTAGATGGACACAACACAATGCCCCCATTTTTATGCGGTGCTGAGAATTGAACCCAGGTCCCGTCCATGCTAGGCGAGCGCTCCACGGCTGAGCCACAATCCCAGCCCCCCAAAAAATTTTTGATGAATATCTGAAATTTAAATTTAACTGAGATTTCTGTATTGTGTCTAACAATCTGATATGATAAAAACAACACTAAGACTCTTAAGGTTGCTTCTATTTTGTTTAACATTTTATTTTTATCCACAGTATATATATACACAGTTCAGAAAGTCAAATAGTTCCAAGTGGTTCACTGTAAAACAATGCTTTTTCCATTATTCCCTCTCTTCATTTCCCACAGTTCTCAAATGACCACTTAGCTCCTCTGATCTTTTTTTTTTCTGCCAAAGGAGATTTAACTGCATTTCTCTAAATGCCATGCTTGTATTGTGACATCTTGAGTCTTAATTTCAGACATTATCTATTGACTTCCTTGTAAGAGAGAATTTAAGGTTTTGAGAACTCTTCCTCAAGCTTACCTCCCTTATCCACAACCTTTCAATATAATTATATGGTAATTTTGATCCACTCAATACTCAGAAATTTATATTTCTTTTGTGGCATAACTTATTGTTGTTTTTTTAGAAGACTGAAGTATTGTCTTTGTTTGCTTAGCTTTTAAGGTATGTAGCACTGACTTGTCCCAAAACTTTCTCCCCATTGGGTAAATCTCTAAATATATTGAAAACACATTGGGTATTCTATTAACTGGATCCTCTTGAAGAAGTCTCACCCTGTTCTTACCATATCCTGTTTGAATTGGTTGATCTCTTGGCCAGTTGCATAGCTTCATCCTGGAATTTTCTTTCACTGCTGTGTTAGTTAGCTTTCCATTACTGTTACAAATATCTGAGACAGATACACTTAAAAAGAAGAAAGGTTTGTTTTGACTTACAGTTTTGGAATTTTCAGTGCTTTGAACCTGTGGTGGCATAGTATTTTATGGCAGGGATTGTATGGTGAAGGAAACCTGTTCTCATGACAGGGTAAGAAAGAGCAAAGGGGGAAGAGACCAGGGTACCATGATCCCCTTTAAGGACAGACCCCTGAAGACCAGACCCCACATCTCAAAGCTTTGACCACCTCTCAATAGCACTCCACTCTGGGAACCATGCCTTTACACAAAGGCCTTAAAAAGGACATCCAAGATTCAAACTGTATCAAACACCATTTGGGACATTCTCTGGGCCTCTTGTCATGTATGGATCATCTGCTTCCTGGAGGTAATGTCCCCATATTTGGGGGGTCACTTCCACATGTCGATGTGGTGTACCTTTTACTAAAACCTCAATAACACTTGTTAAGGGAAGAGTAGTTGAGTGTAAATGAAAACCACCATTCTGTGATGAGGACTGTGGCCCCCTAAGGCCACTGGGTGCCCTTTACCTTGCTCTGCATATTTTGCAGTATCAGGGTAACCTCTAGATCCTGCCTTCCTCCTCCTCACCAGCCCCCTCATCCTTCCTGTCTCCCCAAGCCAGTGTCAAGCTCATATGTCTTCACTTTCCATAGGAAATGTCAGGGCAAACAGTACTAATGAGTTAATTGATGAGAAGACCCCGGGTGGCAGGCAGGATACCTGAATGTCTTGCTGGGTTGGACCCTGCTGAGGGATGCTCAGCCCCTCACTTCCTCCCGAGCAGGAGTGGAATCTCATCTCATTACTGAATCAGCATGTTGAATATTGACTGATTCCTCCTGTTTCAAACAAAACCGTCTTGAGTGAAGAGCCATTAAAATGTCATTAGAAGCAGCAGGCGCTAGGTGCTGAGGTTTACGAGACTCCACCAAGAGTAACAAGCAATGGAGGTAAGAGAACACTTGCTTTTATATTTGTTTTTTTTTTCTTTCTTCACTAGTGATTAATTAAATAAAATGCCTAGCAATTTAATGGCTTGCCTCTCTTCTAATTGAGTGTAGATTGTTGTAACAATTCATTCTCTTTCTCCAAATTGTAGCTTGACAGAGAATGTGTCTGTTTTCTGACTCAAAGTCTAATTTTCTCTTTCATTCATTTTTCCTTACCCAGTTGAATAAACATGATGCTGAATGAGAATCCGAGCATTTCCCTCTTTCCATGTGCCGGAGATGTGACCCTGACACCCACCCAGTCTGACCAGAAGTGTTGGCTGCATTTATCTAGCTAGTAAAAGTAACATGGTGTCTCTCCAATGAAGATGTTGTGTGGCCCAAGGCACATACAGAGATCTCTCTCTCTCTGCTACATGCTCACACTCCCTCCTTTATAAAAGAGTTGAAGAGACTTTCATACCTGGAATTAATATATTGGTCATAAAAGACAACAGGCATCCAAACAACTACATTTATTTTGCACTCTCAAAATGGGAGAAAGGGCTAGTCCAGCCAATTGTATGGGTGAAGAGACTGAGGCAGAGAATTTACATCTGGGTCAAGGAGAAACATGAAGAATTTCCTTTGAAAGAATGCAGCTGGAATAGAAAGTAGTACCCTGCTGATGGCTGAGGTGGTACAATTTGAAAACTGTATTAGTTAATTTTCGGTCACTGTTAGAAATAGTGAGAAAGTCAACTTAAAGGGAGGAAAGGTTCACTTTGGACCATGATTTCAGAGGTTTCAGACCATGGTTGCTTGGCTCCGTTGCCTTTGGGCCTGTGGAAAGGCAGCACACCATGGCAGGCGGTGTGTGTTGGAGGAGGTCTGTTCATCTAGTGGTGGCCAGGAGGGAGGGCCTGGGATCCTCAATCCCCTTGAAGAGCACAAGGGACCCAGGGGGGTCCTCAGGGATCTAACTTCCTCCCACCAGGCCCCACCTCCTAAAGGTCTGTGCCACAGACTAGGGACCAAGACTTTCATGCATGGGCCTGTGGGGGATTTTTAAGTCCAAACCAAAACAGAAACCATGTAAAATAAACAGTTATGATGAATACTCTGAATTTCCACCTATTCAGGGAAAAAGTTCACCTTTTCATATACTGCTTGTGTGGAATATTGTTCTGGCCTACTTGGAGAAGAGCATCTGTGTAAAATTAATTTCTTGTATTAGAAAAAAGCTCAATTAGGAGGGTTCTATCTGCCCTTGGTTGTTAATAATAAAATTCTAAGCATGAAAACAATACTTGTTGAGGAAAGCATTTTTGAGTTCTGCAGTTGGTTTCAAAAGTTGAGTCTTTTAAGGCCAAGTAGACAAAATGATCAAAGATATTTTTGATGAAAGAGGAAGGGAAAATTTTTGAAAACTGAAGAAATGTGATAAAGAAAGAAAGATGTATGATAGCAAATATTGGATGGCAAAGAATATTTAGGCATGGAATTCTTTAAAATAGCAGCAAATCAGTAAAAATCAGGAGATTGAGAATGATAGATGGACATGGGTAAAGCTGATAAGCCAGCAAACCACCAGGAAGCTGTGAGCAGATCTCTGCTTGAGGTGGGCTTTTCCATTCTCTCTCTGTCTTTGCTCCTACCTTGTCTTTGGTGAGCCACATTTTCCCTCTCCTACTCAGCTGGCAGGGTGAGACCCAGTTTTGGATGCCTATATCAAATGCACTCTCCTCTGGGACTCCTCCCAAGGTGTGCCTTGGGTGCCGGTGCAATATCTGTATTCATGTTAGATGAAATTGTACTGTAATTGTTCTCATGTCTGCTTCCTGCTAAGGAGTATACTACCTTTGAGACCTTTGATTCATTTTTATAGTCCTAGATCCTGGGGAAAAAAAACCACAGTACGTATTTAGTAAATAATTGTTGAATGAGTTAATAAGTGACTGTTTAATTGTTATTTTATAAAAATAGCTTGCTTCTGAATTACAATTTATAGTTTTTGAAGTACAAGCACACACATTATCTCATTTGCTTCTTGGAGTCTATGCTGAAGTAGGCAGGGCAAGTGTTTGCATTAAATAAGGCCTGGAAAGCAAATTCAATCACTTCCTTTTAAGCTTTTAGATATAGCTCGATTTATAGTGGCTATTGTACAATGAGAAAAAAACTGAGGAACATTGTGTGCTTGTTCAGAATCTTTCTTGAGATTCTAAAAAAACATTTCTAGATCATTTCTATATTCCTTTTAATAATCTTTAATTGTGAACACATGGTCATTATGGTTTGAGTATGAAGTGTCCCACAAAAGCTCATGTGTGAGACAATGCAGAAATGTTTGGAGGTGACATGGTTGGATTGTGAGAATCATAACCTAATCAGTGAATTAATCTACTGATATGGTTTAACTCGGCAGAAGTATAGGCAGGTAGGGAGTAGCTGGAGGAGGTGGGTCACTGGGGACATAACTTTGGAATAGACATTTTGTCCATGCTGAGTGGAGCTCTCTTTTTGGCTTCCTGGTTGCCATATCCTGAGCTCCTTTCCTCTGCCGGGCACTTCTGCCATGATTGTCTGCCTCACCTTGGGCCCAGAGCTATGGAAGGGAACTAGGGAGGAAGGAGGGGAGGGAAAGGGGAAGTGCTGGAGACTGAACTATAGCAAATTATATCCCATGCTTTTATAATTATGTCAAAATGAATGTTAATGTTATGTATAACTGAAAAGAACAACAACCAGTAAAAAAGGGCCAAGTCACAATCTAGACATGCATACAGAACGACAACACGTGTACGTTGTCTTTTATCTCTCGAGGTTCTAATTCCAGTAATAATAACATAACACTAGAAAATAAATCTATGCTCCTGTCCAGTGTGTAAGCTGTGGAGAACATTAAGTTGTACTCCCATTCCACCATTTGTCCCTCTGGGTACCCAGGAGTTGTAGGATTCACCCTTAAAGTCACACTTGACCCTAGAGAAGGTTACTATTAAAATGGAGAGATCCTCAGGATGTGTGTTGAGCTCTGTTTGCTCTGGGGTATGATAAGATGCTGTAAAACTGATTTCAAGAAGATAATGGAGGAAAAAAGAAATGTCAATTGATAAGGTCATGGGAATTTGTGTTTTTTGTGTTTTTTTTTCATTCCTCCCTTCTGACAATAGCTCTGAGTTTTCATTGAAGAACCACCTTTCACTCCATATGGTAAGGCAGACCCACTAGAAAGTGGGTAGTTGTGGTGAACCAGTTAGAGGAGTAGCCATATGACCTCAGCCTGGCCAATGAGTGTTTTCCATCTCTTTATTCACAGTGATTGGCTCAGAGTCATGCGTATGATTCAAGGTCCCCAAATGAAGCTTGGTTGGAGCTATTAGAATGGACAGGCTCTCCTTCTACTGGAGATGCAAAACCAAACCTGGCAGGAGATCACTTTAGATTTGTCCTGAGACAAAGCCAACTAGTAGAGGAGATGAGAGACATGGGCTTGGTTTAGTTGATGTTTTCTGAGTCTCTGGATGCAGTTGTACCTAATGTCAGATCTACTTACCTTGGACTTTTCAGTTATATAAGATAATACTTATGTAATAAGCCAATAATTCTTTCAGTTGGAGTTCTATTTCTGTTTTTGTTTGTTTCTTTTTGTTTTTGTGACTCAGAATCCTCATCAATGTGCAACCTGGGATGGTATCATGGGAAGGTCACACTACGTAGATGAAAAAGCATGGTTAGGAAATTGTTCACGTGAGGTTCCATATCTCACAGCATCCAGGTGGAAAATAGGAAGGGAAGGGAGATTAGAATTCACACACATCTTAAGAGGATAGCGTGGGTGTGTGTAAGTGCAGAGGCAGTAGCAAGCGATACAGCTAAACAGTCACATGGAACATTATTTGCTGGCACTGCAGGTGGGCACTGTGCTAAAAGAAATGTATAGGGATGGTTTGTAGAGGCACACGGTTGCCGTAGTCAATTAGAGGTAAAACATAATTGCTGAGGCTGTGCCTGTATCCAAGGAGCATTTTGTTATTATACAGATATAAGAAATGCCTCTGGTATATGATTTACCTTGTGCAAATATGTGTGACTCACATTTCTGAATCTTTCACACATGGGAGTGATAAAGAGGAGGTGAGTTTTAACAGTAAAGCTATCCTGATCAGAGATTCTTCACCAGAGGTCCATGATTTATGTTTATGTTTTAAATGGTCTCATGCCCCTTGAAATTATGTGCAAAAAATACACGTCAGTGCATTTTTCTAAGGAGAGGATCAATTCTCCAAAAGATAGAACAAGAGAGTTGATTGGATCTGGGTGAGCACCCATGCTGTTGTCCAATCAATTGCTTCTTCCTGTGAATCAAGATTTCAAAGTGAACAACTTCCTGTCAGTCTTCAAGAAAGGCCAACATTGGGGAATGTGGATCAGGATTTCTGAGGCTGCCATAAGAAAGGAAGGCAGACATGGCCATGTCCAACTGCAGGGGGAGAAAGGTAGAACGAATGTCACGGAGAGTAGGACATGAAGACGTGTGCCCCCAGAGACAGACTGTGCAAGCTGCTCTCTGCGTGGCAACAGCTTGCCAGTTCTTGATTCAAGTGGTGTGTGATGCCCTGAAATCTAACTCTTCCCTGTCCTGCCATCTGTGAGATGGTCCTGCGTATTTGCAGTACATTTGCTTCTCCTCTTTGTTTTCTCTTGCTCTCTTTGCTTAAACTAGTTGTGGTTGCTTTCAGTTATTTGCAAACGAGAGAATCTGGAATAAAGCAAAAAGTTACAGTAAAAAAGATTGGCAAGACTCTTGTTGAAAGAGAAAGGGGAGCAAGTGGGAGCTGTCATGCATAGTCTCTCATTTAATCGCCACCAAATTCCTGCCATTTGACAGTAGAGAAAATGCCATCTTGCAGGATTAAAAAATCTTCCCAAGTTACATAGCTCAGGGGAAATTGAAAATTTGTTATCATTAAGTGTGATGAATACTTTTTAAAAAACTTTAAAAACAATGACTCAGACATGCATGTTGCCTCCTTCCTGGGTAATATAAGCACAGATTGACGAGTGGCAACTTTATGGATCTTCCTCTCCTGGAATTGCTGGTTCTTTTTTTTTTTTATTTGTAAAAATGGACACAATACCTTTATTTTATTCATTTAGTTTTTTTTTTTTCAATTTGGTGCTGGGGATCGAACCCAGTGCCTCATGCATGTTAGGCAAGTGCTCTACCACTGAACCACAACCCAAGCACCAAACTGCTGTTTTTTTTTTTTTAAAGAACTTTTCAACTCTCTCTTCAATCCAGAATCATTGAATCTCTTTATGTATTTTAAAATTAATATTGTCTTTTACCTACCAGCTTTAATAACGACTTATTTTTCATTATTAAAACAATTTAGATTGTATTTACATATAGTAATTATACAAAAATTTGAAAAATGCAGGAAAATAGAAATAATGGGGAAAAAGCCACCATCCTATTATCCTGAGTCAATTACTGCTAACATTTAGAATTATTTCCTTCTAACATTTTATTGTTCATAGTTTATATGTTTTGTGTTTTATTTTGTCTCTTGTAATTGAGACCATTACTTGAGACTGTATTATAATTGACTCAGATGGCAATTGAACTCCGAGCCCGTAGAAAGCATTGGCTGTCACCATTTTCTCCTACGTTTGCTACTAGTCTTCTGATGAATTCTACTACTATTATCTAAAATGTGAAATGTGCCTTATAATTATACAATGCTTTCACTGATATGATCCTAACTAATCCTTAGAATTCTTTAAAAAAAATGAGTCCCCCTTATTTCCATTTTGAGAGGTGGAAGCTGGTGTTTGCAGAAACTAAATGACTGGTGTAGAGAGAGAAAGAGCAATCCCTTTCTCTAGTGCAACGCTGTTTCCACAGGCTCTCCCTTCACTTTTCTCCATCCCATCTTCTCCTACAGACCCAGGATGAGTTACTGAATGCCCAAGGCTCCTCAGTGGTGGGTCACGAATGGAAATTGAAGAGTGTAGATTCAGGTGTAAGGGCCACTTGATGCCTTGTGTCTTCTGTCTTGAGTCTTGGTGATTCCTATGCTATAAGGCTTGAGAGCAATTTATTCAATATGTTACCATGACTTGGGGCTCAAGAGTATCAAGTGGTATTATCCATCATTTTCCTTGTGTCATTTGTTACCCTAATATTATTAAGTAATATCAAAAATTAATTGATTTTTCATTCTATCTTGATGGTTACCATGGAGTTTAATTGCACATCTCTTTAGGCTGGTAAAATCTTTTGAAGCTATCCCACTCCTTGGTACTTATCCAAGACAACTAAAAACAGCATACTATAGTGATACAGCCATATCAGTGTTTAGAGCGGCACAATTCACAATAGCCAAGTTCTAGAATCAGCCCAGGTGCCTGTCAATAGATGAATGGATCAACAAAATGTGGTCTATATACCCATGAAGTTTTACTCCTAAAAAATAAAATAATGGCATTTGCTAATACATTATTGAAATGGAGAACATCATGCTAAGTGAAATAAGCCAGATTCAAAAAAATCAAGGGTCGAATGTTTTCTCTCATACGGAAAAGCTGGAGCAGAGTAAAGGGAAAAGGAGGGGGGAGATCAGATATCATAAAGATATAGGGAAGATCAGTGGAGTCTAAGAAGGAGATTGAGAAGGACTGAGGATTGACAGAAAAGGGGAGAAAATGTGGAATGAATTTTACAAAATCATGCAACATGCATATGTAAATATACCACAGGGAATTCCATGTTTATGTATATGTAGAAAGCATCAATTAAAAATTAGTAAGTAATGCTGAGTGTGATGGCGCATGCCTATAATCCCAGTGGCTTGGGAGGCTGAAACAGGAGGCTCGCAAGTTCAAAGCCAGCTTCAGCAAAAGCAGGGCACTAAGCAACTCAGGGGACCCTGTCTTTAAATAAAATACAAAATAAGGCTGGGGATGTGGCTCAGAGGCTGAGTGCCCTGAGTTCAATCCCTAGTACCCCACCCTCGGCCCCTCCAAAAAAGTAAATAAACAAGTGAAAGGAAGATCAGTAGTGTGGAGTATGGAGAATACGGGGATGAAGTGGGAACGAAGTGTGGAGTGGGAATTAGGGACTGAAATGGAGCAAATCAAGTTCCATACATGTATGATTTTGTTAAAAACAACCCAACTACTATGAATAACTATACTGCTTTAATAAAAAAAAATTAAAACTTGCTCTTAATTTAAGAAGAAATCAATTGAGACAATATTTGGGTGAGGAGGTGCTGCCTGTGAGTGCCAGCATGGGAAAGAGCTCTTCAGGAAGTGACCGAATGATGCTACAGGCAGGAGGGGGAATGGGGGCGTATCCACCCTGCCAGAGGCTGGTAGCATCTTCCAAAGTGAAATCAGGGCCAAAAATATTCAAGGAATTCCCCAAAGAGCCTTGGAATAATTTGGCACATTTCTTTCCTTGAATAGGCAGTATAGAGACTAGAACAGCTTTGGATTTGGACAAACCAAATTGTCATGTTTATGGACATGCCCCACAGGAAAAAAAAAATGTGACTCTGTGTGTGTGTGTGTGTGTGTGTGTGTGTGTGTGTGAGAGAGAGAGAGAGAGAGAGAGAGAGAGAGAGAGAATATGAAACAAAATTCCAGCCAATAATAATTTTATTGCAAACTATGTACTCTTATAACTCTATTCCAAAGCAATCCTAAAGTAAACATTAGGAGCTAGGGATGTAGCTCAGTGGTAGAGTGCTTAGTACTTACTTAGCATGTGTGAGGCCCAGGGTTCCGTTCCCAACACGATAGATAGATAGATAGATAGATAGATAGATAGATAGATAGATACTAGTGTCAGTAAACAAGTTCTTTTAAGTACCCACTGCCCAACAATAGGTAGTGGAATTCAAATGGAAATATATTGAGATAAACCTGAATTCAAGTTCTGCTTCTCTACAACTTTTCCAAATAAGATGATGATGCCTGTTCTCTAGGGCTTAGTATTAATGAAATGCCAGATGTGCTCACTAGCTACATTTTGTACTTTGTTCATTCACTGCTGAACTCCCAGCAAGGTGTACAGGACCTACAATACAGTAGGTGCTCAATATTTAGTAGTTGTTTTCACTAACGCCCAGGTGCTGTTGGAAGCATGTGGGCCATGATAAGATACCCCAGTGAATACAGGGCAGGAGACTTGAGGTTAATAATTCTGTGGGATATTATAGAGGCTGTTGCAATCAACCAGTTACGTAATCCTGTAATTATAACTGTAACCAATCAGCTAATACCTATTAAGTGTAAGACCCGGGAGCAGGGCCAGGAAGGACTCAAAAGAAACTTCAATTTTTTTTTTTTTGTTGTTTGTTTGCAGTTCCACTTACTGGGAATTTACACTGTTGAAGAAACTATACACGAAAACCTAAGAGATAAGTAGTTGCGTAAGACAAGCAAATCAGTATTAGGCACACAGTATAGGTAATAGCTGTAGGACAGACAGATGGCCCCACTATTTGATAAAATTTTAGTACACAATCAATTGAGAATAAAATGAAAAATATCCTAGGAATTTATTAACGGTTTTTAACTGAGTCTGCACATTATTAATTTCTGAAGCATGTGTATATATTTCTTAACCCACAGACAGTAGGTTTGGATACTTTTAACAATGCCAGATGGATGTTTATTCTTATTGTTAAGAGAAAGGGCTTTGGAGCTAGACAGAAGTAGTTCCCACTCTGCCACTTCATAGTTCTGTGGCCTTTGGCATTTCCCTGCCAGAAAACTGGGGATGGTCCCTGTACATCCTCACACCATCTTTGGGAAGATTCAGTGAATTAAGTTATGAGCAGTTTCTAGCCAAGGGTAAATACTCAAGAAAGGTAGCTGGTCCTCATGTTATTGTACCATATTTTGGGGCCCAAGGCACCTTACAGCAGATCAAAGAGAAGAAAAATCACACAGCAGCATGGGTGTGGCCTGCAAAGCACTTGTCTCTTGCAGAAGTCCCACAGCTTCTCCAAGACCTGACTTGATCACCCTGTGGTGATCAGCAGGGAGTCAGGGATTGTTTTCAAAATGGCGGGAGTCACCAAAGGTTGTCCTGAACTGAGGTTTAATGTCTTAAAGAAAGCAAAATAAATAAATGAAATGAACTACACCGAAAAGAGAACAAAACAAAAAGAGACTTACATTTAACCTTTGCTATGATTTGGGTAAGTGTCTCCCAAAGGCCCACATGTTGCAGGCTATTGGAAGGCAGTGGAACCTTTAGGAACTGAGGCCCAGTGGGAGGAAGCTGGATCACTGTGGGTGTGCCCTTGAAGGAATATTGGGATTTCAGCCCTTTCTTTTCTTTCTCTTGTCTCATGGCAAGACACAAGGAGCCACTTCCTCTGCTATGCATTCCCACCATGATGTGCTGACTCACCACAGGCCCCAAAGCAACAAGACCAACCTATCATGGACTGAAATTTCAGAATCCATCAGCAAAAAATAAACATTTCCTCCTTTTCAGTTGATTATCTCAGGTATTTTGTCACAGGACCAGAAAGCTGACTAATACAAGTCTAACTCCTTCATTTTGTGATCTCTGGGATCCTTAAGAAGTCCTGGAATCTCTTTGAGGTCCAATTTCCTCATCTATAGAGGGAGGATAGCCCCTTTCAAGAACACTTTGAGGGTGAGAAAGGTAAGGAAGATGCAAGAACAGTACAATACACAACTTTATTTATGGTGACACAATATGGACATTATCAACCTGTATTTTTTCCTGGAATAAGACACTATGTGTAGTGCCAACCTGGACATATATGTTTTTGACTTTCCTGAGTCCTCCTGATCTACATTTGCTCTATGTCCCTCACTCTCCCTCCTACTATACCAAATGTCCCCTTCTCCATATATTACCTGTCCCACCCTTGGGAGTCGCTCTTTAATCATTTAAGCTACTAACTCTGGGCTGTTTTCTTTTTGTTCTTTCTCTCTTTCATCCCTGTCCCCCCACCATTTGTGGTGCTGTGGATTAAACCCTGAACCTCAAGCATGCTAAGCAAATTCTCTACCACTGAGCTTTACCCCCAATCCTTTGGGACTGGTTTGTACGTAGTAATAGATAACTGATACGACATGTGCACATGTAAATTAACAGAGCATTGTGAAATTTGGGCCTAGTTAGGAGTCCAGAAGTTTTAGGGGTAGGACAGTCTCTGAAGTGTACATAGTGATGTCAGGGCCATATTATATTTGTAGGATCTTCTGGTTTACTAAGATCTTTCATATACATTATTAATTCTCACAGCATTTTTGTGAAGTCTGTGGATGTCTTAAGGTCCCCAGACATAAAGGTTCCAGGACATGTACTTAATTGTGGAAGTGGCTACCAGGGAAAACCATTAAGGGACAATTGGGGTTAGTGAAGGGGAGAGATGAAGCAGAGGTATGGGATCTCAGGCAAAATCCCATAGAGAAGCTTTGGTCTGATTCTTCAGGGGAAGCTCTGGAGCATACATTTTGCTTCTCTGGAGCAAGGAAGCCAGAGGTAGAGCTTTTATGCTTCTGCACCTGTTAGTAATTGTTTTAGGGCTAGACCTTTAAGGAGTTGTAGGTACTGTCTGTTGGAAGCCCAAAGCATACCCAAACTAGGAATGCAGAGAACAGCTCCACTCTGGTGCCCTGGCACCATGGCACCCTTGCATATGTGCTCTTAAACCACATGACAAAGCATCGACTGCAGCGGAGCCTAAGCCTTGGAGGAAGATTCCGTGATCCTCCTGGAACATGAGCACACAGGATGCTTGTGAGGAGCTGCTATAAGACCAGACCCACTCCTTTGCTGTCCACCCTGGGAAGCTTTCCTGGCATCGTTTTATTACCCTCTGCCTTGGCCCAGCTAGGCTGCAAAACAGCGTGACTGCTGCATGGCCCTGGCTCCTCAGCTGTAGGGTGTCCCACTATTTTGTGTCACAGTCATCCAGTCCCTTTTGTTTCAGTATTACCCTGTGCAAGGGCCCTGGGGAGCTGGGCCCTCTGGGGAGAGAGTATTTAAGTAACAAGCTGTCTGATTCTAGAAAGATCCATTGTTTTTTGTTTTGTTTTGTTTTTGTTTTCCTTTTGGCTAAATTTGTCAGCCTTGGACTTACCTTGAGTTTCACAGGGAAAGACACATAAATTAGTGAACATGACGCTGAAGGATCTGAGTGGAGCCCTGACATTATCAGCTAGGGCAAGTCCCATATTATCTTCATCTTGAGCAGAGAACATTGAACATTTAGCCCTGGAGAGACTGGATTATCCAGGGTAACAGTGTGGTAAATGGGGAGACATGGAGTAGACCCCGAGTCTTCTGGTTTCAAGGTCATTGCTCTGTCAATAGAATATGTCAAGCAAGGGTTACCCAGACAACCATGAAATACTATAAATTCAAGGACATACCCAGGTGATAGACTCTTCCCTCTGCCAGAACAACTAAGACAGTTTTCCAGCTTCGTTTAGGGGATGCACCTATTGGTTGGATCTGGTCTTAGTTTCTATCAGGCATTTCTTCGGCATGGGCTTGGATCAACCTTAATGGGTCAGCTTCTTTCATTGTTAAATAAGGATGATGATGATGGTGATTTTCCAGTTCTGCTATGCCCTTGGCAAAGCACTTTGGTTCTTTGAGCTTCGGTTTTCTTATTGTTAAAAATGAGAAGTTAGACTAATTGTTCTTCTAGGTCCCTTTCAGCAATGAGAGTCTATGATTCTTTGATTTCGTGACAGGAACATTTTATGCCTAATCATTAACAAACTTAAAAAAAAAACCCTACATGTCAAAATGGCAAATGGTGCAGAGAAACTACATTACACCTCAGTTTTAAAATCGTTCTATGTGCTATTTGTCAATTTAAATGTTATATACCAATCAATTTGAATGGTGCTTGAAAGGTACCTTTGTCCTTAAAGTTACAAACTAACACTTGTGTTATATTTTTTAACTGTTTATTTTGAAATAATTTCAGGCTTAAAAATACATAGCACAAAGAATTCCTTTATGAACTTCTCTTGGATTTGTCCTAAATTAACATTTTACTACACTTGCTTAATCATTTGTTCTATCTACACATACACACACACACACACTCACACATTTTTCTAAATGTTTGAGGATAGTAATGACCTCTATATATCTGAGTGTACAGAGATCAATATTTTTCTAAAAACGAGGACGTTCTCCTACCTAGCCACAGTGCAATGATTAAAATCATGAAATGAGCACAGTTACAATCTTAATGGAGGACCTTATTCAAAGTTTGCCATTTGTCCCCCAATGTCCTTTTTCTGGTCTGTGATCATATTACATTTACTTGTCTTGTTTCCTTAGCCCTTTTTAATGTGGAAGAATTCTCCAGTCTTTCTTCATCTTCCATGAACTTGAAACTTTGGAAGTATATTGGCCAGTTATTATGTAGAATAACTAACCCTCCATTTGGGTTGGTCTGATATTTCTTTATGC
Organism: Marmota marmota marmota; assembly: GCF_001458135.2. Taxonomy (NCBI): domain Eukaryota; kingdom Metazoa; phylum Chordata; class Mammalia; order Rodentia; family Sciuridae; genus Marmota; species Marmota marmota. The sequence continues at coordinate 23,638,049 of NW_026000016.1, read as the reverse complement.
CCAGATTAGGTCATGCATTTTGGGCAAGAATACCAAGGAAGGGATGCTATGTCCTTCTCAGAGCATATGAAGAGGCTTATGATGGAGCTGAGGGTGTGGCTCAGTGATAGAATGTTTGACTAGTATGCATGAGGCTCTGAGTTCAATCTCCAGCACCATATACATGCAAAAGAGGCATATGATGTCAAAACTTTTAATAACAAGTTATGTGATTTTGATGGTGTGATTAAGATGGTGTTGGCCAGATTCTTCAACTATTAAACATTTTTCCTTTCTAATTAATAACGTTTTGGGGATAAATACTTTGAAATCATAAAGTAGTTCCTATTTCCCCTACTATCCATATCACTTATTAATAATTCCAGCCTGAAACAATTACTACCATGGTAGTTTCCAAGTGATGATTTTCTAGTTCTCTGCTGCATGTTATGAATTGGAGGAGCTTTCCCATCTCCTTGTCTATTTACTTATTTATATCAATAGAGATTCATTAATTCTTTGTTTTATTGGATGTCCTCCATTGTTATTTTTTGGTGCTCAAATTGCCCCATATTTGGCCAATGAGAGTCCTTCAAAGCTGTAATGTGGCCCTAGAGTAATAAAGATGGACTGGAAGATTTTCCATTCTGCATGCCTAAGCCAGGTCAAGATCAGACATTAAACTTCTAAGTCTTTAAAAGCAGGAGGGGAGTGGCCATTGGAGCCACACCTGAGATTACCTTACAGGGACCAGGAGACCCAAAAGGGGAAGGAGCCTTTCCCACATGTAATAAAGATCTGTCTTAATTCCCAACACATGTGGCATGGCCAGGAGCCTGAGGATCCAGGTGAAGAGTATGTGGGGGAAGGGAGGCCAGGTTATGTCAGAGGCCTGTTTACCCAACTTGTGCTTTGAGTAGATACCGAACATTTTTTTTTAAAATCCACTTAAGTTACATTCTCTTACTCACCACCAGCCTTTAGAACCATTTAAATGTAAATCTGTAAGATCGAGATAATAATATTTCCCTTATAGAACTGTTCAGAAGATCAGATGAATAAAGTGATATGAGTCTTTTTTTCTTTTGTTGGTAACTCTAACAAAATACCGGAGGCTGGGTACTTATAAAGAAAAGAGATTTGTTTAGCATGTAGTTCTGGCGGATTGCTATAGTTTGAATCTGGAATGTCCCCCAAAGGCCCATTGTTAAAGGCTTAGTGCCCAGCTTGGCATTCTTGGGAGGTGGTGGAAACTTTAAGAGGTGGGGTCTTGAGGGAGGTCTTCAAGTCACTGGAGACATGCCCTTCAAGGGACTCAGCCCTTCTTCCTTCTCTCTTTGAATCCCAGCCATGAGGTATATGGTTTCCCCATGTGCTGACACCATGGTGTGCTGACTTGACACAGGCCCCAAAGCAAAGGGCCACCAACCATCAACTGAAATGGGCCAAAACTGACTCAGAGCCCAGATAGATCTTTTCTCTGTATAAGCTGCTCATCTGAGGTTTTTGTTACAGAAAGCTGATTAACACAAAGTCCAAGGGTGCGGTGCTGGCATCAGCTGGGCTCTGGTGAAGGCCAGGCAGAGCACATTGGTGGAAGGGTGTGTGAGAGGGAGAGATCACATCATCAGATAAGAAGACAGAGGGAGACTGATTCAGGGTTTGGCCTCAGTCTAATAACTGTTTCATGAAAATGAACTCAAGGTCCCACAAGAACTATCTGAATCCCTCTGAGGACAGACCTCTGATGGCCTAAGGACTTCCCAGTAGGAGCCACCTCTTAACATCACCACCATAAGGACCAAGGCTTAACATATGAACCTTTGGAGAACACACTCAAACATACCCAAACCACAGCAAGGGACTTAGATCCGGGGTGCTCTTCATTCATGGCAACTCTTCTCCTCTACTGCAGACTGAATATCTTTCCCTTATCCTACTCACGCTCTCTGGCAGCTTCCTGAAGCTGTCTGTGCTGAAATTATATTACTTTGGCAAGTGGAATTTGAGAACACTGCTGGATTCATTTTGGATTGTAAAGAAAATTATTGAAAATTTTTTTCAAGTCTCTTGGATTTACCCCAGCAGTTTGTTGCAGGAACGTGCTCCTCACATAATAGGACATGATAATGGGAACTAGAGCCTAAAGAATAAGCAATCATTTGCTGCAAAGAACCAAAATAACCATGTCAGGTAGATACTGAGGACTTTTGTTTTAATTCGCCTTGTTGGGTGGTGGAGAGTAAGTCGTGATTATAAAGGTAACTTCATGTAGTTTGATGCCATTGCTCCCCACACCTTTTGGTTGAGTTTTGGCTCTTTGATTTATGTAGGTTAGTGTGACAAAGCAAACCTGAAATGAGATACAAGCAGAGGGGACCTTCTCCCTGCTCTGGTGCCTGGCTAGGTAGGACACAGTAGCTGGCCTGGGCCAGCCTGCACCAGGGCTCAGTCAGGCAATCAGCCTCTGTGATCCTCCTACGTCAGCCTGAATGACAGGGTGGTGATATTTCACACTCTCAGGAGACAGAAGACTGATTTTCTGTGACTTCACTGGAAGGCAAGAGTGAGTGACCATCAAACAGGCACTCCTTAAAAGAAGTGTGGTGTTTTCCCACCGGGAGTTATGAAACCCAAGCTGGCATGAAGCAGGCAGGTCAGTCCTGCTGACTCACATAACTTCTTTCATCGGCTCAGATGAAAAAAGAGCAAAAAGTAGTCAGAGAAGCCCCAGGCTGACTCCTGGGTCTCCTCGTACCCCAGTAATTGGCTTATCTTCCACTCTGAGCTGTTTATTCTAGGAAGAGACTGGGAACACTAGAGGAGGATTTGAATGGCTTTGTTCTCAGTCCAAATTTAGCTTCTTTAATTAATCACAGGATGTCTCGACCAATCCTCCTGTAAAATGGAGTTTTGTCAAGTTAACTGAAATATAGAAAGTAATCCACAGTTGGGGGACATCTCTCTGTCTTCCTGTGATTATGCTCCTGCATTTGGTTTAGGGTCTGTTTCACCCTCATCTAAACAGGTAAAAATCTGGCTCCTTTGCTTGTGCAAAAATAGCCACTCCCTCCATGCACTGGGAGAGTGCATTCACTCTCTTGAGATTCAAGGGCCCAGGACGAGGTGTCCAGACAGCATGCAGCACTCCTGCATCATATAGGACTGCCTCCTTCCTTCTCCCCATTTGTTTCTCCCTCTTGTGAAGACAAGATCTATATCAACCTTTGTGGGGTGGATTCTCCATCTTCTCAGACTCTGGGCATCATTAACATCAATGCCATTTGAAGCCTTTGCTCCTGATAAGAGCCTGCTTGTCAAGATTTTCCTCCCTAAATACATAAGGGCTCTTTTCCTTTGCAGACATCAACTGCTTTGAGTTTCATTGTAGCTCCTGTTTGGCTCTGTCCAACATGGGAGACCACTTGTTCTTCAATATAAAGACAAACATCACATGACGAATATAAAGTCTAGTTGGATGAGTAAAGCATTATGCATTTTGAATCCAAAAATATGAAGGTTTGTAACAATCATGTATCAAATGAGCTAACTCTGATTTTAGTATAAAAACTTGGGAAGAAACTTAGAGATCTGTGTATTTTTCAACTTTTTGTTTGTAAAAGCAATTAGTGGGTCAAGGACAGCATTTTAAAAAAATGAAAATGGAATAAAACAATACAAAATAAAATAGGGTTATGGTTGGAAGGCACCCTTCCCAAATCCAAACATTAAAACCTAGTCTCCAATGTATTATAAGATGGGAGGTGCTATATAGTTTGGATCTGGAGGCCAGTTGTTAAAGCCTTTGTCCTCAGGGTGGTGTTATTAGAATGTGGTAGAATCTTTGAGAGATAGGACCTTGTGGAAGGACTTTAGATCATTTGGGGTGTGTCTTTGAAGTGGAGCTTCGAGACTCCGAGACCCCTCTTATTATGGTTTGAATATGAGGTGTCTCCCCCAAACTCCTGTTTATGCAGGGATGTTCAGAGATGTTAAATGATTAGGTTATGAGAGCTGTAAACTAATCCATGCTAGTTTAAATGGGCTGCCTGGGTGGTAACTGTAGGCAGGTGGGGCATGGGTGGAAGCTGGGTGACTGGGGACATGCCCTGGAACACTTCATCTTTCCCACAATCCCATCCCCTTCTCTCTCTCTGCTTCCTGGTCACCATGAATAAGTGCCTTGATGTTCTGCCTCACTTGGGCCCAGAGCAATGAAGTTAGCCAAGCATGGACCAAACCTCTGAAACTATGAGCCAAAATAAATTTTTCTTCCTCCAAGTTGTTCTTGTCATGTGTTTTGGTCATAGTGATGAAGAGCTGACTAACACGCCTCCTAATCTCCTTTGCTTCTGGTGATAAGGTGAGCTGTTCTACTCCCCCACATACTCCCACCATGCTGTGGTGTCTCATCACAAATCCAAAGCAACGGCCAATCTACTATGGACTGAAATGTTCACAAATGTCAGTCAAAAGTTGATTGTATCAGGAATTTTGTTATACTGATGGAAACTGACAATATAGGAAGTGATTAGGACATCAGGAAAGAGCACTCATGAATGAGCTTAGCTTAGAGGCTCATTTACTCCTTTGTACACATGAGGACATAGAAAATGAGAAAACTGGCTCTTACCACATACTGAATCTGCTGGTACCCGAATCTTGAACTTCCCAGCCTCAAGAACTATGAGAAATAATATATTTTTCATTAGCTTCCCAGTTTATGGTATTTTTAAAAAATAGCAGTGCAAACTAAAACACACTGAAACACAGTTAAAACTGTAAAACATTTCTAAAAGAAATCAAACAAGATATGAATAAGTGAAAAGGCATAAATTGAAAGACGATATCATTAAATGTCTATACTAATCAAAGTGATCTACAGATTCAATGTAATTCCTATCAAAATTCTAATGCCATTTTATTGATTGAATGATTGCAGAAATAGGAAAAGCATCCTAAAATTCATATGGAATGTCAAGGTGCTCTGAAAAGCCAAAACACAAATTTGAAAAGGAAGAATAAATTTGAAGGTATCATATTCCCTAATTTTAAAACACACTACAAAACAATAGAAATGAAAACAGTGTGATGTTAGGATTAAGATTTATGAAAGCTATAGTATAAGATATATATATATATATATATATATTTAGATAGATAGATAGATATGGTATTAAGATATATATATATATATATATATATATATATATATATATATATATATGAAACAGAATATAAAGATCAGAAATAATGGCTTACATATACAGTCAAGAAACTTTTGGCAAGAGTATCAAGACTACATAATGGCAAATAACAGTCTCTTTCTACAAAGATACTGGGAAAGCTGAGTGTCCATAGCAAAAGGGTGAAGTTGGACCCTTCTTACACCCTATACAAAAATGAACTCAAAATGTCTTAAAGATCTAAATAAAAGACCTAAAATTATTAAACTCATGGGCAAAAACACAGGGAAAATCTTGGAGATTTTGTATTTGGCAATAATATCTTGTGTATGAGGCCTAAAACAGACAATGAAACAAAAAATAGACAAATGGGATCACATCAAACTTAAGAACTCTGCACATCAAAAACAACAGAATGAAAGGGAATCAATGGAATGGAGGAAAATAATTTCAAATTATATATCTGATAAAGGGTCAATATCCAGACCAAATAAAGAATGTCTACAACTCGATGAATGGATAAAGAAAATGTGGTATATATACATGATGGAATATTATTCAGCATTAAAAGAGAACAAAATCATGTCATTTGCAGATAAATGGATAGAGTTGAAGAATATAATGCTAAGTGAAGTTAGCCAATCCCAAAAAACCAAATGCCAAACATTTTCTCTGATTTAAGATGCTGATTCATAACGTGGTTGTGGGGGATGGGAGGATTAGATGAACTATAGATAAGGCAAAGGGGAGAGAAGGGAAGGGAAGGTAGGAATGGGGATAGAAAGACAGTAGAATGAGATGGACATCATTACCCTAAGTACATGTATGAAGACACGAATGGTGTGAATATACTTTGTGTACAACCAGAGATATGAAAAATTGTGCTCTATAGTGTAATATGAATTGTAATGCATTCTGCTGTCATATATAACAAATTAAAATAAAAAAGAAGTTAAAAAATAAAATAAAATAAATAGTAAAAAAAAGAATGTCTACAACTCAACATCAAAAAAGATCAAACAACCTGAAATAGGCAAATTATTGAATAGGTATTTCTAAAGAAGATACCCAAGAAATAGGCAAATTATTTGAATAGGTATTTCTAAAGAAGATACCCAAGTAGTCACTAAGAACATAAAAAGATGTTCAACGTCATTAATCTTTAGGAAAATGCAAATCAAAACCACAACGAGAGGGCTGAGGCTATGGCTCAGTGGTAGCATGTTTGCCTGGAATGTGTGAGGCACTGGATTTGATTCTCAGCACCACGTATAAATAAATAAAGGTCTATAAACAACTAAAAAAAATAAACTTAAAAAAAACACAATGAGATATCACTTTACACTCATAACAATGGCCACTAACAAAAGAACAGAAAATACCTAGTGTTGACAAGAATGAGGAAGATTTAGAAACCTTGTGCATTGTTGGTGAGAATGTAAAATGGTGCATCCATTATGGAAAACAATGTGAGGTTTCCTCAGAAAACTGAAAATAGAACTACTCTATGATCCACCCACATGATCCACTAACAGGAATTATGCAAAATAGTCAAACTCATAGAAACAGAAAATAGAATGTGGTGTCCAGTAACATTTGTGTTGCTATAACAAAATACCTAAGTGTAGGTAATTTATAGAGCAGAATTTTTTTTCACAGTCCTGGAGGTTGTGAAGTTCAAAATCAAGTCACCAGCAGATTCCATAGTCTGATAAGAACTGCTGTTTCAAATATGACACCTTGTTGCTGCATTCTCCAGGAGGAACACTGTGTCCTCACATGGCAGAAGATGAAAGGCAAGAGGGCTGCACACCAGATGAAACGTCTTTCTAAGGGCCTTACTCCCATGTTTGAGGGAGGAGCTCTCCTGGTCTAATCATCTCTCAGAGGCTCACTTCTCAGCCCTGTCACATTGGCCTGAATTTTGGAAGGAACACACTCAGACCATAGCAGGTGATTTCTAAGGGTTGAGGGAAGAGGGGAGGGAGAATTAGTATTTAATAGGCACAGAGGGTCAGTTTGCAAGATGAAAAAATTCTGGAAATCATGTTGCACAATGTGAATATACTTAACATTACTGCGCTATATACTTAAAAATGGTTAAAATTGTACAACTAAAGTAATGTGATTTTTACTATAATTTAAAAAATACAAAATAGATCAGAACACCTTGCATAAAAGAGTCTTTTTGTTGTTGTTGTACTAGGGATTGAGTCAAGGGATGTTCTACCACTGAGCTATTCCCTCTTTAAAAGTTTTATTTTAATACAGGGTCTCGGGCTGGGGATGTGTCTCAAGCGGTAGCGCACTTGCCTGGCATGCACAGGGCACTGGGTTCAATCCTCAGCACCACATAAAAATAAAATAAAAAGATGTTGGGGCTGGGGATGTGGCTCAAGCGGTAGCGCGCTCGCCTGGCACTCCTTAGCACCACATACAAACAAAGATGTTGTGTCTGCCGAAAACTAAAATAAATAAATAAATAAATAAATAAATAAATATTAAGATGTGTCCACTGAAAACTAAAAAATAAATATTAAAAATCTCTCTCTCTCTCTCTCTCTAAAAAAAAAAAAAAAATACAGGGTCTCACTAAGTTGCTAAGGCTGGCCCAAACTTGCAAACTTGCAATTTGCCTCTGCCTTCTGAGAAGCTATGATTACGGAGTGTGCCCCTGCTCCCTGCCTAAATGAGCCTTCTGTTTTGATTATGTACAAATGAATTATAACCTTATATGTCAGATCCTGATATAAAAATCGATATCTTACTGAAATAGTCCTCAGAAAAGTTGAAAAACCACTGATTCTATTTCATCATTTCTCAAATTTGATGGATAACTTGCATCACAATTACATTAAAGGAGGTGTTCTTACAATGGAAGGTTCTAGGGCCTGCCCTGGGCAATTTCTAGGAATGGGGCTTAGGACTCTCCACTTTCAAAAAAAGTTCTCTCAGTTGAGTTTTATGTTTATGCACCAGAAATCTATTGACCTCCTTACTATGTGCAGGGAGCAGTTCCTTGTGCTTCAGGTATAATATCAACTCCATGCAGATATGCGAGGTCAGATGTGGGAGGCTAAGCAGCTGGCTGTTATCTGAACCAGCAGCCTGGCACTCAGTGCCACCCACGTTTCTATCACAGCCGTTTACCACCTCTGCTTGGCGATGTGAGGACTCAGGCTGGTGATCTCTCGTTTTGCTGTGGCTTACATATTAGGTATCCCCCAGAAGTTCATGTATGAAGCAATGCAAGAGTTTTTCGGAGGTTAAATGATTATGAGAGATATAATGTAATCCGTGTATTAATCCATTGATATAAATTAACTGTAGGCAGGTAGAATGTGGCTGGGGGAAGTAGGTCAGTGGGGGCATGCCTTTAGGGTTTATATTTTGTCTTTGAGAAATAGAGTTCTCTCTTTGCTTTCTGGTTACCATATTCTAAGCTGCTTTCCTCTGACATGATGTTCTATCTCCTCTCAGGCCCAAAGCTATGGAGTCAGCTGACCAAGAACTGAACCTTGGAAAATATTAACTGAAATAAACCATTCCTCCTCTAAAGTTGTTCTTGTGAGGTCTTTTGGTCACAGTGACAAAAAAAAAGCTGATTAAAATGCACTTTAAAAATCAAGGAGACCAGAAGAAACTTTTGTAGCAATGACACAGAGTCACCTAAAGAGTTAACAGAAGAGCCAAGACCATGACTCAGATTACAGGGCCCCCTCTCTGATCCCAAGGGGCTGTCATTCCTCCATGTTTGGCTGGCTCCCTGCCTGGGACATTGTAATCTTTGATAACTCAAGGGATGTCAAAACAGTGACACTTTCCCCTTCCACACTCAGCTGCTATATTGGGTGACACACTCATTTTTGTCCCGGGGAAAGGCATTTATCCAAGATCCATCTACAGAATGGTCTCATTATCCAACACCCCAGCAGCCTTTTGGAGTTCCTGGAAACTAGCAAGTGTCTGAACTCCAAGAAAGCACAAAATGCATTTTCTTTTCAACCCTCGAAATGGATGCCGGGAATGGTCCCCTTCATGTTCACACCCATGATTTTTATTTAGATCCAACTCCCTGGGAAGAGGGACTGAGTCATGGTAATTTATTCAAAAATCAAAACCAAATTCTCCACCGCTCAGTTCATGTGATTTCCACTACTTTGAACCAGTATGAATATGCTAGAGCCAACTCTGAGTCTTTAAATTTCCCCTAAAACTGAATCCCTATGTTGCATATAAATTTTGTCCTTGAATTCAATCAGCCCTGCACCTTGCCCAGTTCCCTTCCCTGTTCTCTCCTGCCCATCAGACATGATGTCTGGGTGCTTTCAGGTAACCCTTCACCAAGCATCTCAAGGCCATGAGCCACTTGAGCTCCTTAAGAAGAGAAATGAGATGGTTTATTTTATATGTCAACTTAGCTGAGCCACAGTTCCCAGATATTTAGCCAACATTATTCTGTATGCTTCGGTGAGGGTGTTTTGGGATGAGATTAACATCTAAAGCAGTGGACTTTGAGTACTTCTGATTGCCCTCCCTAACGTGGATGAGCCTCTTCCAATCAGATGAAGATTTGAAAGGAACAAAAGAATAACCTCCCTCAAGCAAGGTACAATACTCCAAGGCTCCTAGAATCCCTTACAACATTGCCTCTTCCTGGTACTATAATAGACCACTTTGAGGTTCAAACTATGCCTCTTTCCTGAGTCTGCATCTGCCAGCCTCCTCCATCAGATTTTGGACTTGCCAGTTTCCACATTGCATGAGTCAATTCCTTATAATAAATGTCTTTCTATATATACACATGCTGTTGGCTCTGTTTCTCTGGAGAACTCTGACGCAAACAAGGGATAAGGGTCTTTCCACTGCTGTAGACTCCTCAGACACTACAGGAATGGGGAGGGTCCTTGTGCTTCCTGTGTTTTGTATGTATGATCAGTAAAACAGTAGGTTCTTCACTTTTCCCAAATAGCCTGACTTTTCCAGGCCTCACATCCCCAAGAAGAAGATGAACTGAAATTGCAGGGTGCCCTGATTTGTGTCCCTGACAGCACAAAGACTCTCTGCTCTGATTTGCCAGTTATTCCTGGAGGATCCTCAGGGATGTCTCAAGAAGTCACTCAAAAGTCATCTCACGTCTCCTTTTGTTAGCCTGTGAGGCTTGTATCTCACTGCTCTCACATTGGGCAGGACCCACTTAGTGGGAGAACATGCTATCTGTGGAGGTCCACCAGGCTGCCTGCCCTCCAGGGGAGAGATGTCTCTGCTGCCCCCCAGTCTTCACTGAGCTGAAGTACCCGAGCTCCAGGCAGAAATGAGGATGTGGCCTTTGCACCTTTGCTCCGTGTGCTTTCTCCTGTGTCATATAGAAGCTCTGGAAATTGCTTGCTTTGCTTCTCCCTGCAGCAACTCTCCATAGTCATGGAGTCCATGTCTCTTCCTATCCCCCCATCTCCCCTAAGCCCTCTCCACAATCACGGGGCCACATAGGCTTCCTTAGCACATTCATTCAGGCAAAGTGAGGCTTACAGACCCTGGCCCTCAGACATACTTAGGGGTCTGCATCTGTGTTTCCAGGGTACTCATATTTGGCTCAGAATAAATTACCTTCTCATTTCTTTTATAGCCAAGTTGTTATTGTATGTCAACATAATATTATCTACCACAGTTGTAAGGATTCAAGTAAATAGTGTATATCACTTTGATTAAGGTCTGCCTCTGCATGCAGAAAGAGAGTGATACATGGCAGCCATTATTATTCTAGTTATTCCTGAGAAGGGAGCTGTGGTAGTATTTTGGATAATGTGATGAAAGAGCCCTTGCAATATTATGCATCAACCAAATATTTTTAGAGAGAGTTGGTGTTCTGGTTATTTGCTTAAAATAGTCAAAAAAATAATTTTTAATTATTATTAAAATAATAATTTTTAATTATTATTAATAATAATAACAATTAATAATAATAATGAAAAATAATTTCTTTTGCTCAGGATTCTGGTATTTGGCTGAACTCAGCTCTGCAGATTTTATAGCCAGATGATGGTCTCTTCACTCATGCAGCTGGGGATCATCAGAAATCTCTTTCCCTTTCTGTTTTTGTGGTCTCGCTGTGACCCTCATATAACCATGGTGGCCTCAGAATAGCTGAACCTTCTTACAAGTTATTTGGATGGAAGGTTCTCAGAATGAATGTCCCAACAAGGATGAGCAGAAACTGCAGCCCTTCTGACCTAGAATACTAGGAAGTGACAGTGCCATTCTGTGCATCTCATTTGTCAGGGTGGTCATAAAGTCCTGTCAGGACTCAATGAAAGGGACCATTAACTCTACTGCTTAATGGCAAGAGTGTCAAAGAACTTGCAGACATGTTTTGAAATCTCCCCATTAGTGGCAGGCATAGAATATCCCCAAGTGGGCCCCATAGGCTCAAGGTATTTCAAAGATGTCTCCCAGTTAAACACCATAATGTGAATTTACTATTTTAACAACCCTAGACATTAGTCATAAGAATGAATCTCATCTATAAATAATCAGAGACTTCATTAGATTTTAAATTTGCAAACTTTTCACCATCAGGCCCTGGGTCTTGGTGGGACCATCTTCCATACTTAAGAAGGAAACACAGCTTTCCATTTAGTACCTTGTTTCATCTGGGTTATTTCTCATCATATAAAATGGGTTATTTTTTGGTGGCTTCCTTCCTTAAGTGAGAAGTGTCCAAAAGCATTTGTAACTACTGCACATGAGTGTGCTGGTAAACACAGGGCTGGAGAGAGCTTTGGAAACACACATGAGAGATACAGTTATGAGGTTGTGCAGAGAACTGAGCATGGAGATGCCACTGACAGGGTCTGATGGATCATGAGCACTGGGGCAGAAAGTTGGGAGGCAGTAGATGGCAAAGAGCCACTTCCAGTAGAAAATTGCACTTTCCTCTTCCATGATTAGGCACCTGATATGGTTTAGATAACTGTTCTCCAGAGGCCCATGTGTTAAAAGGCTTGGTCTTCAGTCCATGGTGCTACTGGGAGGTGGTGAGACGTTTAAAAGGGGAGGACTAGTTGGAAGCCTTCTGGTCATATGGAGGTGTTCCCTTGAAAGGGATAATGGGTTCCTAACCTCTCCTTTTTCTCTTTTTCTTTCTTGGCAGCCAGAAGGTGAGCAGATTCCTCTGCCCTGCGCTCCTGCCATGATGTTCTGCCTCACCACAGGCAAAAAAAAAAGGGGGGGGGGCAAATGACCATGGACTGAAACCTCCAAAACTGTGAGGCAAAATAAGCCTTTCTTCTTTTTAAATTGATCCTCTCAAGTGTTTTGTTACATTATTGGAAAGCTGACTAACATAACAACAAATACAATGAAACCTTCAGCTGCTCTGGGAATGCACAGAAATATTTCAGGAGAATGTAATCCAACTCTGGGGGATTTGATTAAACCTTCTGTGCATCCATGATGTTGGGAACTGTTTTCAAACATATAATGAACTATTAAATCTATCAACAAACACGATAATTTTAAGTAGTGATAAATCATGTAATAGAGAGAGAGTGGGAAGGGAGGAGGGCGTTGAGAAGTTCTTTAGAGTTTCTTGGGAAGATCCCTTGGAAGTGGGGACTTCTAAGACTTGAAGAACAAGAAGAAAGCTGTCCTGTGGAGATATGGGGGGCGGGGTTGGGAGAACAGTCAGAGAACATCAAACATGAAGCACCTGAGATGGGGAAGAGGACTGGCAAAGAAGCCGGGTGGCACTGTAGTGTGTGGAGCAGAGGCAGAGGCTGGGGGTGAGGTTGGAGATGCAGAGATCAAGTCTTGATTTTATGCTAAGAGGAATGGGAAGGTTTTGCAAGGTCAGAAACTGTCAAGTTCACAGCTGTGTTTAGCTTGGAGAAAAGGAGGCCCAGGGGGAGACTGAATACTCCTTTTCAGAAAGGCACTTTGGCTCATGTTGACTCTTCTATATAGTTTTTCTTCCCCCATTGAGCAGATCTCATGATATTAATATTGAGAGATCTCAGATGTGCATCATATGTGTTTATATTTCCTATGCACTTCAAGATCTTAAACATAGTAAGTGTTTAATAAATACTTTAAAAGCTGTTTAACTCAAGAGGACAGAACCATGTGGTAGTTAGCAGTTGATATTAATGACACATGGGAACTATGCCACAGCTACAGTTGTCCAGGAAAGGAGTTGGCTCTCAAGGGAAATGAAGGGTTCCCAGTGCTAGCAGAGTGGGAGTTGAGTTTGGGACCTCCATTATCAGGGATGCTGCAGCAGTAACTTGAAAATGTATAGTGTAGAGTAAATGCAGTTACTGTTCCACTATTTATCAGAATGCCCTTTTCCAGGCTTGAACATAAGCAACCAAACACTTGCTTTGTGAGCTGTGGGGTGACTCAACTCTTCAGATGTGAAACCAGAAGTGGAGATCTGCTAATTATCTCCTGGTGGTCTGACCTCATGGGATTTTTGGCTCAGCCTGCTTTAGGGTAGTGTTACTCATCTGGCTTCCCAGAATCCGAGATTGAGTTTCAACACAGAGATTCAGTAATGTTCAAAGAATATATAAATGGATACAGTTTACTTTCCTTCTGGAGATCCTGATTCCCAAAGAAATCCAAACAAGGAGTTCTTCTGTTTATTCCTTCATGTCAGAAATTTTAGACCCTGCTTCATTTCACATTAATTCTTGACCACATAAGCAGGATTCCTGAAATATGTACAAACAAAATTAGATACTGACTTCCTTACCGAGAATGGCTAAGGGCAGGAGGAGATTAGCTGGAAACCTGTAAAGAGACAGAAGTCTTGGTCAGAAGGGAAGACCCATGAAAGGTCTCCCATTTGAAATATAGAGAGCTTCCCCAATACAGATGAAGCAGGTATGCAGGTAAATGTAGGGCCAGAGTAGACTGCTTTGATTTCGACCTTGATTAATTGCTAATAATTAATAATGTTAGGCCATTATTACACTAAAAAAAAATCTGTATTGTTGCTTTCCATCTTACATAGTTTGAATGACATTTGTAAAACCTTTATTCTTCCTTTGGAATCACAGGGCTTTCTTTTAGGGGGTGCAAATGATTTCCCAGTGTTGCTTTTTTCTGTATGCCTCTGTGACATGATCTTTACCCAAGGCTTTGACTTCACCTTCCTGATTGATAGGTGGTGTTGATTTCAGGATTTTCTTGTCTTCTATAATATTAAAACAAATAGTTTTTTTTTCAAAAGGAAAACCCCCCCTCCCCATTGAGACTATAAAGACTTATAGCACTTAAGAGAAGTTGTAAATATATCAATTTTTACTTTTCTTCTGGAACTCTTTCCAAATAAAACATACACATCTAAGGAAGATATGGGGTCAAAACTGTTCATTTGTATTCTGAGGTACAGTAATGATTTTAAAGGAGTCCCAAATATTTTGGGAAAGAGATCGGCATTCCTGGGAAAACTTCTAAAATCTCTTTGGGAATGTATAGCTGGAAGTGCTGGTTAGGTTCAATTAAAACAAATGCTGTTTATTATTGAATCTACAGTGTAACTGAGTTAGGTCCTGTGGGGGCAACAAAACAATTAAATATCATTGTTTATTGGGTGCCTATAGTTTTACTGGGGAGATGGCCAAAAGATCACCCAACATTAAATGATCATCCAAGGCACATGAAATAAACCATTCAATTCACTTAACTGGAGTAGGGCCCCATTTGTTTCTAGGCACTTGTTAAGCAAGGGTACAGATCAAAATCATTCGTCAATGGAGACTTTCCATAATATACCTGCTCTGGCCTAGGAAAAAATTTAAACTTCTTATTTTGAATTAGTTGTAGATTTACAAAAATAACAGCAAAAATAGCACACAGAGTTCCTGTATGCTCTTCAGTCAGCTCTCCCCTAACATGTCCCCATTGCACATTTATTAAAACCACAGAATTGATGCTGATATGATACTATTGATTAATCTACAGACCTTGCTTAAATTTTGCAAATTGTACTGCAAATGTTCTTGTTTTAGTCTAGGTCTTATGTTGCATTAAGTTGTCACATCTTCTTCATTTCCTTCTACCTATAACCCAAGACATTCTGATTTAGCAGGTTTGTGGGGGACCCCAGGAAATCCTCTTTTTTCAAGAGCTTTACAAATGTATGTCTCCCGCTAAGGAGTCTCTGCTTTGGCATATAAGTAATCCCAGCATTAATCCTTATAACATTGTTATTTCTAATAGTAGCTAATATTTATTAAGTGCTTTCTGTGTCAGATGCTATTTAATTGCATTGCATTTTCCACTCATTTTTAATCCTCACGCACACAAAGAACTCTTTTGAGTTAGGTTCTATTATCCAATCTTTTAGAAAAGGAAAGAGATCTTAAGTTATCTCAGCAATTTGCTGAGTTTTGAGGCTGGCATTTGGACTCAACTCACTTTGCTCCAGAAGTCTTGCAAGATCTTAACTGCTGCATTATACTTCCTTGGTGGAAAATGGTCTTTCCTCAAGGATAGTATAGCAGATCAGATATAAAACATAAATAATCATAGCTGTGCTGTGAAGGAATGATGATATTCACTGAGAAGGATGTCATTTCTCTGACTAGAGAAAGCAGTAAACATTTCCTAGAGCAACTGACAATTCAGGCTATCAACCTCAGGTGAAGTGTTTGGCTCAGAAGGGGCATAAGAGCAGTGGAGGGAGGCCATTCAGGAGGAGAGAACAGCACACAGAGGCAGAGAGGAGGAAAAGCCTCTCTGCTTCCCATTAGTCTAATCCAGGGATGTGAGGGAGAGTTATTGGGGATGAAAAGTGAGAGAGGCAGGCATGAGGAATGGACAAGAGGCCTTGAGTACCATGTCAGGGAGCTTGGTCTGTGACTGCAGGTGAGAGGTCTAAAGCAGGGGAGTTTTATAAGGATCACCTTATTGGCAGACTAGAAGACAGATCTGAGGGAGTAGGTCTGATGAATCCTACTGATTGAATTACGTGCCCAAATGTGAGGATGGGTCATGTCAAAGAAGGTCAGAGATGGAAACTACTCTGTCCACAATGGAAACTCATTCCCATTGTTGGTGAGGAGGCCAAGGAAGAGAAAACTATCTTCATGTTAATCTGGAACTTTGTATATGACTTCCTTATAGGAACTTTTTGGTGAGAATATTAGCTTTCTCTTGTGGTGAGCACTAGCTCTCTCTCTCATGGTGTCCCAGTTTGCATTCCCTCAGAAGTAGACCCAGAGGCAAGGACTCAAAGCAAGTAGTTTATTTGGGAGGAGCAGGGAAGCGGTAGCTGCACATAGTGTTTTATCAAGCCAACTACCTCTAGGGGTGGATGGAGCTTAATCCCTAGGGAGAATGCTGGTAAGTTGTGTAAAACATACTTCTCAGATTTAGCCCACCTGAGGAGTGTGGGATCTGGGGTATGTACCTACAAGCTCCTGTCAGTCATTGGTCAAAGGTTGCTCCTGGAGTGTGTTAATCCACTATTCCTGCTCCAGCCCCCTTGGGCAAAGACATGCATGTGCTTGCCCTTGGAAGTTGGTGGGAATTCATCCCAAAGAAATGGGTGAGAGCATCAAGAGGGACTGCTATGGGCTGGCTAACAGCAAATATATCATGCTGAGTGAAATGAGATTTATGAGCAAGGACATAATGCTTATTTAGAAATGGTTCATTACAATGACATATTTTAATAATCCTACTTACAAAAGTCTAACTTGTTAGTCACAGATTGTGATGAAAACATAAAGGGCCACCTTGCAGGAAAGTTCCTATAAAAACTTTTCTGAAGACCATCAGGGAAAACTGGTATATTCAGTGAGAGCTTCTGGCCAATAGGATCTGAGAAGAGCTTGTGAGGACATGATATTTGACCCAGACTCAAGGATGGTTAGGATTCTATGAGGAAAAGATGGAATATAGTCTATTTTGGATGCAAAGATAGACTGGTCCAAATGATGAGGGTGAGGTCAAGCAAGGAGCCTTTGGTTAGAGGAAAGGGTCCAGTGGAGAAAAACTGGGAGATAAAGCTAGGAAGGTCAGGGTGAGACTGGGAAGGACTCTTAAAGGCCGGCTTACAGCATTCAGACTCGAGTGGAAAGCAACCAGGAGTCCTCTGAAGTTTCTGAGAAGTGGGGTGTGCTCACATGGAGCAGTACTGGATTTTTGTGAAACAGATTTGGGGATGGAGATGCTGAATGCCAGAACACCTTACAGTGGCTCAGGTCATAAGAAATAAGAGCAGACAAGTAGCAATTGGGGGAAATGCAATTAAAAGAAAGAAAAAACAGATGTAGGATTGCATAAGAAAGATCAACAGAAAGGGGGTTTGGGTTTGTTTTGGTACTGAGTGTGGAAAGAGGGTGGCATCATTAAAAGAACAGAGAAATCAGGAGAAGACCCAGATCTGGAGGGGAAGCTAATGAGTTTGGAGTGATAAACGCTGAAGTTGAGCCCCAGCCCCAGCTAGGTGTCAAATGCTGTGCTAGATGCTTTAGCAGTTTCAAAAATGAATCCCGCATATATTCCATCCACAAGAAACTCCTAGTCTGATAAAAAAAATTAGGACATATTTTTAAATAACTATAACACAAGGTAGAAAAAAAGGAAACATGTGAGTATCTAGAGAGAAATAGATAATAAAGTACTCTGATTGTTCAGAGAAGGGATAAGTCCTCATCAGCTGCAGGGATTAGGGAAGACTATATGGAGCCATTCAGTTAGATCCCAAAAATAGGTAGGATTTGTACAGGTCAAAAGAAGAGTACTCCAGGGCAAGGGAACGTCAGGAGCAGAAGTGCAATAATTTTTAAGAAGTGAGTTCTCTTGGGAGAATCCCAGTGGCTCTTTTTGAAGGGAAGTAACAGGAAATGAAGTTGAACAGTCTGGGGTTAGATATGAAAGGTCTCTAACGCTGAAGGAAGAAAGGTAGGTTTTAATTCATAGCCATCACAGGCTCTTGAGCTGAGAATCATCTTTGTCAGAGTGTGGGTTGGAAGGAGGAGACAGAAAGTCCAGTCATCTGATTACAAGAGGCATCAGAAAATGAGGCCTTTACCTGGGTGGAAACAGTAGAAATTAGGAACGGGATCTATTTCAGGAAAATTAATGAGCAGGAGTGTTCAAAAAGAGGAGTGAGAGAGCCAGAAGAAATCTACATGAGATCAACAGCCCACTTCCAATTTCTCAGTATAACTTTGAAGCATAGAGCAAAGTTTTGGCTTCATTTTTGAGGCAAATTCAGTAGAGTTGGCCAATCTTGAATATGTCATATTGGGTTAATTAGTTTGGGTTTTCTTTCTTTCCAAAGCTTTCATTTTTTTTTCTTCTCCTTGTACTGGAGATCAAACCCAGGGCCCCATGTGTGCTGAGCAAGTGCTCTACCACTGAGCTACATCCCCACGCCCAGTTTTCACCAGCTTGGCTAGGGACTATGCTGAAATGTTCTCTGTGTGAGACTTTAAGCATCCAAGAGAGCTGCAGGTTGAAGGGCACTGAAATGCATTCATCCAATTAATCTGTAAGTAATTTTATGAAGTGAAAATGTTTACTGTGACGCAACAAAAGTTTGCTTTCATTGACCTTGAAGAGAGTTGGCCCACCCGCCTCATCAACCATGAACAGATGGAAATGTGTGTGCCAACAGCAAGAGAAGAGTTTATTTTGAAAGCTTTTGAAAAATCATGTCTCCTACCAGTGTCAGAATAAGCGTCATTGTAAGATCATGCTCAGTGCCAGCAAAAACAATAAGAATCTTATTTTGCTTCTGACCAACTATTTTTCATGAAAGCATATGGATGCATTCCTTGCATTATTATCTGTTTTCTCCATATAACTTAGTATATTTGCTTTAATTTTGAACACATAAGTCAAAGAGCAAGAAATTTAAGTTTGCAATACAAAGTATAAAAACATAAAAAAATCTCCTAACCAGGAGGGTCCACAACCTCACAAGGATCCCTCCCACTGATAGTGTTTTCCAGAAATGGCACCGAAATATTTCTGCTTCTACATGTGCTTCCAGATACTGCCACTCCCCAAAGAGATGGAGTCTACTTTCCATTTTCTTAAAGCTGGGGTTAGGAGGACACTGTAATTGCCTCAGTTAATAGAATGTAGTGGAAGCAACTCTGTGAGACCTGTAGGGTTAAGTCAGAAAAAACAATATGGCTTCCATTTGTCTCATTCTCTCTCACAACACTCACCCTTAGGATCCAGCCACCACATTGTAAGGAAGCCTAGGCCACATGAAGAAACCACATGTAGTTGTTCTAAGCATCAGCTTCAGACGAGCAGAAAGCCAGCCTTAACCACTAGACATATGAGTAAGTTCACCTGCAGTTGATTCCAGCTCCCAGCCTGGAATCACCCCAGCTGAAGCCAACTGGAACAGAGGCAGAGCTATCTGCATGCCCAAATGGAAGTTTCATGAGCAAAATAAATGTTGTTATTTTAAGAAGCTGCGTTTGGGAGTAATTTGTTATGCAGCAATAGGCTGTCGGTCCAAGATCAGGCAGCCACATCTGGTGAGGGCCTTGTACTGTGTTGTAGCACGGCAGATGGCATAGTATGCTAGGAGGGAGAGATCACATGGTGTGAGAGAGAGAGGGGGGGGGAGGGGGGGGAAGAGAATGCCAAGAAAGCCAAAGTTGCTTTATAACAACCCACTCTTTTATTAGCAACCAGTTCTGTCCCAAGAAACATAACCCACTTTCGCAAGATGGAAATTCAGGAATCTCTTCCAAGGGTGTGTTCCTATGATCTTATTACCTCCCACTAGGACCTGCCTTTTAAATGTCCCATCACCTCTCAATACTGATACATTGGGAACCTTGCTTCCAGCACATGACCCTTTTCGGGGGGAAACCATATCAAAATCATAGCAAGAATTATAAGAGAATATCGATGTAGATGTTGAGCCCAGACCTGGGAATTTGAGGTACTAAATAAGCAGCAGCCCTTTTGGGAAAAGGGGAGAAGCAAGAATTCCTGGAAAGGGACTTGGTGAGAGGAGCAACTGTCTCTGAGGTGGGAGGCCTGGATCCTTAGTGTGCCTCTGCCACCAGCCAAATGACTTTAGCCAAATCATTTACTCTGAGCTTTACACTCACTCTAAGTCTTAATTTTCTTACCCGTGAATTGAGAATTTGATCTTGCAATGCATGCATCTTTGCACTTTCTACTTTGCATTATTATCTGCTTATGCTTTGGATTACTAGTCTCTGACTCTGTCAAGGACACAGACCATATCTCTTATCCTGGAACCTAGTGCTGGGTTGAATTTCTGAAAATGGATGCTTTTTCTGTTCTCCATGCCATCCCAATCCTAGGCCCATTTTTTATCCAAGGTCATCCATAATTCTGAAAAAAAATCATTTGATACTTGCCATCTTGTCATCAAAGTCCTCATCTCAACTGGGTTCCCTTTAACCAAAAGGTCTGAGGGTGAAGCTTAGAGTACGTAGGGACAATAGTGTCCTTTAAGCTAAAGGACCTCCTAGAATCCCTCAAGCTACACTGCAGAGGCCTTCCCCCTTGAGGTAGCAAAGAAGGTGTGCCCAGAGGTCCATCAGCCTGCTATGGGAGTAGATTAACTCTGCTTTTTTTTTTCCTTTTTTTCCCCATTTATATTAAAAGTAAAAAGAGAAATGTTTTTTTGGTAATCCTGAAGCCCTGGTCCTCCACCTGCCTCCTCCTGCTTTTCTAACAGCCCCATCTATGCAGCCAAGTTATGGAACAATAAAACCAAGGCCATCACAGGGACAAACTTTAGAGTGTCCAGACAGTTCACCTGTATATGTAGCCTTTCCTCCTGGGCCTAGAATCCACAGACAGAATAGAAAAATAACAAAAGGGCCGAATACAAACATTCATAGTAGCTGGTTCCTGATTTGTGTGAGACTCATTTTCCTAAGGGAAATGTCTTCTCATAAGCTCATCCCACAGACAGGGAGGAGGGCTTCAATGAGCCATAATAACTGCATTATTTTACCACTTGCAAAGAGTGCTTTCACATCAATTATCTCCCTTTTTAGGACACATTTGCAAAGAAACAGGCCTAGAGAGGTTGAGACATGCCCAGAGTCACACAATTCACACATGGTCTAGCCTCTGGGCTTTTGGTTTCTGGATTTAGCATCTTTTTTGTGGGCCCAAAATTAGTTTAAAATACAGTCATTCAAATAAAAAAAATCATTTCTAAACAAAGAATGGATCAATGATGTAGAAAAATAGTTTAGGCTTGTTGGCGGAGCTTCCCACCCAAATTCTCATCCTAAATACAGTGTTTATATCTGGAGAGTCAATGGCCAGACTGACAGTATTTACTGCAAATTATAAATGTTTCCACCTGCTTCCTAACTGTGCCTGAGAAACCTACACGATGCCATTGTCATGATTCAGTTAACAACCACTGTGATGTCTACTCCGGACCAGGCTCCTCTCTCTCTGTTCCTCACCTTTTCTGTCTTCTTCTTTTATTTCATGTCAGAAACAGGAAGTCGGATTATCAGGTAAAGCCATCAGATGGGAAGGCAGCATTTGCGACTACAGCTTTCATTAAACTCCAAAGTTCAAATAATTCATGCAGATGGCAAGGTCATCAGGGCTCTTCCAGTTTATTTTGGAACAGTCATTTTCTACACTTCCGAGGCAGGACTAAATGTCAACTCTAATAAGATAGAAAATTCTTACAGTGGAAAACTCTGTGTGTGCGTGTTTCTACCTACAAAATTGGGGTTGGGGGGTACCGTGCACTGCCTTATTTAGAGGACATTTGTATTTTATTTGCAACATAATGAATAGGTTTGGTTCCCATCTCAAAGGCAAATGCATATGGAAATATAAAGAATCAAAAGGATGAGGGAGAAAAGCAATCGAAAACATGGCAGAGTCTCTCTCAGAGAATCATTCAATTTCACATTTGTCTTCCCACGCAAATGGTAATTTGGGCAGCTGCCGAGGGAAGTGTGACCATAGCGTGTTGATGACAGGTTAAATGAAACATTGTCTTGTTCTATTATTACTGTGTGAGGCTGGATGCAAGAGCAGAGAACCTGCTCACTGGAGGCAGAATGATCCAAGGGGATTAAGGTGCATTGTAGTTTTGTGATCTTGTATTGCCACTGACTGGAGACAAATTTCTATTTTGTTTTATTATTATTGTTATTTCTTCCTCTTTCAATCTGTCTCTTTCTCTCTCCATGTCCCTTTACAGCCCTCTGTGATTATGATTAGATTGGCTAAATTCAGGCATGTTGAAACACTTTGATCTTTCCCTTGAAGGCAGATAAATTAATAGCTTAGAGAATAAGAAACTTAGTGCTACATTTCATATGAACTGTTTTGTATTAACAGTTAATTGGATATATCACAGTACCATTCATAGTAACCCCAAACTGGAAACTACACAGATGGAAGAACAGATCAATTATAGCATATTCATCCAATGGAATTATATGCACCAAGGAGAATGAATGATCCATAATTTTTTTCCTACAATATGGATGAGTATCACAGTCATAAGATCGGACCAAAGAAGTTGAATTTAAAAGAGAATATAGCATGCAAGTCTCTTTATGATATAGAATACAGGCAAAACTTACTTCTTCTGTTAGAAGTGAGGGTTGGGCAGATTAATAGAGACCAAGAGGTGAGAAACTGATGTGACTCCATTTTTCAGAAACAGCTTCTACCTCAAGGCCTGTCCTAAGGAAGGGGGCGTGACCCTTGTCTTGGGAAAAAACCCACACAGGGCTCCTAGGCACATACCCACCCTGCTGAGTTGTTTATTTACAAATAACAGGAGAGATCTGCAGCATCAGGTGTCCCTGACTCAGTCAGGCTAGGTGAGGACCCATAGAAACCCCATAGCAACCACCAATCAGCATGAAACAGGGAAAATACCTGGAATGCCAGATGACCCCCTCAGTAGTTTACAGTGGTTGATAGCATGTATCACCCCTCGTGGCCTAAACCAATCAATTCAAAGGAATCCCCCTCTTGTACTAACCAATCACCCTTACCCAACTTGTTCCCACCAGTGAATGTGCTAATCAATGTTAAGAGTTGTTGTTTGATTTTCCC
Organism: Marmota marmota marmota; assembly: GCF_001458135.2. Lineage (NCBI taxonomy): Eukaryota > Metazoa > Chordata > Mammalia > Rodentia > Sciuridae > Marmota > Marmota marmota. Next base: position 23,614,812 of record NW_026000016.1, on the reverse strand, counting down.
ATGGTATGGAATGATTTGCTGTGTGATGTTGTGAAGCATAGAGTATCCCCAAAAACCTATAAAATCTCACTGAACAAAGAACCGGGACTCACTCCCTGGGACCGCTGAGTCAGAAACCGTTGTGAGTCCAGGCTCGAGCTTGCAATGAAGACTCTTGTGTGATTGCATCGGATTTGGCTCCTGGAGGTCTATTGGGGTTCCACGAATCTGGCATTACAGAGGGAGCATACGGGTAAATTCCGAGGTGCAAGAAATATTTTATTTCCGGATTGGTACATTGGTGAGCCAGTTTGTAAAAACGTATTGATCTATTTACTTCAGTGTCTTTCTTCTTTCATTTCTTTGTGTGTATGTGGGTGTTTGGGCAGGAATTGCACCCAGGACCTTGCTCATGCTAAGCACTTGCTCTACCACTTCAGTGTTCTTTTGTATATGTATATTTCAACTAAAAATATAAAACTTCCCTGAATGGATCTTTGACAATGAGTTTCATAAAACACACAGCAAATTAAAACCTATATTTATCTGGGACCCCAGATAGATCAGCAGTCTAGGTATAAACACATTTGAACAAAGAAATAGGGGCTGGGGTTGTGGCTCAAGGGGTAGAGCGCTCACCTAGCATGCGTGAGGCACTGAGTTCGATCCTCAGCACCACATAAAAATAAAATAAAGGTATTGTGTCCACAGAGAAATAGAGGTGAACAACCCAAAGTCATTTCAATGAAATTCTGGTCTTTTCCTTTCTCTTACTGCTCTGCTCTGTGCACTTAAACTCAATCCCTTTTTCCTCTCCAGTTTTTCCCCGAGTTTCAGGCTCCATAGCCCTCATGGATATTCCCCTGCCTCTCTATCCCCTTTCCAGTTCTATTTCAATCCATTCTACTTATTATTATTTGATAATTTTCAAACTATGCTATGATTTTTATTTATTAAGTAAGATGGGACTGCGGTGTAGCTCAATAGTATAGGGCACACTTAACACGTGCAAGGCTCTGAGTGTGGTTCCTAGGACCAAAAAGTGAACGTTAAAAATGTAAGATAAGTCATTCTAAATCATTCTAATGATCCATTGGAAGTGAGCATTCTGAAGGTCTAAAGCAAGAAGTTGGGAAATAAAGACTTTTAAAAGTTCTCATCTTATGAAGGGAGGCCCTAGGGAGGACTAAAAGGACTTATTGTGTGAATATAGTTTGCATCTTATTTGACGTAGAGGAAAAAATGACTTCACTTATGACCTTTAGGTGAAGGAAGATAACCATTAGTACAGTAAGCACTAGCAAATGAACCAGGAAGAAAGGGGGCTGAATAGGGATAGGATTAAGCCAGCAAAAAGCAAAAGAGGTAACACAATAGATGTTATGTTAAAGCTAGAGTAAACAAATTAGAGAATTCTTACCTGAATGAGAGCGATTGATTTCTAATTGCTCCCTCTGCCAAAGTCTAACCCATCACATAGTCATACTCCACATTGGGGCTGTGGAGATCTGGTCAAAAAAGAAATGTTATCCTGAGACTCCTTCCCCGGTGTCCTGCCCCTGTGCCCTGAGCCATTCACTGGGCAAAGCCCAAGCCCATCACACCAAGTCCCCTACCTTGCAGCCTTGCCTTCTGCCACTCTTTCCTGTCTTGGAAATTGCTACATTTCTGCTCAGGACTTCCTTTCCGCTGGGAAGTGCCACTGTAATGCCTGATTCGTGGGACCCCAATAGACCTCCAGGAGCCAAATCCGATGCAATCACACAAGAGTCTTTATTGCAAGCTCGAGCCTGGACTCACAACGCAGCATTCCCACGGAGTGGTCCCGGTCCTTTGTTCAGTGAAATTTTATAAGTTTTGGGGGGATACTCTATGTATCACAACATCACACAGCAAATCATTTCACACTGCGGGAAAGTCAAACAACAACTCTTAACATTGATTAGCACATTCACCGGTGGGAACAAGTTGGGTAGGGGTGATTGTTAGCACAAGAGGGGGATTCCTTTGAACTGATTGGTTTAGGCCGTGAGGGGTGTACGTGCTGAACTACATGGTTTCCCAACATGTTATCAACCACCATAAACTACTGGGGGATCATCTGGCATCCAGGTATTTTCTCTGTCTCATGCTGATTGGAGGTTGCTAGGGGGTTGCTAGGGGTCCTCACTTAGTCTAACTGAGTCAGCAGATCTCTCCTGTTATTTGTAGACAAACAACTCAACCTCAGTGTGGGTATGTGCTTAGGAGAGCTCTGTGGGTTTTTCCAAGGACAAGGGTCACGCCCCCTTCCCTGGACAGGCTTTGCACTGAGGTAGAGGCTGGTTTCTCAAAAATGGAGTCTCAGCAGTTTCTCACCACCTTCACGCAAGCACACAGTTACCTGCAAGTTGATATGTCCTGGAATGAGCAATTGATTAAAGAGAGACCAATTGTAGTCCCTTCCCTGGATCAGACCTCCTCTACTGCAGGCGATTGGTCTGTCCATTCACAAGTGTACATCTGGTCAAAGTGAAGAAATGACCATCCTTTTCCAGGACATTTTGGAACTGAAATGAAGAAGTCTTTTTCAGGACTTGTAGCTATCCTAATTAAATTTTATTTTTAAAAATTAAAAATTTTAACTTAAATTTTAATTTTAAGATCTATGTTTTCTAATACCTAGAACAGAGGCATCGTTAGGAGAAAGAGAAGGAGAGAGGGGGAAAATGAGAGAGAAAGAGAGAGAGAGATGTATCAGAAGAAAGCAGGGTTGAAAACTGGGACAAAGTCAAGTTCTTGGTAACATCCCTTCCTGAAGGCCGGCACCTTCCTTGGAGTCCACAAGGCATCCCAGGATCCTTAGTACAGAGTCCTGTTACTTGTAAACAAGAGTTCCATTACCTCTAGAATTAACAAACTGCTTTTGATTTTTCATGTATATGGTCATGCATAATGGTGTGCTGGTCAACTAGCTCTTCCAAACATTGAAAAGTCCTATGTTGCACCATTTGCCAGTTTTTGTGGCATAAATGCTCTCACTGGGGTCAGTTTCAAGCTATCCAAGATTTAGTAACCACTGGAAATTCCTGAATATGCAGCAAAGAGCCAGCACCAGCATACCACTGCCCTGACACAAAGTTTCCCACTTCCTGTCCTGGTTTGTGAAATTCCCTTTTCTAGTGTCCTTCCCATCAAACTCTCCCTTGGTGTGGTCAACTTTTCCAAGGCTCATTTCCTTTGCTACCTCATTCATGAAACCTTAAACTCTGTCCTGCTTCCCTGGCTCCCAATGTTTGCAGCTATGATAATGCTCACTCCACTAAACTGAATTTATGGTGAAGACTTTGTGCCCCTCCAAGCTACAAAGACCATGCTTCATCATCTCTGTGGTCCCCATGCCAGTCTTCATGCTTGCTGTCCAGGACTGAATGAGAAGGAGGTTGGAATAGCTCTGGGTTTGGCAGGGGATCCCTGGCTGAGACACTGCAGTAAGAGACCAAGGAGACAGCCAGCAGGGTAACCTCAGCCCTATGCCATACTTCAGTTTGGGACAGCTCTGCTGAAATGGATGGGGTCACTAATGATTCTAGCAGATAAATTATCCTCAGATGGAGCTTGGCTACTCTCCTTGGGAATTGGCCATGCTCATAATGTAAGCGATTGGTCCATCCATTCAGAAGTGTACATCTGGTCAAAGTGAAGAAATGTCTCAGGGAGGGTCAGGCTCCAGATATCAAAAGACAACCTTTGGGACCCCCCAAAAGAAGTAATACTGTCAATTCCCAAATCTACCTACCTTTGGGGGCTGTCACCCCACCTCATCTGTGAGGCCAAGTCAGGTTAGTATGACTTTTGATGGCTCTATTTTCTACATTCATAGGGCTTTTCATCTATAGCATTCAGTTACCAAGTACTCATTAACTTATCATTAGTATTTAGATCATTCAATTTGTTTTTACAACATAATTATTTTACTTTAAAAAAATAAAGCCTAATTTTTTTGTGTAGCTCTTCACATCAGTGCCAATTTTTAAAAAGACAGGACCGATGATTGTATCTTTCTATACACAGTATTCTTTGGCATCTTTCAATATGCACTATAAGCAGGTTTTCCTTGGATGCTCACCTGAGATTATGTGTTGAAGGTCTTCTTCTTTGTGTGGGATAGACTGCTGGGGGCCCAGAGGCCATGTAGCTGAAATAAAAAAGTATTCTCGGAAATTCATTCATACTTCAAAGTGGCTGAAATTTTGAAGTCTGAGTTGGTTGTTCCTTCACATATGAATTGAGTATTTTATGGGACCCCCTAACCTATGCTTCCTGAGTGGTGAGGTGAAACATCTGACCGTATGTGACAGTAGAATTCCCTTTATTCTTCACAGGGATATCGTGTTATGATAATGTGCTTAGTCTCATGGTTTTAGTTCTGAACTGTGTTCCAGGAGAGGAGGCACAAGTCTCTTTAGTCATGCTAATTATAAAAAGTTATCACAATCTGAGATTTTTACCTTAGGGGAGAACTTTTCACATGTGGGCTTTTTGTGATAACCACTTAATTGTCCTGCAAACAGAGTCAGAGAGAGAGAGAGAGAGAGAGAGAGAGAGAGAGAGAGAATGAGTAAATTAATATAGCCATTATGGAAAATAGTCTAGAGTTTCCTCAATAAAGTAAAAATGGAAATGCCCCATAAGATCCAGCAATCCCACTACTGAATATATAGCCAAAAGATTGACATCAGTATGTTAAAGAGATATCCGCACCCTGTGTTCACTGCAGTGGTTCCCACAAGAACCAAGGTATGGAATGAACTAAGGTGTCCATTGATATTCTCCCTAGAATGTGATATATATACACAATAGAAGAATATTAGCTTTAAAAAGAAGGAAATCCTGTCATTTATGACAATATGGATGAACCTGAAGGTTATTAGGCTAAGTGAAACAAACCAGACACAGAAAGACAAATACTGAAGATCTCACTTATGTGTGGAACCTAGAGAAGTCAAACTCATAGAAATAGAGAGTAAAATGGTGGTTTCCAGAGGATTGAGGGAACATTGGTTAAGGATGCAAGATTTCAGTTAGATAGGAGGAATAAATTCCAGAGATTGATGTTACATTATGGCAACTATAGTTAATAGCAGTGTATTTTACACTTGAAAAATTGCTAAGAGAGTAGATTCTGATTGTTCTCACCACAAAAGAGAAATAAGCATGTAAGGTAATGCATAGATTAAATGGCTTTATGTTAGCCATTCCCAGAGTAAACATTATCAAAACATTATGTACGCTGTATTCAACTTTTATTTGTCAATTAAAACATAAGTAAAGAAAAACAGAGAATGAATCAGGGATCATAACCTGAAAGCATTTCCTCTGGTGACAAGGTCATTTTCTAAAGTAAATGGTATTAACTTTCCATTTGCAATATAACTCTAGATGGAAGGTGAGCTCCTCTGAAGCCTTTATCTACAGGTCATACCTGACTCTTGCCTTTGCAGAGTCCATGTGTGATGACAGAAGAGTCATTGTGTTATTCAGCTCCCACACACAGCTGAGATACAGCCCAGGTGGTGAGGGCCCTTCCTAGTATGTTGCTGAAGCTCAAACTCACATATGGAGTTTCTATTTTACATTGGGGCCATTTAAGTGAATTGGAAATGATAAGCAGGCCACCAGAGTACTGAACTTTCCAGTGGGGATGTCACCCCCTCTATGCACATGTATCTCATTGGTGTGAGGGTAAATGAGACACTAAGCTTCAAAATGATCTCAGTCTGTACAAGTGTCTGCCCTTATAAGATACCTTTAAAGTGCTAAAATACTTAAAGAATACCATAAAGATAGGTATCATCTTTGGGAGGGTTATAAACCTGTGGGATGAACATAAGCAGAATACAACTTCCTTCACCGTTCCCATTCCTTTGCTCAGGGAATAATTATTGAGAGGTGCCTCTGTGCACTGGAGAAAGCTGAGAGCACATTCAGTGTAGAGCCAAACAGAAACAGCCCAGTATCTGTGGTTTTCACCTAGCAAGCAAACCTTCACAGAAATGAATGTTCATTCATTTGTTTGTTTTTCCTTTCTACTTCATATTGAGCTCTGGTACTGGGGGCCAGGTCCCTTCCATCTTGCACCCTATCAGCACCCAGCCCAATACTTGGAGAAGTGAGTGCTGAGAAGTTGACTGTATAGACCATTCTCAGGCTGTTCAATGTCAGCTTCTGCTTGGAGTCTCTGGATCCCAGCACCAAGGCTAGTGGTTGCTATGGTTAGCCTACCAACATGAACTCCTCTGAAGTGGCCATTGGGAGAAGGTGAGGTCCTCTCAGATCTCAGACCTACAGCCAACCTTATGGCAGGGTCATAGCATCTCTCCCCCTGTTGCTGCAAGGGTTAGTAACTCAAAGTATTAGTCTTCAAACCTGTATAGTTGCCTAAGTGAGGCCTAATGCACCACCCATCCAGTCCCTGTATGGACTGGGAGTCGTTATGAAGTGTCCATGGTCAAAGCATCTACCCCCAGGATGGCTGAGAAGATTCAAAGAGATGACACCCAGAGTGCTTGATACTGACATATCTGGTTAGTGACAGTGGCCATTATCCAAGGTGGACTGTGGTCCAAAAGATAGGTCAGGTTACTTTTGTAAAGCACTTTTAATTTAACTGTCCCAAATCAGCTCATTAGCAGGAGCCTTAAAACCCAATGTTTTCTAATGGGCATAATCAGAAGGTGCCAGTTTTGAGAATTTTCTTATAGTTGTACCTGCAGGTGCCTTTGACAACAGCCAGCTCGGGCACACCGCCCTCTGCTGGTGAAGAGGAGACGTGCCCAGTCAGCCAGGGAGAAAAGCAGGTCAAGACAGTTTTGAGATTCTTTCCCAGGCCACCACACAGTTGGTGTTTAATTATTATTATTACTTAAAGTAAGAGAAGTGATCTTTGGCTATCACCTGGGAACCAAAGAAAAGCGGTGGGGAGGAGCTAGCGAGGGCAAACGGCACTCCAAGGTCAACCCTCGGCTCAGTAGGTCAGTCACTCCTGTTCTTGGCTCCTGACTCCTCCTGAGTTCTCTCAACTTGCAGTCTTGACATCTTTTCTGTCTCCTTCACTGGACTTGGAGCTCAGTGTGCAGGCAACACGTTTAGTCATCTCCACAGGTACTGAATAAACATTTGAGGAAGGGTTCATCCCTGGCTGTGTCCCACTCCCTTTCCATGATCAACACTCCTGTCCAGACTATTGAAGAGGTGGTGGACTTCATATCTGGGCACCTCTCACTGCTCTTGTCTGTCTCCTTGGGAACGATTCAGCCAAAGGTACCCAAAGCAGGGAGTGGAATGGAGTCCCCTAAATTCAGCTAGGGTACCAGAAGGTAACTGAGCTCTCAGCTCAACTCTTTGGAGGCCCAGAATCCTTTCTGAAGTGGTTCTGATTGCCCACCATGTTAGGGGCAAACAGTGGACAGTAGCACACCTTGGTTCTGGTAAGATCTGGGTTTCAATCCCTGCACTTTCACTTACTCTCTGAGCCTCTGTTTGCTCATCTAAAAAGTGGGGGGGCTGATGATTAAATAGACTTTTTCTAAAAACTGTGTGAGTTGAGGAATGATGATCAACACACAAAAGATGCCCCCAAAATGGTAGCCGTGACTGGTGATATGGTTACTGACATACTTCATAAGTATATAGAAGCTTCAGATAATCAGAAATTTTAAATTCTGGCCTACTGTTATATATAGTCATTTTTCTTTAGCACTTTAAATGTATTTGTTTATTATTTTTAATTGACACATGAAAATTATATATATTATTTTTTCCAACATGATGCTTTGGTATCTGTCTACATTACGGAATGACTTTTTCAAGTTGGGCATGATGGTGACATGGTTTGGCCACCAAATGGTGCAGCCAGCCCACCGGGCCCATCTAAGAAGTGGCAAAGGAATGGTGCAGTGGCAAACTGGCAGCTCAGGAGGGATGGAGTGCAGGTGGCAAGCACAGCCAGCATGAGCCATGGCCCTTGCAGAGCCCACCATGACTGTGCAGGCCTGAGGCACAGCAGGCCTGAGACAGGGAGGACTAACACTGCAGGGAGCCAAGGTGCACTGACCTGTCATCCTGCCATGGCTGGGCTAGGCACCAGTTGCAGACACCAGTTCCACCCAGTGCTATTGCTCCAAACCCTCCCTCTCACTGAGCATGTGCAATTCACTGACTTCAACTTCCTGCTTCCCCAAAAGTGAAAAAAATGGAAATAAGGCCAAATCTGAATGGAATTTAGGGCTCATCAATAGCCTGTTATTACTTTTCCAACCCTAATGAGCATAATTTTGGGCCAATACCATTAGTACTTTTTCAAACCCTGATTAGCATAAGTTTGGACCAATAGACTTGACCCAGTGGTATATAAACCCCTTGACTTGGACACTCAGGTGGCAATCCTTGTTGAGTCCCCTCTCATCCTCTGTGGGTGTCTGATTCCATGTACATTTGAATAATACTCTTACGCTCACTTCATCTTTCATCTTGGACTCTGAATTTCATTCTGGGAATTTGCAAGACTAAACCCAAAAAGGACTTGGCAGTGAGCTGCTCGGGTATGCTGCAACACGGGAGGGCATAGCACAACACATTTTGCAGCTTCTGCAACTTACTACCTGTCATCAGAAGCAGAGAATGAGTTTCGTCTCAAAACTCCAGTTTCAGTGGGATATGCATGTAGCCTCAGGTACTGGGGAGGTTGAGGCTTGAGGATTGCTTGAGCCTAAGTTTGAGGCCAGCCTGAGCAACATGGAGACGAGAGAGAGAGAGAGAGAGAGAGAGAGAGAGAGAGAGAGAGAGAGAAATGACTAAATCAAGCTAATTAACATATCCATTACCTCACATACTTTCTTTTCTGGTGAGAATGCTTAAAGACTACTCTCTTAGCAATTTTCAAGTACACAATGCATTGTTGTTAAATATAGTCACCAGATTGTACATGTATTAATTGATAAATGATAGGTATCATGAAAAAGAATATAATAATTTCAAAATGACACATAAAATTTAGTTTTTAACTTTCAATAAGCCACTTCACATCTGTTGGTCTTGATTTTTTCATAAAGAAAGTGACGAAGTCCATGATTACTCTAATGGGCTAATTGTACATCATATAATCACAGATCATATAATACAAACCAAACACAGGCAGCTCCTTGCAAACCTGCAGTTCACCTACCCACTTACTCGGTTCTGCATTAATGTGTGTCTTACTGACTGTTGCCTTACTTCCTGATTTATAAACAAAGTTTCCTCAGCCTGGAATTTATCAGATTCCTGGTTCCTCTTAGGTGAGTCAGCGCTTCCTCTTACCATCGTAAGAGCTCCATCTAGTGGTAGTCAGAGCCAATTGCAAGGCTGCGAGTCCCGTTTCCTCCCTTCTTAGGAAGAGTAGAACAGGTGTAAATGACTTCTGATGGGATAAATTTGGCAAACCCAACTCAATATCTGAGTTCTCAGTTGGATCCCAGAAAAGGTGGCAAACAGATTGCTTTAGAAGAACCGGATGTTCTTTTCAGTTTGGAAGTATGTCATACACTAAAGTTCTAAGTTGAAAAGGAATTGGGGTTGGCATTTTTGGCCAATAAGGCAATTGTTTATGTGTGGGGAGGTGTTTCCATGTTGGAAAGTCGGGATTGGTGAATGACTTAGCTTGTAGGACAACTGAGTAGCTCTCTTCTCAATGGTTTTCATAGAGTCGGCAACCTCCCTCCCACCCAACTTTTTCAAAGGCTGTGTATTATCGGGGGTTAACTGTGTGGGTTTGGGACTCAGATGAGTCACCTTGTGTTCTTGGGGAAAGTATTAACTTCATTTTCTTCATCTATAAAATTACAGGAGGGTGCACAGTGCAGGCAGGAAAAGCAATACCTCCCCCATAGGCTGGTGTGAGGATTAGGAACGTAGCCTGTGCAGAGAACCTAGCACACAGTCCGGCACCAAGTAACTGCCGCATAAACGGCATCATTTTTAGTCTCCTTCTTTCCCTTTCATGGATCACTTTATTTACCTCCCTTCTCTATCTTCGAGTTGCTTATTAAAAAAAAAAAAAAGGTCTCTTTTGTGTCATGCTCATGTATCAGGATGTTAAGCACAGACTTTTCTATCATCTTTCTGCTTTAGCAAAATTATCAGAGGCCAAGAACAGCAGATACAATGCTATAAATACAGTGGTTATAAAGCCAGGCATGACCTGTAGCTATCAGCCACCTACAAGCTTTGTAAGAAAAGGCCAGCTCAGGAGGAGAGCATGTGCTTAGCATATGCAAGGCCCCGGTTTGATCCATACCCACAAAGGCCAGCAGAGAGCCATAGTGAGGTCCTCCACTCTCTGAACTGAGGGAAGCCAAACTGGAAAAGGAAACTTTGATGAGGAGTCTGGAGTTTTGATATTACACTGAGCTGGACATTTTATTTTCCCAAATTGGTCAGAGGAGAGTATTTTCCAGTTACTACAGAGTAATTAGAAAAGCTATGATACCAGTTCATGATTTTATCCAAGGGCCGGGTGCTTTGGTGCATGCCTGTAATCCCAGCAGCTCAGGAGGCTGAGGCAGGAGAATCATGAGTTCAAGCTAGCCTCAGCAAAAGTGAGGTGCTAAGCAACTCAGTGAGACCCTGACTCTAAATAAAATACAACATAGGGCTGGGGATGTGGCTCAGTAGTTGAGTGTCCCTGAGTTCAATCCTTGGTATCTCTCTTGAAAAAAAAATTTTATCCAAGGAATAGGCTGGGGTGGAAGAAGGCATGAGTTTTAGAGAGGGTCTTAAAGGGAGCTTGTACTTTCAGAGTTCAACTTATTTAATAGACTAGTGCTATGCTTCCAATATAAAATGCCCCCCCCCCGCCCCAGTGACTCATATATTATAGGCTTGGTCCTCAGCTTGGTGCTACTAGAAGATGGTGGAAATTTTAAGAGGTAGGGCCTAGTGGGAGGTTATTCAGGGCCTGCTCTTGAAGGGACTACTGGGACCCTGGACCCTTCCTCTCCCTCTTTCTTTGCTTCCCACCACCATGATAAGAGCAGCTTTCTTTGTCACACAGTCCTGCCATGGTGTGCTGCTTTGCCACAGGCCAACCATGAACTGAAATCTCCAAAACTGTGAGCTAAAATTAACCTTTTCTTTTTTTAAAAGTTGACTTTCTTAGTATTATGTTGCAGTAATAGAAAGTGGACTTACACAACTATAATAGATATATTTATCCCATTGTCCTATGTTTTGCTCTAAGTTTAGGAGTTGGCTTTTGTCTGGGGATAACTATGTTGAACATGACTATTATGATAACATAAATCTTCATGTCTCAATGATTGTTATCCAGAACCCTGCATGGAAATACAAAGATTAAGTACACTTGATTATTCATTGATATTTATTGTGAACCTGTGCTATCATAAGATAGTGCAAGGGAAAAGGGTTTGGGGGCTCTTTAGAGCTCAACTCAAATCCAGTCCCATTACTTTCCCCCTGTGTACTCATGCTCATGACCCTTAACTCCTCTGAGCCTTGGTCTCTTATTATCAGTGGGTTACTTTTGAAGAGTTATGAAAATTCAATGGATATAAGAGAACTAATGCCTGGCAGGAGTAATGTTCCTAATCTAGTAAGTTAATAAATGTAACTGCATTACCCTACAGGGCAGAGGATTAAACACTGTGGGTTGACAGAATGATACATTCTCTGCCCAAAGAATTTATAATCTGGGGAGGGGGAAGATTACACGGACATGTAACTCATGCTGTCTGTTTTTGATAAGGGCTCTATTTAGCAAGGTTTTTTTTTTTTTTTAACTGATTCCTTTATAGACATGGTGGATAATTAGGGTTGATTGCCAATATTCTTGGGTGAATTTGTAGCTGAATAAAACTCAAAGAATCCTTAATTAATGGATATGATACAAGAAGCAGAATTGAGTGAAGATAGCTTTAGGAACTTCCTCTAGATTGGACAATAAGCCAGCTGGGATTTGGGGCACCCCTTTCTTCAGTAGGGTGTACCCATGGCATCTTCCCCTGAGCAAATGGGACCACAATATCCCGTGGGCTCAAAAGTCTGTAAAACTGGCAGTTTATTTTCCCAGGAAGCTCCTAAAGCAGATCACACCAAAAATCAGTTACACAATAAGGTTCTTTTCATACTTGTCCTAAAAGAAGGGATATTAGCTGGGGAACAAGGTCCCTATCCTGAACCCAAACGTGCATGGTGACATCAGCTGTGATGCCTCGCCCTTGCCCACCTCTCTTAAGGACTAAGGGAGGCAGGCAGATTTATACATTCCATTTTCTTGCTGAATCTCATTTATAAGTTCCCCTTTATCCAATATGTAGTATTCTGTGAAAATCATCTTTGTGCTCTGGAACAAGACTGTGAAGGAACCTACCTTACATAACACTGGATTAGTTTTATCTAGTAAGGTGCCTCCTTCCTTCCCTCCCTCCCTTCCTTCTTTCCTTCCTCTCAGTGCTAAGGATTGAACACAGGGCCTCACACATGCTAGGCAGATGCTCTACCACCTAGCTACATTCCCACCTCCCCTCCCTTTCTTAATATTTGTGTGTGTATGGGGTACAGTATTATACTTTGATGCATGCATACCATGTGTAATGATGAAATCAGGTAATTAGCATTTCCATCTCTTCAAATAGTATCACTTATATGTGTTAGGAACCCTGAAAATTTTCTCCTGTATTTATTTTGACATGTAGTGTTGTAGAGTATAATTTCCCTACTGTGCCATAGGATACAGAACTACTTTTGTGGTTCCATATGAATTTTGTGATTGTTTTTTCTGTTTCTGTGAAGAATGCCATTAGTGTTTTGAGGGGGGATTTCATTGAATCCATAGGTTTCTTTGAATAGTATGAACATTTTAACAATATTAATTTTTCTACTCTATGAACAAGAGACATCTTTCGTTTTTTGTGTGTCCTCTATGATTTTTTCATCAAAGTTCAATAATTTTCACTGTAGAGATTTTTCCACTTTCTTGGTTAAATTTATTCCTAAGGTATTTGATTTTTTTTGTGTGTGAATTTTGTGAATGGGATTGTTTTTGTAATATTTTTTTCAGTCAGTTGGTTGTTGCTGTATCAAAATGCTACTACTTTCATATGTTGGTTTTATGTTCTGCAACTTTACTAAATTCATATATCAGTTCTAATAGATTTATTTTTTAATTTATTATAATTAGTTATTCATAACAGTAAAATGCATTTTGACACATTGTGCACAAATGGAGCACAACTTCTCATTCTTCTGGCTGAACGTGGTGCAGAGACACATCAATAGTATAATCATACATGTATATAGGGTAATAATGTCTGTCTCATTCCACCATCCTTCCTACCCTCACACTCTTCCCTTCCTCTCATCCCCCTCAGTTCTAATAGATTTTCTGGTGAACTCTAGGTTTTTCTATGTATAAGATCATGTTACTTACAAACACAAATAGTTTGACTTCCAGTGAACCTCTATTCTTCCCTCTTCCCACTGCCTTATTGTGAGTTAGCATCTGCATATCAGAGAAAACATTTGGCCTTTGGTTTTTTGAGGTTGGCTTATTTCACTTAGCATGATAGTCTCCAGTTCCATCCATTTACTGGAAAATGCCATAATTTCATCCTTCTTATGGCTGAGTAATAGTCCATTGTGTATATGTACTGCATTTTATTTAAGATGGCTTTCTTAAAACCTTAAAATAACTACTGTCCAATTGCTCAATACAAAACCCTTTGTCACATTGTAGTTAGTACAAATTAGCAAAAGTCACAGGAAAATAACCACCAGAGTGCAAAACAAAATAAAACAAAAAATTCAAACATTTGTTCTTCCAAAAATGTGAACAAACTGCTTCCCAGAATAGTGCCTTCCCCAGTGCTGAGGGCATGGAACCAGTCCAGGGCCTGGGATAGCATCTTGAAAGGCCTCAGAGCTATGCCGAGTGATTATGAGGAAGAATCTGCTAGTCACCTACTCCATGTACATTCCCAACTTTTAAAATATATAATTCTGATTTTATGTGAAGCAACAATATGCCCAGCCAAAAACTATATTTCACATCCCCTACCAGCTCCGTGTGGTCATATATCTAAGTTGAGGAAAAAGAGCTGTGAATGAAAGTTTTCTGGGATTTCTGAGAAGACTCATTAAATGGAATTGATTAACTGAGATATATACTTTTTTGCCCTACCTCCTTTCTGCAGCTTAGAATACGTGTGCGATAACTAGCACTCTGACAGCCATCTTGGACCATGAGTGACCCTAAGGATAAAACCATGCTCCAAGATGGTAGAATAGAAGATTCAAAGAACCTGAGTGTTTAGTGATGGTTCAGCTTTTATGATGTGGACTTTCCAGCCTAGAATCCTGAGCCAAATAGTTCAGTACATATTTATTGGGTGTTTCTGTTCTCCAGGCAGTGATATAAACAGCATGAACAGTATCTGCCTTTAGATTCCTTACACTCAGTGAGCTGCTTACTACAAAAATTTTGGAGGTAGAGGACATGTATACAGAATGAAATGGTGTACTGTGATGTTCTAGAAAGAGTGGTCCTGGTGGGGAGGGGGCTTACATTGTGTTGTATATTTATAATATTGATTATCTAGATTGAGAACATTGAGAGATGATTTCCTAAGATTATTCAAGCAGTGATCAGCCTGGGATTCAAACTCAAGTGTCTCTGACTCCAAGTCCCCTTTGCAAATTATTTACCTCATCTTGGTCAAGGGCAGAAGGTAGGAGGAAGAAAGCAAAGAAGTGAGAGAAACAGGAGAGAGGAGAACCAGGAGAGTCTAGATTTTAGAAGAGAAGGAGAATTACCAAAAAAGAAGGAACAGCCAGGCATGGGGGCACCCATCTGTAGTCCCAGAGGCTTAGGAGGCTGAGGCAAGAGGATTGTGAGTTCAAAGCCAGGCTCAGCAACTTAACGAGGCCCTGAGTAACTAGCAAGACCCTGCTTCTAAATTAAATACACACACACACAAACACACACACACGGCTGGGGATGTGGCTCAGTTGTTAAGAACTCCTGGGTTTGATCCCCAGTACTGCCCCCCCACCACACACACACACAAAGAAGGGTGAAGAGAAGTTAAGGGAAACAAGGACCAATAGGTGACATGATTTGGAAAGTGGCGGTCAGTTACCTTTGAGAGAACAATTTTAGCAGAGAACCTTCTTAACTTATATTAGTTATTTAAACTTAAGGGTATTTTCCCTCTCTATATAACAGGTTTACAAAATCTTTCATTTTTATGTGTGTATGATTGAGATCTCTTTTAAAAATAGATTTTAGCAACTGTTCAGTAGTATAATTATTCCTATGACATCAGTAGTACATCCAGCACCAACTCCTTTTGTTGTCAATCTACCAAATGTCACCAAGAATTGTACATTGTGCCGTGGCGACAGATGTTTTGTAGATAAATTTAAGTATAAGAACCGAGATGCTTTTCACAAACAACTTTTTAAAACCATATCCACAGACCTGAAAGGTGTTTGTGCACCATATGCTTCCTTTCCTTCCACTGTGGGGTAATAAATAACATTGTCAAAGTCACTATTGAAAAGCATGCATTCTTATTTTATTTTTGTGGAGGGAGGTGGATTTTATGGTTCTAAAAATATTTCCTCTTTTGAATTTGTCATCATAGCTCAGGAGAAAAAAAACTACCCCTCTGGTTGTCAAGGATCTGTGGTAGATTGTAAACATCCCCAGAAAGCCAAACTTTAAAAGACATTCCCTAAAATGGCTTGCGTTTGAATGATGAAAGGAGAGAGAAGGTAATCACAGAGTGAACCATCTGTAACTTTTATTTCACTCTCTTGTCTTGGTTCTGTTTCCGTTGGTGTGAAAGAATACCTGAGAGCGAGTAGTTTACAAAGAAGAGAGGTTTACTTTGGCTCAGGATTTTGGAGGCTGGGAAGTCCACGATCATGGTACTGAGCTCTGTTCAGCTTCTGCTAAGGGTCCATCCTGCTCCAACTCAAGGCAGAAAGTGGAAGGGAAAACACACACAGGTAAAACAGGAAAATGGGAGGCGTGACCTCGCTTTATGACAAGTTGCTCCCATAAGAACAAATGCACTCCCAACAGAAAAGCATTGCTGCTTTTTGGACCTGAAATGTCCTCTAAAGGTTCATATGTTAAAGATTTTCTTTCTAGTTCAGCACTATGAGGGGGTTGGGCCTCATGGAAGGAAGTGAGGTCACTGGGGGAGCACCTGTGAAGGGGATATCAGGAAACTGATTGCACATCTTCCTGTTTCCGTTGTGTCCTCACCTCCGGAAGGCGAGCAGTTTGCACCAGTATATGCTCCCACCATGGTAGGCTGCCTCACCACAGGCCCCAAAATAACAGAGCCAAGTAACTATGAACTGCAACACCTGAATCCATGAGCCAAAAGAGACTTTTGATCTTTGTAAGTTGGTTTTCTTAGGTATTTGTTACATAAATAGAAAGCTGACAACACAGGCATTAATCCCTCTAAACAATCGAATCACCTCTCCAGGGCCCCAACTCCTAACACCACAATAGCAATCGAATTTCAACTTAAGTTTTGAGAGGACAAGCCATATTCAAATCATAGCACCTACCCCATCTCCTCCTCCTGCCCTTCTCACTGTTTTTCTCACCTGCTACATGTCCGCCTTGTCCAGTTAAAAACCAGCAAGTTTATTTTCATATTTGCCCCTGAGAATTGTTTTGGCCAGTTTTTTTTTCCTCTGTGACCAAAATACCTGAAAAGAACAATTTTAGAGGAGGAAAGTTTATTTGGGACTCACAGTTTCAAAAGTCTCTATCTAAGGACATCCAATTTCATTCTTTGGGACCTGAGGTGAGGCAGAACATCATGATAGAAGTGTGTGGCAGAGGAAAGTAGGTCAGGACTTGGCAATCCAGAAGCAGAGAGACTAAGCTCAGCTCACCAGGGACAAAATATTTACCCCAAAGGCACACTCCCACTGACCTCTCTTCTCTAGCCATACCTTACCTGCTTATGGTTTTCACCCAGTTAATCCATTTTAAGTCCATGAATGCATTGATTAGGTTAAGACTCTCATAACGCAATCATTTCAATTCTGAGTTTTCTTGCATTGTCTCACCCGTGAGCTTGTGGGGAGACATCTCATATTTAAACTCTAACAAGAATGAAGACTCTCCAGCATGTCAGGAGTTAAGGCTGCAAAGTATTTCTTGGAAGACACAGGCCAGATTGCTCTGGATTTGATTAATAGGAGTAGGGTAGTCACAGTACCATGCGCTGTACTCAGGAGATAACGAATGAGTGATTGCAGAAGAAGATGCCTGTTTTCCTCCTAAGGGCTTGTGACAGGACTGTACCTTGTAAGTGTGCAGTGGGAGTGTATCGTGGACATACACGATAAACTCTGTCCTGATAAAGGGACCTGTGCCATTTTCTCTCTTAGGCTCTGATTACTTACCACAAGGAGAACTGATTTGGTGGTGGTCTGGTGGGGGACAGGCAGGTCAAACCAGAAGTCAAAAGTATTATAGAATTTAGAATGAAGTTCGTTTGTTTTTTCCTCCCTCCCTCCCTCCCTCCTTCCCCCATTTTCTCTCTCCCTTTCCTTCCTTCCTTCCTCCCTCGCCACCTTTCTGATATTTTCTTTTTGCTATGGCAACCAGGAAGGGTATAGAAGAATCTCTCTTATACTAGCAAAGAAGAATTAAACTAGTATGCCCTGTTAACCTATATCCCCTGTTGGTTAGTACACTCACTGGCTGCTATACCCGAGGTGGGGTTCCTGTGCTGCGAGGACAGATTCAGTGAGAGAAGAGGGAAAAATTGTTTTGAGGCTTATTGAAGCTGGGCACTTGATATCCTGAGTGCTTCATTTCATCCTCATGGTTTTGAGATAGGTGTCATCATCTTCATGAGCTGAAATATCAGATAGGCTAACAATGATCTTATGCTCACACTGTAATTAGAGTAAGCTAGGACTTAAATCTAGTGGGTTTTTTCACCCCTCCCTGCTTTCAAACATGTTCTGCTAGATCATGATATCATCACAGAAGAAAGGGGGTTTTAATAATGGAGAGGGTCTTTCGGGCAACTATTATTTCACCTTATGTTGCAAAAAACTTCGAACCCTTTCCTACCACTGGAAAAGCTCAGAGAATATGGGAAATGAATTCACAACTCCTGCAGTGCCAGCATGGCACTCGATAGTAATTTGGGGCAGAAATAAAATTAGCAAGGGCAATGGCAGTGTGGTGGCTGAACTCTCAGTAGTTGTAGTAGAATATCTGTTTAAGGGAGAGTAAATGGAAAAGTCACAGACTGTTTAGCATGCCAGATCAGCATGGAGATGCTTGGAGAGCCAGGCAGGGACCCAGATGGGAACACTGGGTAGACAAATGAAGAGACTTCAGATGACAACTGAAATACCACTCTGGTCTCTCTCTTTTTTAAAGGCTATTTCTTAGGACAATGCATGAGGTTCATTTCCTAACAGTGATTTTGATTTCTTCTCACTCAGACTTCTGTTGTCCTTGGGAACACCCTCTGAGCATTCATGGAAGTGAGATTTGAGTGGGCCCAGATGCATCCACAGAGTAGCACCCAAACAGGTATTATCATTCCTGTTTAAGTGAATCAACACTTCCTCTGACACAACTTCTTATGCAATATGATGTAAGGGTTAATGGACTCATTGGCAATGTCTATCAAATAATTCATTTTTATCAGTAATTCTTTTTTTCCCATATTTTTAATGGTGCTTTATAATTATACAGAATGGTGGGATTCATCATTACTTATTCATGCACATGATACAACAATATACTTTGGCCAATATCACTCCTCAATGCTTTCCTCCTCTCTCCTCCTTTCTTATCCCCGCTCATGCTCATCTTATTCTCCTACTGATCTCCCTTTGATTTTCATGAGATACCAGCACCTTTCTTTTCCTTTTTTCCCTATAACTTCCGCATATGAGAGAAAACATATGACCCTTGACCTTCTGAGTTTGGTTAGTTTGCTTAACATTATAGTCTCTGGTTCCATCCATTTTTCTGCAAATGACATAATTTAATTTTTCTTTATGGCTGAATAAAACTCCTCTGTGTATATATACCACATTTACTTTATCCATTCATCTGTTGATAGACATCTAGGCTGTCTAATTTTTTATTATAATTTGTTATATATGACAGCAGAATGCATTACAATTCATATTACATATGTAGAGCACAATTTTCTTCTAGGAGTTCCATAGTTTGGTTATTGTGAATTGTGCTGCTATAAACATAGATATGCATGTATCACTGTAGTATGAGTGACTTTAATTCTTTAAGATAAATACGGAGGAGTGGTATAGCTGGGTCATGTGATGGTTCCTTGCCTAATCTTTTGAGGAAGCGACATACTGATTTCCATAGTGGTTGCACTCATTTACAATCCCACCAACAGAAGTGTTGTTCCTTTTTCTTCACATCCTCTCCAGCATTTATTATTTCTGTCTTGATGACTGCCATTCTGACTGGTGTGAGATGAAATCTTAGTGTAGCTTTGATCTGTATTTCCCTAATTGCTAATAATGTTGAACATTTTTTTCATATACTTGTTGACCATTTGTATTTCTTCCTTTGAGAAGTGTTTGTTTAGTTCATTTGACCATTTATTAATTAGGTTATTTTGTTTTTTGGTGTTGAGTTTTTTTGAGTTCTTTATATATTCTGGAGATTGATCCTCTGTCGGAAGTGCAGCTAGCAATGATTTTCTCCCATTCTGTAGATGCTCTCTTCACATTCTTAATTGTTTTCTTTGCTATGCAGACATTTTAAATTCAGTGCCATCCCATTTATTATTTCTTGATATTCTTTCCTTAGCTTTAGGGGTCCTTTTGAGAAAGTCATTGCCCATGCCTATGTGTTGGAGTGTTCATCTCACATTTTCTTCTAGGAGTTTCCTAGTTTCTGGTCTAATTCCTAGGTCATTGATCCATTTTGAGTTGACTTTTGTTTTTTTAAAGCAGTGTAAAAGCTAAGAATCTAATCTCATTCTTCTGTGTTTGGATACCCAGTTTTCCTAGAATCACTTGTTTGAAAGGCTGTCTTTTTCCAGTGTAGGTTTTTTTTTGCAACTTTGTCAAGTATAAAATGACCACATCTGGGCAAGTTTGTTTCTGTGTCTTCTATTCTGTGTCTATGTTGTTTATATTCTGTTTTTATGCCAGAACTATGCAATTTTTGTTACTATAGCTCTGTAGTATAATTTGAAGTTTGGTATTATGATGTCACTAACATTTTATTTTTTGAGTTTAGAATTTCTTTGGCCAGTTTGGGTCTTTTATTCTTCCAAATGAACTTTGTTTTTGTAAATTTTTAAAAAAAATTTTTTTTCTAATTTGTTATATATGACAGCAGAGTGCATTACAATTCATATTACATACATACAGCACAATTTTTCATCTCTCTGCTTGTATACAAAGTATATTCACATCATTCGTGTACTTTTCATACATGTATTTAGGGTAGTGATGATCATCTCATTCCACCATATCTGTTTTACTCCCTTACCCCTCCTTCCCCCTCCTTCTCCCTTTGCCTTATCTACAGTTTGTCTAATTTTCCCATACTCCCCCTCCCAACCTCACTATGAATCAGCCTCCTTATATCAGAGAAAACATTAGGCATTTGGATTTGGGGGATTGGCTAACTTCACTTAGCATTATATTCTCCAACTCCAATCATTTACCTGAAAATGCCATGATTTTATTCTCTTTTATTGCTGAGTAATATTCCATTGTGTATATATACCAGATTTTCTTTATCCATTCATCTACTGAAGGACATCTAGGTTGGTTCCACAGTTTAGCTATTGTGAATTGAGCTGCAATAAACATTGATGTGGCTGTGTCCCTGTAGTATGCTGTTTTTAAGTCCTTTGGGAATAGACTGAAGTGTGGGATAACTGGGTCAAAAGGTGGCTCCATTCTTAGTTTTCCAAGGAATCTCCATACTGCTTTCCATATTGGCTGCACCATTTTGCAGTCACACCAGCAATGTATGAGTGTGCCTTTTTCCCCCACATCCTCGCCAGCACTTATTGTTGTTTGTATTGTTAATAGCTGCCATTCTGAATGGAGTGAGATGAAATCTTAGAGTGGTTTTGATTTGCATTTATCTAATTGCTAGTGATGATGAACATTTTTTCATATATTTATTGATTGATTATATATCACCTTCTGAGAAATGTTTGTTTATTTCCTTGGCCCATGTATTGATTGGGTTATTATTATTATTATTATTTTTTTGGTGTTTAGCTTTTTGAGTTCTTTATATACCCTAAAGATTAGTGGTCTATCTGATGTGTGAGGGGTAAAAATTTGCTCCCATTCTGTAGGCTCTCTATCCACCCCACTGATTGTTTCTTTTGCTGAGAAGAAGCTTTTTAGTTTGAATCCATCCCATTTATTAATTCTTGATTTTAATTCTTGAGCTACAGGAGTCTTGTTAAGGAAGTAGATACAGCCTGGCTACCCTTGAAGACAGGGCCAATACAGAATTTCCTTCAAGGAAGAACAGCCACTTGTTTAGTTTTTTTTTTTTTTTTTTTACATGTGTGAATAAATCTCAAGATGAAAAAAAAAAAGATACCTTTCTTTACATGGGCTGCACCACAAACAGCTGCACACCTGTGTTATGGACCTGGAGGACACAGGAGGTAGCACCAACACAAGTTTCATGTTTTTTTTCTCTGTGGGTTCCATACAAGCCAACTGAATCATTGTGTCCTTTTTAAAATATATCAAGAACTTGATTTAATCTCTCTCTCCATTTCCTACCTATTTGTAGGTCAATGAAATGTTACAGTAATCAACAAAACAGCTTGATTTCTTCGCTCAACATTATATTTTTGAGATCTATAATGACATATCATAGATGGATATGAATATAGCCCATTCACTTTTTAACCAGTTTTGTTAAGAGTTCATGTGTGACCACAATATTTTATTTATTCATTTCCCTCTGGTGGATATTGATATTTTTCTAGTTTTTTTTTTCCTAATACAGGGCATACCTGTATTAGGAAAAAATGCAGTGTTCTTCTTTACTGTATTGACTTTGTGCCTGGCTTTGTGATTTGCTTTGGGAAATGGAACTTTTGCCATGTGTAAGCAATGTATTTGGATTCAGGGTATTCTGTGGTTCAGCTCTTCCTCTACTGAGGTTTTGCCCTATATTATGAAAACCCCATGCCCCAGATAGTGTCTGCTCCTTTACCCTGGGAGACAGTATGAGAGGATACATGGAGTCCAAATGAGCCCAACCAAACCCATCCAAGATCAGCAGAACCACAGCCCTTGGTATACATGAGAAAGAAAAATGTCTGTGGTTGTAATTCACTGGAATTTGAGGATTGTTGCTACAGCAAACGCCGACTGGTACATTAATAGAATCGTAAGAGTAAGTTTCTGCCATAATGAAACCTAAAATATATAGCTTAGACCTCCAGCGTCAGCCAACATGGCAATCTATGTTATGTAGTTCATTTGGTAAAACTGTCAAAAATGTATGTAATAAATTTGTGGCTTTCAGGGAAGACTTTCAAAGCCAAATGTTTATAATATGAGTTAGTTGTACTATTAAAACTCAAAAAAAAAAAAAAAAGATTGGCTGCTGCTTCTTTTTTTTAGTGTGAGTGATACTTCAATCATTTTTATTTACCACCAGAACTCTGGGAATTCAAAATTAACATCCTTGCCTGTGAGCTTCATATAGACACCAGAAAAGGTTTCAACCTTGTGACCCACATTGCCCTGCTGTGCTTTGTCCAAATAAAACTTTATCAGCTGGCTGCATTACAGTTGCTCGCAGACTCTCTCACCCAATTTCGCCTGGGGACAATAAATCCTCAGGGATTTCATTGTGTACAGCTATCAGTGTGGCTCCTGGGATGCTTTTGCTTGTTGTTTTATATGGTTTTTAGAGTTGGCTTATGCAGAATTCTCTGAGCAACGAGATCCTTCCCACTGAAAATTTTCTCCAATCCATGTACTAACCATACTTGAATTTTCTGGAAAGATTTCAGTTTTGAGAAACTGGAGCAAAGATTACGATAGCTTTCCAACTGCCACCAGCTTCAGTTTCCTTGGCTGCTGTGATGTTCAGCTCCCATGGCTGAGCCTTGAGGTCTGAATTCCTTTCCAACTCCAAAAGAGCCCGGGAGATGCTGGCCTCAAACTCATCTGCCTTATTATCACTGTTGTGCTTCACAGTCTTGACACATGAGCTGAATATGGCCTCATTGTTGTGTGCCAGCTTGGGAGGAGTTACCTATTTGTTTTAAGCATAATTTATTCACAGTAAAATTCATCCTTTCTGGTGGATGGCCTGTAACTTTTGACAAATGCATACAGTTGTGTGACTATCACCAAACTCAAGCTATAGAACCATTCTATCACCCTAAAACAATTTGCAACTATCCTCTGAAGTCAGCTCATTGCTTCCAGCCCCGCTACTTAGACTTATTCGTTTCTTTTCTCACTATAGAGATTTAAGTTTTCCAGAATATCCTATGAATAGAATCGTAATAGGTAGCCTTGAAGTCTAGCATCTTTGACTTAGCATAATGCATTTGAGAGTCATTTATGTTGTTGTGTTATCAATAGTTTGGCCCTTTTTATTTCTAGGTATTACTTGATGGTAATACCCCAAAATTTATTTATACATTCACCTGTTGAAGGACATTTGGATTCTTCCCAGTTTAGAACAAATGCAAATAAGGTAACTATAAACATTTTAATGTAAACTTAAGTTTTCATTTCTTTTGGATAAATATCTAGGAGTGGGTAATATGCTGGATCCAGGATATTATATGTTTAAAATTATAAGAAAATTATTTCCTTGGTGGTTGTACATTTTACTTTTCTACCAGCAGTGTGTAAGCATTTCAAATGCTCTGCATTCTCTCCAGCACTTGGTATTATTGGTGTTTTCACTTTTAGCCATTCCAATAGATAAGTAGTAATATCTCAAGGCTAGTTTTTTTTCCCTAATGACCCATTATGCTATATGAAAAGATCTTCATATGCTTATTTACTGTTATGCTTGAATTCGGAACTCCCCAAAAGACCACCAGAGACCAAGATCCATGTAAACAGCAAAGAGGTGTTTATTGTGAGCTAGCTCTGTCCTCAGCGCACACACACAGCAACTGGTGACGCTGAGAGGCCCCAGCCCAGGGTTTGCAGCAGTTTTATACACTCTTTGGGGAAGGCAGGGACTTCACATACATCATAGCATCTCTTAGCAAATCATCACACACCACGGAAAAATCATAAAACAACTCTAAAACATGATTAGCACATTCACTGGCCAGAACAAGTTGGGTAAAAGTGATTGGCTAGTACAAGAGGGGGATTCCTTTGAACTGATTGGTTTAGGCCACGAGGGGTGTACTTGCTGAACTACATGGTTTCCCAACACGTTATCAACCACCATAAACTACTGGGGGGTCATCTGGAATCCCAGGTATTTTCCCTGTCTCATGCTGATTGGTGGTTGCTAGGGGGTTACTATGCGTCCTCACCTAGCCTGACTGAGTAAGGGACACCTGGCTCCACGGATCTCTCCTGTTATTTATAGATAAACAACTCAGCAGGGTGGGTATATGCCTAGGAGTGCTCTGTGGGTCTTTCCAAGGACAAGGGTCACGCCCCCTTCCTTGGACAGGCTTTGATCTGAGGTAGAGGCTGGTTTTTCATTGCCAACTGAATTTTTTTTGGTGAAATATCTGTTCAAAACTTTTATACCATTTTAAAAATGGTGTTTGTTTTGTTTTGTGGTGCTGGGGATTGAACCCAGGGCCTTGTGCATGCAAAGCAAGCACTCTACCAACTAAGCTATATCCCCCACCACAAAATTATGGTTTTTTGATTGTTGAGTTTTGAGTTATTTATATATTCTAGATACAAGTCTATTATCATAAATGTTATTTATAAATATTTTCTTCCAGTTGGTGGCTTGTCTTTTTATTCTCTTAATAATGTTTTCTTAATTTTGGTGAAATCAAATTGATCTATTTGAAAGCATAGTTTAAAGGTGTTGGGGGAGGTGATAGAAGAAAATCCAGATATTCTGAGACTTTCAGGATTGAAATATACAATTGCTAAAGCATTTCAAATCAAGACACAGCCTGGGGGCAAAGGCATAATAGTCATCTACTGGATTAAGATGCCATCCAGGAACTCTTTTGAATTGAACAAAACAGCTCAGGGGAAAAAAGACTGATAGCATGGACCTACAGACACTGAATAAGCAGAAATATCTATAATTAAATTAGAGAGAAAAAGACAAGTTCCAGAAATAATGGTGGGTATGCCTATTGGCAAATGAAGCCAACTGAAATCAAATAGATAGCAAAACAGGAATTCCCTGTTTTGCCATAATGCTATTAGTCTGAATTAATAGAGATGGTGATAGTTCAAGAGGTAAAACAACCCTTGGACCTAACTTTCTACAGGCAGGGAGCTGGCTGAGAAAGCAGAGCATATTCTCCTCACTCATGGCTAGAAAAGCTGATGGAAACTGAAGAGAGTAGAGCGGAGAACTATGGAGAAAAATGACTAAGGAGGTACTCCCAGTCCAAAAGCATCCTTTCCTTATTTGAGGATTTTTTTTTAAAAGGGTAAAATCATGCCTGTCATACAGACAGAAAATGAACATGTGTTAGAAGATTTTATTTAAATCATTATTTTGAGGAAACTAGGCAGATGTTGCTAAGGATGTAAAGAGCAGATATGTTTATTGATCAGGAATGTGCAAAAGGAGACAAAACTCGCTTTTTCCACTCTTGAGAGGGAAGTCAATTGAACCTTCACTGGGCAGAATTTTTGGCATGTCTATAGATAAGAATTATTTTGCATTACTGACATATATCTACAACTTACAAAGTTGTAGAAAAGCTCAAAAGCAATGAAAGACCCTGAACCACCCTAGACTCAGAATCAGACAAAGTAGAGGGGTATTCCCTAAGCAATGCATATATTTCCACTGAAGCAAACATTCCTCACACCCATCACACCCAGAATTTGCCCAATAGGGTTTCAGAATTGCTATGGATCAGTGGCCACTGAGAGGACCATTGTGCCTCTCATTCCCCTTTTCAACCTGTGGTGTTAATTGCTGTTATCTGGTTCTACCACTGTGTAATGGATATATGAAGACTAAATAATATGTCATTTTAGTTTATGAGTCTCCTATGACTTGAGAAGGATTATATCTGAGCCTGATGTACAGGGCATGAGATCTTGGACCTCAAGCCTGATATTTAGTTGGGTAAGGTTCTTGAAGTGTCTTGGGAATAAGTTGGAGAAATTTTGCTTGTGAAGGCAAGTATTTTTACCCAAGAAGGTGGGCTATAGTACACCATATTATTTTCATCATTACGCATTATGACCCCTTGGGACATATGGTCTAAAAATATTTTCATGGTTTGACTTTTTCTCCCTTGACCATCTATTTTCCATCATAAGTGTGTCCTATCTCAGATACCAACCAATTCTTCTACTTGGGTTGCTGAATGAAAAGATGTGGAACCCAGCTGAACTCCATAGATTCCATTCAAGCCCAGTAGAGTTCAACTTAGCCTAGCTGAGCTTCAGCTGACCTACAGTTCTCAAATAACATGGATGAGAAATAAATATTTGTTCTTGCAAGTCACTGAAATTTGAGAGTTTTTATTGCAGTAAAAACTAGTACATTTCGGTTTTTCAAGGCATTTATCACATTTAAATATTTTATCATATATTGCAAAATTACTCTAAAAGGTAGTTGTGGCAATTTACAAGCCCACCAGGAGTTTACAAAATCTCCAGACTCCATCAATCCTTGATATTTTCATATATTTTTACTTTTGATTTTTTGATGGTCAAATGTACCACTTTTTAAAACAAATGACATTGAAATATCATTGTTTTAAAAATAAAGTGGAGAATTGCTAATATGTCAATGCCACCCCAACTTTTCTAGAGATTAAAAACAGCCCCTATCAAAATCCCAGTGATTTTTTCTCTTTTTTTTGCAGAAATAGAATAATAAATAGATTTATCCCCAAATTCTTGTGAATTCCCAAGGGCCCATGAGTATCCAAAATAATCCTGAAAAAGAAACAAATTCTGAAAAAAAAAATGGGAGAACTCACACTTCCTGATTTCAGAATTTACCAGAAAACTATCAAATTTACCAGAAAGTAATCAAAACAGTGTAATACTGGCATAAAAACAGACATAGACCAATGGAATAGAAGAGAGTCCAGAAGAAGACCCTTGTGTATGTGCTCAAATAATTTTCAACAAGGGCATAAGATCATTCAATAAAGAAAAAAGAATTTTTTTAAAACAAATAGTGCTGGTAAAACTGGTTATCCTCATGCAAAAGAATGATGTTGGACCCTTACCTAATACCATATACAGAAAATAACTCAAAACAGATCTGTAACCTAAATGTAAAATCTAAAACTATAAAACTCTTAGAAGAAAACACATGGGGTAATGGGGTGTGGCCCATTGGTACAGTGCGTGCCTAGTATGTGTGAAGCCCTGATTCATCCTCAACACTGCAAAAAAGACAAGAGAAGGAGGAGGGAGAGACTATCACCTGACTATCTTCCGCAGGCTGGGTGCTATTTCTAGGAAGAGTTAACGCTGAAGCAAGACTAGTGTCCTCCGTTGCCTGGAGGCCTTTAAAGAGTCCCTCCATACCTCTTGCTGTCAGGATTTCTGCCTGAGCTTCTCTCCCCAGGCAGCTTCTTCTCCCAAGCCTTGGAAACCAAGGGGAAGTAAATCTTTTTTTGCAGAAAAAAAGTACATACTTCAGAGTATCATGAAATCAGGATTAAGAAGAATCACTCTTATATATCAAGAGCTTTGTAATGTTTTGAACAACTAATAAAAAATAATAATAATAAAAAAGAAGAATCACTTTTGTACAGGCAGAATTATAAATACAGCTACACCTCCAGTCTTAGTATGTTCAGGCTGCTGTAACAAAATACCTCAAACTGGGTTATTTATAAACAATAGAAATTTCTTCAATATAGTTCTGGAGTCTGGGAAGCCCAAGATCAAGATTGGTGTCTCATGATGGCTCTCTGCTTCATAGGTAGTTCCTTCTATGTGTCCCCACATGGAGGAAGGGGTGGATAGGATCCCTCTCATAAGGACCATAATCTCATTTATAAAGGCTCTGCTCCTATGAACTATGCAGGACTCCCTTCTGAATACTATTGCACTGAGAATTAAGTTTCAACATAACAGTCTGGGTGGGGGATATATTCAGACTGCAGAACTCCCCAGAGTGAGCCCTTTGTTCCTGAGTCTCTAGAGAGCTAGTCTGAAGGAGAGCAAGTGTGGTAGGCATTCTCTCAAATGGTCACAAATCATCCCCATATCCTGGTATCTGTGCCCTCATACAGTCAATCCCGTCCTCTTGACTGTGAGTTGGACTTACTGATTCATTTCTAACAAATAGAGCATAGCAAAAGCAATTGGATCTCATCAGCAAGATCAGGTTATAAACAGACTGTGATTTCCATTTTGGGCACAGTCTCTGCCTTTCTTTCTCCTTTTTGGATCATCAACTGCCATATTATGTCTCAGGCTGCTTGTGGAGAGGCCCATATGGCAAGGAATGAAGCCTGTTAGCAACATGTGAGTGAACTTGGAAGCAAGTCTCCTGAGCCCTGGCAACAGCCACGTTAGTGAGCTTGGAAGTGGCTCTTCCAGCCCTGGCTGGGATGCAGCCCCACCGACAGCTTAACTGCAAACTCACCAGAGACCCTGTGCCAGATCCACCCAACTAAGCTGCTCCCACATCCTGACCCACAGCAACTGCAGGAGATGATAAATGTTGGTAGTTTTAAGCTGCTAAGTTTGGGAGTAATCTATTTCACAGAAATAGTCTCAATTTTCTGCTCCTTCCACTATTCCAACTCTCCCCACCCCCTCTCCTTCTCTTTTCTGCCTTTGATCGTGTCACTTGCTAAACGTTTTGTCAGAGGTGCATACATATAGTCACCTTTTTCACTTTTGCTACATACCTTTATATGAGAATGGTTCCTATATTGAAAACGAAGAAGCTGAAGTTAAGCAGCCTTCGTGATATCTGTTGTGATAGCATTTTAACCTAGGTCTTTCTGATTTCTAAGTCAGTGCTCCAGCTGGGGTATAGCTCAGGGTAGAGTGCTTGCCTAGCATGTGTGAGGCCCTGGGTTTCATCCCCAGCATCATGGAAAGAAAGGAAGAAAGAAAAAAGGGAAAAAGGAAAAAGAAGAAGAAATAAAGCCAGCTAGCCTATGCCCTTTGCACTGCACCACACTGTCCCAAAGCGCTACAGCCTGCCCTGTATGGGATGCCCAGCTTGTGCTGCTGTTGCTGTGAACCTTTACCAGAGTTGGGGGTGCGGAACCCTCTGGTCATGTTTTAGCTCATTAAACCACCCAGATCCAGCAATCAGGATCACCGTTTGAAAACACACTGTTGGAAGTTACTCTAAACTTGGTTCAACAGAGGACACTCATGGGAAAAAATATTAAGGAAAGATGTCTAGATGAATGAGAGGGATAGCACACATTAGAGAATCTTCTGCATTCCAAGCATTGTGCTCAAAGACACTTTATGGGGCAGAATTCTGATGTTCCAGATTCCGAGCTATCAGAATGTTCAAATATTGAGTTTTTTTTTCTCCTTTACTCTGCAGAAAGACAAAAACAAATAGAGAAGTTTTGAAAATCGGTATTAAAATGCACACACATTTTCTAGAGTGGGTCTTGGGGTCATCAAAAATTCAGGTCAACTTCTTCTACCTTCCACATGTTTAAGACAATACAAGGAACTAACAGATTTCCTTACTGGTTTTTGAACGATCAAAGACTAAATAATATTTGGTATTGATTTCTCTCTCTCTCTCTCTCTCTCTCTCTCCACACACACACACACACACACACACACACACACACGAACACATACACACACATTGGAAAACAGATGCATTTACATAACTCAGCTCAGCTATGTCACCCCTCTGGGGAGACAGATTTATAATAATATGCATGCAATTTAGATCTAATGGTACTTGTCACCCCATCTGCTTTGGTTCAAATTCACTTGGGTTCTCAACTTTTTTTATAAATTGTGAGCTCTCAGAGGTCAGTAACTATATTTTGTTTCTTTTCTTTGTTTATTCTTTTGATTCTTCACAATGCATAATGAATGCTTTAAAGTCAAAGCAGATGTAAGGTGAATATTGAAATTCTTTAAAAATAGATATTTGCACTTTAGATATGCTGAGTCTAAAGATAAGAAAGCTATGGACTTCCTAAAGTTGATTGAATACAGCTTATTCTAATGGGCATATGAAGAGTGAGTTCAGTTTGCCTGGGTTCAAATCTGATTCTGCCACTTATTAGCTGTGGAATTTTGATTAAGCTGCTTAACTTCTCTGTGCTTTAGTTTTCTCAGGAATGAAAGGGAATAATAATGGGATTTACTAAAAATGAGGATTACATAAAGTAATACACTGTACCCAGAACAGAGTAAGAACTTCACATATGTAAGAATTGTTATTATTACTAAAATCTATGGGGAGCTCAGGACAAAGGGAATTTGTGGATGAATATGTGAGTATTTTTATTTTGTGATGTCATCTTGGGCACATTACTTTACCTCTCTGAGCTTTGGTTTCTTTATTTGCAAAATGAGAATAATAATAAAGCCTATTCTATAAAGTAAGTACTAAATTAGACAAAGCATGTAATGCACTTAGAAAAGTGCCTGGAACATAGTAAATGCTCAATAAACTCATTTAGTCATTCACTATAGACTTATTAAGCATTTTTTACTTAGTAGTACCTGCTGGGCATTGTTGCAGGTCCCAAAGATCCTGTAGCCTAGTGAGTGGATCCAAAGATATTATAATACAGGTAGTGATGAGGATCTTGAGCAAAAGAAAAGCAGAGTAAGAGGATGGAGAGTGAGGAGCTGGGACTGAGCTAGTTTGTAAAGGATGGTTGGGCAGAGATTGCAGGACAGAGGGAGAGTGTGTCTGCTTTGAGAAAGGGTATTCTAGGCAAAGGCAATGGCAACACCACGTCTTGTTTAGTTTGCCTCCCGACCCCAACAGGAAGGAGTCAGAAGGACTAGAGCAGAGGGAGAGGTCATGGGATCAGATCATTGAGGGCTTAAAGGTCATTGTTCAAACTTTGGGTTGGAATCTAAGTGAGGGGGAAGATCTTGGAAAGTTTAGGATAGACCCGTGAAATGATTGAATTATGTTATCAAGCATCACTTTGTTGGGAGGGGTGGATAGAACACAGGCTGACTGTGGTTCTTGTGATTATTACTTTTGTGTCTCTCTTCCCTGGGGGAAGCAGGTATTTCTCCTTCCCTCAGAACAAGCACCTGATGTTCAGATCTGAATAAATCCCCCAGAGGTGCTGTTACATGGTAGAAGTATTTGAAGGCTGTCTTATTTTCTTACAAAAGTGACTTTTCTTCAGAGCCTATTATAAATTTTTAGACCTTGGTTGAAGTACTCAAGAATATGTGTAGGTTTGTCTCAAAGAGCTAACAACTAATAACAATAAATGTGTTCAGTGAAATCAATCATGGCTTTCTGGACTGGCCCAGACAACATAACTTAGAGGGGATTATTCATTGCAAGCCTGGGTCTAATCTGTATGTGTCTAATCTGTATGTGTATGCAGATTAACAAGCATTTGCACTGTGTATTGAAGGCCTGGCATATGTGAGAGGACATGTATATATGCATGTGTGCACATATGTGTAGTCCAGGCATGTGTGGGCATATGTATGGCCAAGTGTGTGCCTGCTACACAGGTATTGGTATTATGTGCATTGTATGGCTGGGCTGTTGCATGTTTCTGAGCATGTGCAGTGTGCATAAATATGAGTTTGATGCAAAACAAAGAAGCTCATCAGCATCTCTGTCCCTGTTACATTTGCAATCCGGTTGGGAAGATTCAATGTAGAACAAGCTATAAAATAGCACAGACATAACAGGTTCTCTTTCGTTGGAAGTCTTCTGCAAAGGGTGTCATTAATACTGAATACTCATGTTTTTGAGGTCTTCAGATACTTGAAGTTTTATTTCAAGTATGATGCAATGAAATATGGTTCTTGTTTTCTTCACCCATAAAATTAAAAGGTGGAATTGAATAAATTTTTATGTTCCCTTCTGTTCTGATTTAAACACCCACTTTCTGGAAATATAAACATCACTTAAAAATTCTTAAGGAAAAAAGCAATGTTGAGTGCCCTGACCAGCCCTCCTGAGTTTGAGACATTTTCGTCAGTCTCCATGGAGCTGCACACATGGGGCATAGTGATTTCACCTTCTTCTCCAGAGAAATAACTAAAACACCCTGAAAGTCCAAATAACCTAGAGATGCAGCCAGCTGTAGCTTCTGCCCAGATCCACCCCTCACAGGCCCAGTGAGTGTTCATAACCCATCATCTTCATTCTGAGACCTTCCTGCATCTTTACTTCACACACTTGCTCATTCATTAATTCATTTTCCTTTCCTTCTCTTCCTCATTTCCTTTCCTCTTCCTTCTCCCCTCTTTTCACCAATCCTCTCTTCCTTATTTCTCTAAGAAGCAGGTGAGATCAGATGCTCAGAGGTGGGCTGGATTTAGATGGATATGCACCCTACTTTTTCTGCACAGGATGGTAGGACTCTTGCTAAATGTTTCATAGGATCTGAAACTCCCCTTTCTCATCTACAGACTATTCCATCCTCCCTGTTTTTTTGTCAGAGATTCACAGATGCTTCATTTCACAGAAAACCTGGGCCAAAAAGGGGGCTCAGTGACTCACCTAAAATCTCCCAGCTGCTTATAGCATAATCATCATCCCTGAATACAGCTTGAAAATCTCTACATCACAGACTATGTTAAAAGATAAACACATTCAAATTTTAGAGAGTTTGCGTAGTCAACACTTCATGAATCAGGTGGCTTCAGACTGCAAATGGTTCAGCCCTCTGAGATCAAGGGCAAGGAGGGAGGAGAACTTTTATAAGGTGTTTGTGGAAATGAGAAAAGGAAAACGTGTAGTTGGTAAAAAGTGGAAAGGTCCTTGTTAGAGGTTGGTTGGAAGTTTTTAACTGATTCAGCTTAAGCTTCATTTTGCTGTTTACATTGGGTTTTGGTTTGCTGACACAGAGACCCAAGGTATTGGAGCCATCTCAACTTAATGAAATCCCAGTTAGTTTTTTTAAGAGCTAAAAAGCATTTTGAAACTCTTACTGTTCATTTACAGGTTAATCTTTAGACAAACTCTAAAGCTAAGTTCAAAGTCTTCTTTGTAATCCTAGGAAAAGAAATAAAAGCCAAACCCGGCAATTTCTGAGCATTGGTCAGAGAACAAAATACTAGGAGAAGGTTGACTACAGGCCTAACAGATTTTTATTTTAAAATCCTTTTTCTTTTTTTATTAATTAATTTATTTTAATTAGGTATATATATGACAGCAGAATGCATTTTGATTCATTGTACACAATTGCAGCACAACTTTTCATTACTCCAGTTGTACACGATGTAGCATCACACCATATGTGCAGTCATACATGTACTGAGGGTAATTATGTCCATCTCATTCCACCATCTTTCCTGCCCCTCGTGCACTCTCCCACCCTCCCTGCCCTTTGCCTAATCAAAGTTTCTCCATTTTCCCCATGCCTCCCTCCTCCCCATTATGGATCAGCATCCACTTATCAGAGAGAATATTCAGCCTTTGTTTTTTGGGGATTGGCTTACTTGGCTTAGCATGATATTCTCCAACTCCATCCATTTACTTGCAAATGCCATAATTTTATTCTCTTTTAATGCTGAGTAATATTCCATTGTGTATTGTGCACCACAGTTTCTTTATCCACTCATCTATTGAAGGGCACTTAGGTTGCTTCCACAATTTAGTTATTGTGAATTGAGATGCTATGAACATTGATGTGACTGCTTTACTATAGTATGCTGATTTTAAGTCCTTCGGGTATAGACCAAGGAGCCGGATAGCTGGGTCAAATGGTGGTTCCATTCCAAGTTTTCTAAGGAATCTCCATACTGCTTTCCAGATTGGTTGCACCTATTTGCAGTCCCACCAGTATGAATATGCCTTTCCTCCCACATTCTTGTCAACATTTATTGTTGTCTGTATTCTTGATAACTGCCATTCTGGCATGAGATAAAATCTTAGAGTAGTTTTGATTTGCATTTCTCTAATTGCTAGAGATGTTGAACATTTTTTCATGTATTTGTTGATTGAATATGTATCTTCTTTTGAGAAATGTTTGTTCAGCTCCTTAGCCCATTTATTGATTGGGTTGTTTGTTTTTTTGGTTTAAGTTTTTTGAGTTCTTTATATATCATGGAGATTAGTGCTGTAGCTGATGTGTGTGTGGCAAAACTTGCTCCTAAAATATAGGCTCTCTGTTTACCTCATTGATTGTTTCTTTTATTGAGAAGAAGTTGAGTCCATCCCATTTTTTAATTCTTGATTTTATTTCTTGCACTTTAGGAGTTTTGTTGAGGAAGTTGGAGCTTAATCCAATGTGATGAAGATTTGGGCCTACTTTTTCCTCTATTAGGTGCAGGGTCTCTGAATTAATTCCTAAGTCCTTGATCCACTTTGAGTTGAGTTTTGTGCATGGTGAGAGATAGGGGTTTAGTTTCATTTTGCTACATATGGATTTCCAGTTCTCCCAGCACCATTTGTTGAAAAGGTTATCTTTTCTTCAATGTATGTTTTTGGCGCCTTTGTCTAGTATGAGATATCTGAATTTATGTGGGTTTGTCTCTGTGTCCTATGTTCTGTAATATTGGTCTACATGCCTATATTGGTTCTTAACTAATCCAGACCAGTGAAATGCTATCTAGAATAGATATGCAATTATACTGGATTTCTTAACTCTACTTTTAAAAATATTGGTTTGATACTGTCTTTTAAAAATTATATTTGGGGGTTGGGGGAAGTAGCTCAATGGTGGAGCATTTACCTAGTGTGTGTAAGAATCAGGGTTCAATTAACAACACTGCAAAATCCTCCATACACCATCTATATACTTCCTGGGGGAGAAAGCACTGTCCCTTTAAAAAACTACTAACAAGCTCTTCAATGTTATCCTTTGTTTTCATTTTAACTAAGACTCTTTGGAGAAACTTATATGGAACCAGCCAAGGTCACTGAATCATCCTGACTCATTCTTTTGGATGACAGAGTAAACTTTGATGTTTATAATAGGAAATCCTGTGCCCAGAAGCACTGGTCATCTTTCTTTAGGAACACGTGATTCAGGACCTCAAGTGAGCATGCTGAACACATCTTTCTTTTTGAACATGTGATTTATGACCTTAAACTGAGCATGCTCAGGAATGTGCCCACTCCCAGAAGTGCTTTCCTATATGAATATGTATAGGTTTCTCAATAAAATCCCCTTGTGTTCTTTGTTTGAGGTCAGCACTCCTTTGAAAATTAACTCTGCACTTTCTCTTTTCTTTTATATTCTGGGTTGTGCTCATTGACTTTGTCCTTACCAAAAGAAGAACTTGATGCATTCAATTACATATTGAGTGAATCACATACTTCTCTATTCTTGTACATTTATAGACATTAACATTAAATATAACCACTAAATAGAAATATTGAGTCAAATTAGTAGGTTTTTTTTTTTTTTAGAAAAAATACTGATTTTTCTTTTGGCATGAATACCCAAATGAATAAATAGGAAGGCTTCCCCTCTTGCTGCCTGTTTGGGTGACTGAACTACACACCAAAATAATATCATCATAAAAAGCAGGTGATGAGCCAGTGTGACAAGACTGTTGAGAGAGGGACAGACTTTTGCTTAAAATTCTCCATGTGTGGCAGGAAGAAGCCGGATCTCTGAGTCAGTTCAGTCTGGCTTCTACAGTAAATTAGAAAAATCATCCTAAATAGGATCTATAACAAGCATAGAGACTCAGGCAGGTCAAACAGTAGAGTTGAAACTCAGTACATCAGCCATTTAGAAAAGGGATGGGCTTTGAGCATTTGTCCTGAGTCTATAAAAAGGGTAATTACTTTGGCAAGTAGTTCATTTTCTGTCCCATAAAGGCAGCTGTAGATGAGTTATGAATAAATGATGTCTCATAATTCATTAAAAACTAGAGGGTGCAAGTTTTAAGGAAGCTTGAGTTTTAAGGAGAAACTTCAAAATTCTAGACAGGTTATAGAGGACCAGGAGAGCATAAGTTCTTCCTATAACATGACATCAAAATAGCCAAAAGAGGACATTTTCCTTCAAACAATGCAGACTCTCCCAGTGCCCATCTCTGAGATACTGAGGCAGTGTGAAGACACCCCCCACGCCCTCCCCTCACCCCGCTCCTTCAAACCTCAATTCTTACGATCAGGTCAGAAAGATTTCAGACATGTGGCTCAGAGTAAAAGGCAATGACTTTATTACACAGGATAGGAAAGGGGAAAGGGGGACAGACACTCTCAAGGGAGAGAGTGGCTCCTCTCAGAGAGGAGAGGAACAGCATGCCTCTCCTGCACTCCAGTTTTACTAGGGATTCCAGAGAATTTTTCAGAGAGTCCTGCCCAGGTTCACCCCTTGACATTGACTGACAGAAGGATGACATCACACTTTTTTTTTTAAACTGGGGACTGAACCCAGGGGTACTTAACTACAGAGTCACATCCCTAGCCCTTTTTATAGTTTACTTGAGACAGGGTCTCGCTGAGTTATTTAAGGTCTTGCTAAGTTGCTGATGCTGGATTTCAACTCACGATCTTCCTGCTTCAGCCCCCAAGAGGCTGGGATTATAGACTTGCGCCACCATGCCCATCTTGACATAAGACTCTCAAGTTCCCATTTTCACGATCACTCTAGGTCACCTTGACCCATGTTGACTGGTTCTAATTGGATTCTTAATCATAAATTCTTACAGATTTGATGGTTAGAATTATCCTGGTCTCCCTGAGTTTGGGGATCTGGTCTGTGGAAAGGGTCACAAAAGTCTCCCCCTTCAGAGTAACTTTGGGTTCCTCTTAGTGACATTGTTTTGGGGCCTGCATTGCTCCTATGGATAACAGGAAGTTTGCTGAGAAATGTGGCAGATTCTGTCCACTTAAGTCAGGAAGGGCTGCAGGTAAATTGCTTCTTGGAAAAGAAAGCATGTGGAAGTCAGCATGTGATAGAATTATTCTCTTAACCTCATGTGCCCAACACTTGCATCTGTCTGTCCCTTAACACATCTGTTCCCTAACATATTGTTGGGTATTGTCCTTCAGGCACAGGCAGAACACTGAGCTCTGAATCTGAAGAATGAAATTCAAGTTATTCTCCAGGCAGATTACTTAATATCCTGAGCCTCAGTTTCTGCACTGCAATTGGGATAATGTTAGTACCTGACTCAGAGTGGTTGTGAATATTGCCTGTCTTATGCATTCAATAATGCAGAATTTGAGACTGAAGTTGTAGGGAAATTTTAAACTGACTCTTTGCCCTCTGTGTAAGGGCATGGCCCATAGATGATGAAGGCGGGAGATGGGAAGCAAACCTCAGATAGGCAAGCTTTTTTTTTTTTTTTTTATCCTGCATTAAAGTCAATCAATCAGGCACGGGAGGGCTCATATTCTGGGTATGGAAAATTACCCCTGGATTACCGAAGGAGTTTGGGGTTCATAGTTTACAGTGATGGTGACTTAATCATTGGAAACTGCGAACCTGCAGTTGGGATGGTCAAGGAACTGGTTGTGCAGGTTAAAATTTTAACTCAGGAGGGCAGTTGTAAAAATCTTGAAACTCATTGTTACTGGAAAAAGCTCACAACTCAGTGTTCACTGCTTATCTTCCTTTCTCTGGGACCCACTGTTATCTAGAGCTTCAGTATTTGCTTTTCTCCTTCCAGGACTCATATGCAATGGGAAAGGGTAAAAGCTCAGGGCCCAGCATTTCAGTATTTGCCTCTCCCTTCAGGATCCATTGTGGTTGGGAAGGGGTAAATGTTTGCTTTTGGTGGAGCTGCTGGGGATGAACCCCCGGAAGGGATGAAAGTTTGCTTTTTCCTCTGGGCCCATTGTTACTGAGCCACACAGTTCCTCCTTTTTCTTGGGGGACTGTCTTGTAGGAATATTATTTTCCATAACAACTAATTGCATCTATGAAATAAACTGACGATGGACAGATAACAGGAAGAAGAACGTACAAATTTTATTACCTGCACGAGGCATAGGATTAGACTCAAAGAAGGACAAGATGACTGACATATATAGATTTTAAAGGATTGAACTTGGGCTTCTAGGAGGAAGAGTGTGGCACAGGCTATGGAAAGTCTCAGGGAGGATGTATACACAAGCCAGGGTTATCTTGTTATGCAAATGCAGTCTCCCAGGTAACAGTCACCTGTGGTCCTGTGGCCATCTCAGTCTAGGTCAGGTGTGGGAACTCCTAATGTCTTCTGGTATAAAGACCCCTCTCAGAAAAGGGGAGGTGGATATCAGCTAGAAATGCCTCTGTCTGCTGCATCTATTTACTATCTAAGATGTAAATTTCATTTACAAAAGGACAGCTTTTCATAGCCTTTCCTGTTGCTACAGAGTCTGATGTTTGAATAATCAACTGGATGGGATTTTATTTTTTTCCCTCAGTGCTGGGGATCAAACTCTGCACATGCTAAACAGGCACTCTGCCACTGAGCTATAGCCAAGTCCCCTGGGATGGCATATTTTAATGTCCTACAAAGAAGTACTTTGGGGAAAGTGCTGAGGATGAATTAAAGCACCCTACCTAGCCTTTCAGGAATTCAAATCTTTCTTCTCCAGAGCTCTCCCTGGTCCAACTGCATCCATATGTAAGGGACTAGAGCTCAAGCATCGTATCTTTTACAAGATTCCCAGATGAGCTCAGGGCTCAGGATTGCTGGTGTAGGCAGAATGGTTAGTATTCAATGGAGAGTAACACTAAATATAAGCTGAGAATCCTTTATCTGAAGTGTTTGGGTCCAGAAGTGTTACAGATTTTGAATTTTTTCAGCTTTTGGAATATTTGCATGTATATAATGAGATATCTTGGGGATAGGACCCAAGTCTAAACACAAATTCATTATGCTTCTTGTGTGCCTTTCATATATATAGCCTGAAGGTAATTTTACATAATGTTTTTCATATTTTGTGTGCAAAACAGTTTCATATTGTAGAATTTTTCCAATTATAGTATCATATTCATGCTCAAAATGTTTCAGATTTTGGAGCATTTTGGATTTTGTTCCTTGGATTAGGTGGTGCTCAGTCTAGATGGAAACAAAATGAGATAGGGGAGAGACAGATGCAAGTGGTAGGCACATAAGGTTAAGAGAATAATTCTATCAAATGGGCCACTGTGCCGACCTCCGCATGCTTTCTTTTCCAAGAAATGATTTACCTGCAGCCCTGCCTGGCCTAAGTGAACAGGTTATGTCACATTCCTCAGCAAACTACCTGTTATCTGCGGGAAAAATTCAGATCCAAACTAATGTCACTAAGAGGACCCAAATTACTCTGAAGGGGGAGACTTTTGTGGCCCTTTTCACAGACCAGATCCCCAAAATCAGGGAGATAAGAATAATTCCTTCTAACTATCAAATCTGTAAGAATTTATGATTAAGAATCCTATTACAACCAGTCAGCAATGGGTCAAGGTGACCTCGAGTGGTCATGGCAGTGGGGACTTGAATGTCTGATGTCATCCTGCTGTTAGTCAAAAGTCAAGAGATGGACGTGGGCAGGACTCTCTGGAAATTTCTCTGGGATCCCGAATACATCCGGAGTGCAGGAAAGGCACAGTGTCCTGCACTTCTCTGAGAGGACCCACTCTCTCCTTGAAAGTGTTTCCTTTTCCTCTTTCCCATCCTGTGTAATAAACTCATTGCCTGTTACTCCAAACAACATGTCTGAAATCTTTCTGACTTAATCATAAGAATCGGGGTTTGAAGAGGTGAGGGGTTCTTCACACTGCCTCAGTTTCTTAGAAGGCCCCTGCACTGTAATAATATTACAGACACAAGGTAGATTTTTTTGGATGAGGAAGAGTTTTCCAGGTGATTGGAAGTGAGGTCAGTGGCAGAACTGTGTTACTGGCAGGCAAGCCAGGGCCTGGATATGAAATGGCTGGATTTGAAATGGTCACCTGCCCACATAAGATGTACACAAACAATATAAAAAGGAATAATGAGCTTAACGCAGTTTGGCCAAAACTGGGAAGAAGTAGCTAGTCTGTCCACTCTGGTCTGTATAGATGTAGTTACAGTTTATAAACAGAAACCAGGAGATAAACATATATACATTTAGCTAAGCTATACTAGTCACAGAACATTTCACAATTTCTCTTTTCAACCTCTGCTGGGCTTTTGGGGTAGTTTCTCAGCTTCTGTTCAGGTGGAGAAAATAATAATCACCAAGTTGGAGGAAAAAATATTTCAGGGCTTTTAATTTCAAAGGGGCTCTATTAAGCATGTGCTCATCATGGGAAAGGCCCTGGGTTCAATCCCTGGCACCACAATAAATAGATAGATAGATAGATAGATAGATAGATAGATAGATACATAGATAGATAGATAGATAGATAGGTTTGCCAACAGAGGGAACCCAACAAGGCGGGTGCATAGAGTCTTAAGAGTGCAGAATGGTTGAAGCACGAGGATGCATTCACCTGGGCTGGAGAGGGGAGTTAGAGGTGCTGGTGAAGGCATAATTATAGGGCACAGTAGTCTTTTTCTCTCATAAAAGCAAAAGTCCCCATGGGCTTTAATATTTATATGCTAAGATTTGTCTGATTCTAGAAAAAGGGCACAAACTTGCAATCATCCAGATGACAGGGCATACAGAAGAGACTCACACATGTGAGGATTTATTGTTCCCATTTCACCCTGCTCAGATTCTTTCATTGTCAGGAGACACAAAAGACTCTAAGGACAGTCTTCTTTTCAAAAGCCAGAGCATCTGCAGGAAGCTGACCCCAGGCAGGCCTCCTCCTTGACAGCT
Organism: Marmota marmota marmota; assembly: GCF_001458135.2. Taxonomy (NCBI): domain Eukaryota; kingdom Metazoa; phylum Chordata; class Mammalia; order Rodentia; family Sciuridae; genus Marmota; species Marmota marmota. Next base: position 23,573,756 of record NW_026000016.1, on the reverse strand, counting down.
TCTGTTCCAGATCTTTCCTTCTTCTTCTTTACTCCTAAGAAAGTAATGATCCATGCCTCTAACTCTGGAGCTTTTTTGGGTGGAGTGGATTTGGTGACATGGCCATGAACCAAAGAAAGGATCCTGATAGTAGCAATTTTGAGTACCTGTATTCATAATTTTTTGAAATTGCAGCTTTCTGTTTGATTTTATTGTTGCTGTTGTTGTGTTTCACCAAATTCTGCGCCACTACCAAGACTTGAATAATAATTCAACCACTATTCCTATGACTGCCTGGTGTTTTATGTTCCCTGTAAGTTTTAGCAACAGTGGTCCAATTTGAGGTCGAAGCTTATCACACAGACTGGGATGGACCTCTCTGCGCCTCCTAGTGGTGACATCCTTACCAAACCCCCAACACTAATCCAAACACTGGGCCAGCTCTCTGAAATGTCTTTGCTTTTTCCGTCTGGGCAGAAAAACTCCTGCTCTTCAGAGAAGTTCAGAAGTTAGGGCCACACATTTAAAAATTGACTGTGTGGGTTCTATTCTTGCCTGGATTACTTATTAGCTATGTTAACCTTGAGCAAGTTCATTAACCTCTTTATACACTAGTTTCTTCATCTACAAATATGAAAAAAAATAATTTCTGTCTCACAGCAGTGTGATTAAGACAGAGTGAGCTACTAGTTGTAAACAACTTAGAGCAATGCCTGGAACTCAGCCAACAATGAATGTTTGGTTCTGTCATTTTTCAAATCCTGGCTCTAATGCCCTTCCTCTGTAAGTTTCAACAAAACTGTGACGAATGGCCATTCTGTTATTTCCTACCATTTGTACTGCAATTATTTATGTACATGCTTCTCTCTGTGAATTCCCTGAAGATAGGACTTGTCTTATTATCTGGCATAGGTCTGAGATATGACAATTCTACTGTTTTGGGGCATGAATGTGACTTAGTTTAATTAATTTAATTAAATAAAGACAAACACAGCAAAGACATTTTTAGTGGTCAACAGTAATCTTTTACTGTATTTTAAAGCCATGATATAATTCTTTCATACGTTGAAAATGACTTAGAAAGACAAAGACATTTCAATAACTTTATTTTTTTGCCATTAAAATTTTAGCCTTACTTGTGGCATTTTCTTGCTGCAAATCTTATAAAATATTTAGTTTCCTAAGCATCTTGAAGTTTAGTCCTCATAAAGAAATTTCTGTCTGGAAATGTCAGGCATAATATATTATTAACTCCTGTTTCTTGTATGTTGATAGTGATAATACTGCCTTTCTGATTGAGAATTGAAAAGCAAATACAAGGTAGATATTGAAATAGACAAATTACTTTTAAAGTTGAGGTATGGGATGCATTATGGAATCATTCCCAACTTTAGAGAATGCTTCACGAGATCTGATGCACAGAATGATTTCAGCTCTCAGGGCCCTTGCTGTTTCCTCTGCCTGAGGTCCACCTGCCAATGTCCTATTATGATTTGGTTCTGAAATGTTCCATGAAAAGTTCATGTTTTGAAACTATGATTTCCCAGTACAGCAAGGTTCAGAGGTGAAGCTTTGAAGCACTGATTAGGACTCTGACCTTATCAGTGGATTAATCCACATTTGTTGGATTAATCCATTAATAGCTTAATGGACAACTGAATGGTAATTATAAGCAGATGGGGCATGGCTAGACAAAGTATGCCATTGGGGGTGTACCCTTAGGCACTATATCTTGTTTCCTTCTGGCTCTTGGTGCAGTCCCTCTATCTTTTTTTCTCTCTCAGTTTCCATGAACTGGGTAGCTTTCTTCCACCATGCCCTTCCACTAAGATGTTATCTGTCACCTCAGGCTCACTGCAGTGGAATGAGCCAACTATGGACTGAGACTTCTGAAACCATGATCAGAAAATAAATGTTTTCTCTTTTTAGTTGTACTTGTCAGTATTCTGGCCACAGAGACAAAAAACTAACACATGCCCTCACTTTCTATAAGCCTTTGCTTAAATCTCAACATTTCATCTTTCAACCTACCTCTTCTTCCTCAGGCATTCCTGAAAACCCTTATGCTTTCTTTTTTTATTGCACTTATCACCCTCTTTTTTATTGCACTTATCACTCTCTTATAATCTAAATAATTTAACTACTGATGTTTATTTTTGTTCTCACCCTACAAGGATATAAGCTTATGAGGGCAGGAGTTTTTATTATATATTTAAAGGTATAGGGCAAGTGTCAAGAGCACTTCTGGGCATACTGAAGGTCATTAATAAATATTCTTTGTGTCAAAAGACAAAATTACAATGAATTTAGATTAAAGATCTAACTGACTTTTACTTTTGATTCCAGAAGCAGACAGCAAACACCTCATTGAATAAAAATAGAATGGTTTCAATGAGCTGAACATATGAAGTTGGTTTTTGTTTTAGTCAGCTTTCCACTCCTGTGACAAAATACTTGAAAGAATTAATTTAAAAAGGAAAGATGTATGTTGGCTCAAAGTTTCAGAGGCTTTAGTTCATTACACATACAGCACATGATGTACTTGTACTGCCTGGCCCCATCATTTTGGGCTGGTGGCAGTATAGTACATCATGGCAGGAACACATATCAGAGAAAGGCTGATTTTATAGTACCTGGGGAGCAAAAAGAGAGAAAAAGAGGCTGGAGCCCAAATGTCCCCTCCAAGGGTATGCCCCCAATGACCTGAGTTCCTCCCAGAAGGCCCCACTTCCTAAAGTTCTATCATTTCAAATTATGCCACTGGTTGGTGATCAATTCTTTAGCATTTGGGCCTTTGTGGGGCATTTAAGATCAAACATTTAAGACTGAATAGCTTTACAAACAGAACGGGCTAAAGAAAGCAGAAATAGGGAGTAAAAACAGATTGGTCATTTCAAACTTTCCACTTATAGTTAAAACAGAGGGTTCCTTCTTAGTATGCTGATTTAGGATGACTGTAATCTCCTTTTTTTTTTTTTTTTTGGTTTTAAAGAAAACTAGTCCTTTTCAAAGGGGTTGATTACATGGCACTTAATACAAGTGACTCCATCCTGGGAAAATAACAAATTTCCCCCTTTGTGTCATAGTTTCACTAGGTGACAGAGCAGACAATAAAGATTAAGTTGTTAAATTATATAGACTATGAGAAGGTAATAAAGTGATATAAAAAAGAAAAAGTAGAAAGGGCAAAGGGGACTAAGCTTGCCTGAGGAGGATGTGGAGGTTGTAACATGAAGAAGTGTGAGATCTGAGCAGACCTGTAGGAAGGAAGGGCATTAGTCATCTGAGAGAGGGAGGGGGATCATTTAGCATTTGGCAGATGGCTACATGTAGACAATTAGGACTTTTTGAGAAGACACAGTATATCAGGAAGACTACAATTATGATGATCAGAAGGACAATACCAGGAATTTAGGGTATGCTCCACAGAGTCCCCATGAACCAAACCAATTAAATTCAAATGATCAAAGAATGAGCTAGATGTGAAATCTACTCATTTTACCCAAGCAGTCTGTTTGCTATTTTTTTCCCCAACTGATTCTATTTGTCTGTGTGCAACAAGAAGTGTTAGCAATGGCACAGACTTTTCCCTGTGGGTAGCAAGTCTATTATTTAATCTCTCACGACTGAATTGAATTAAACCAGGAAGTGAGAACAAGTGGATCTAAAAATGTGACTGTATGAAAGAGATTGCTGGCACAATTTGAACTAACAGTTACATTGGAGATAGTGTTCAAATCAGCCCTGGGTAGACGGCAAGGTCCCTTAGATCATGTTAAGATATGGGTTTGACATCACAGATCCAAGAATCTGTCAAAGCCACCTGCAGAAGTTACTGATGGTGAAATTTTAATTATAGCATCACCCTGCCAAGCAAAAGAGATTGATATAAACAAGGAAACAATACAAAGAGTAAAAGTCTCATTACTTAAGACTTGTTCTGATGTCTTGGGAAAAGCTGTTCATAGTATGAGATCGTTATCTTCTCATGCTGGTTTGCGATTTTTAGTTTCTTGTTATGGTATCAGGCTTTTTAATTTTTTTTTTAAATTTTTTAGTTGTAAAAATGGACACAATACCTTTATTTTTGTTTATTTATTTTTTATGTAGTGCTGAGGATCAAACCCAGGGCCCTGCACGTGCTAGGTGAGCACTCTACTGCTGAGCCACAACCCCAGCCTGGTATCAGGCTTTTTGATGAACTCTCTGAGCAACCCTCATGTCAGGCACAAGGTTTGTCCCCTAATATTTACATTGAGTAGTCTAGCTGCAGCTTATAGGGCCTCCGGAACAGGGCAGTTCTTGTTTTTACTTGGAGAGTCAGCCAGATATTGGAGAAAACTAGAAGAATTCAAGATCCAGTCCAGTCCACAGGTAGATAATAAAAATTTGATTACAATGAATAGGGTTACCATCTAATAACAGATGTTATTAGTATTTTCTCCTACAATCACAGGATGAATTTGCAAATCACAGGATGAATTAGCCTCATCAAACTTAGCATGATTATTTACATTAGTTCAGCAAGAACAGTGATTGACCTGTGACTCCCTTTTAAGTTTGCTTTGCTGAAACTTTTGTCAGGAATCTTAGATTGGACTTTTATACATTTTTCCTGGTGAGGAAGCCAAATCAAGGAATTGCTATAATACTGTGCCTTTGAAATCTGCATATTTGTATAAATTCTCTTCTCAAGGTCCCCAAACTATCATGACTTCCTGGACCTGCCAGGAATTGACATTCTTTATTCACTGCAAGGCTGGGAACCCTATAGGGAAACCAGATATTCAAACCAGGCCAGTTTTTCCAAGAAGGGTTCAATGGCTTCATAAATTCAGCCTTGGTTCCTTAATACTATCCTGTAAAATATGATATTTCAGTAAAGGTCCTGGTAACATAGACAGTATAATGTCCTTATAAAAAAAGTCTTGGGCTGGGGATGTGGCTCAAGTGGTAGCGCGCTCGCCTGGCATGCGTGCGGCCCGGGTTCGATCCTCAGCACCACATACAAACAAAGATGTTGTGTCCGCCAAGAACTAAAAAATAAAAAAAAAAAAAAAAAAAAAGTCTTACTGAATTTATACAAATAACTATATTGCAATAAAATAAGAACACTCCTGAATTATTTCAAAATTCTAGAGGGATTAGATAGGAAGAAAAAAATATTTCAAATCTATTCACAAAGCATTATTTAGCAAATTGCTGTAAGCTAAAGATTATATAGGAGAAAAAATTTCCTTCAATCTAGAAATAAAACATTTAAGGAATGAACAATTTTTCAAACAAAAAAATCATAAAAATTAATCCTTGGATTAATAGTATAGTTCAGGAATAGAGCACTTGCCTAGCATGTGCAATGTCCTGGATTTGATCCTCAGCAACACTAATAATAACAACAATAATCCTCAATTATCTCATATTCTTATTTAATTAATTGTTCTGTTTGATTCTGGTTAGCATTTTCATTGATTTCTTCACTAGATTTTTTGAAATTCTTACCAAGTCCAATGACATGATCATAAGTTATCAGAAACCTGTACTTGTTAGAGTGCTTTTCATGCATTTCCTTGAAAATGAAAGCCCTTGAGTATTATAGTTACTTGGAAAAGCTCTCATAAAAGCATCAGAGTAAAGCAACTGTCTTGGATGACAAGACTTCAAATGGCCATGGTTAAAACTCAGTGAGAATTCATTGTACTCAGTAGTTAACAAGGAAATTTGGCTATTTCTGTGGCATATAAAATTTTACCATAATAACAGAAATTATTATTGGTAGCATATCATATGTCTAGGAATTTTATTTAGTTTCTAGAACACATATCAGGAGCATATCTATACAAATACATCATAAAAAAGGTTAAGTGTCGTTTGTTATTTGACAGTGTTCCCCAAATCATTTAACATATTAAGTCAGCCTTATTAGTTTACTATCTCCTTTTTTACAGACCTTTTCATATGTTCCAAGAACCCTCTGTAATGTCCCAAAGTTAGTTTGAGGTCATAAAGACTTAATTTAGAATTTGACTTTAGGAAGTTTGCCAAACACATCAAATGATTTCAGAACATTTGATTAAATATGATCATTGATCATTATGAAACAATAAAAGGAAAACAAACGTTACGTAATTGGAAAAAAATATTTACAGAAGACTTAGTTTTCTAAAGTAATCAAATGAGCTCATAAAAGACAAAGCACAAGAAATTATCTTGATAAACTGGGCCTAGTGGCACACTCTTGTAATCCCAGTGACTTAGGAGACTGATGCAGGAAGACTGTAAGTTCAAAGCCAGACTCAGCAACTTAGTGAGGCCCTAAGCAACTTAGCAAGACCCTGTCTCAAAATAAAACATATTAAGGGCTGGGGATGTGGCTCCGAGATTAAGCGCCCCTGGGTTCAATTCCTGGTTAAAAAACAACAACAACAACAAAAAAACACAAAACAAAAATAAATAAATAAATAAAAGAAAAGAAATAAAGAAAGAGAAAAAATTTATCTTGATAAAATTCAGAATTTCTTCTTTTTTCCTTTCCTTAGGCAGATTACTTACAGGACAAAGAAAACCTTTCATAGTCTCTGGTTAGCACTCCCAAGAAAAACATTTTTTTTTTTTTGTTTGGTTTGGTTTGGTTTTAAAAAAATGGTCAAATACTAGTATTCTAGTTTTGCATCAATGTTCTTTTGATATCAATGCTTATGTTTAAAAAGCTCTTATAATATGTTTAATAAATGTGTTGCTTGGTAGCAATTGTTTAAGTTGTTTTTAAGTTTTGTTTTGTTACCAAACAAAAGAAATTTAGAGGAGGAAAAATTTATTTTGGCTCATGTTTCCTGATGTTCTGTCCATGCTTGGCTGAATTCATTGCTCTGGGCCCGAGGTAAGGCAGCATATCATGGCAGAATGGCTTGGTGGAGGAGAGCTGGTCCATTCACAGCAGCCAGGAAGCAGAGAGAAGACCAGTGCGGGGCGCGAGGAAGAAGCCACAGGGGAGAGACACCTTTTCAGATCATGTCCCCATTGACCCTCCTCCTACAGCCCTGCCTACCTATGACTACACAGTCCATTCAATGATTAGGTTATAGCTCTCACATCTAATCATTTTACCTCTGAATATTCCTGCTTTAACGCAGGAGCTTTTGGGGGACACCTCATATCCAAACCATAACAATAAGTTTTAGCCCATTTAACTATACATGGAATTCTTATCACTTTCTTCCATGCACGAATTTGTCTTTTCTCTTTTCCATCATGCAATGGTCATTCTACTTTAGGGCAAAAATTACCCTTTTCCCCTTAACCAAAATGCATCCTCATGCTTTATGAATTCTTTTACAAAACATTACTTATTTCCCTCACATACAGTGTTGTTACCCTTATTATTTATTGTTTTAGTTACCATTTATTAATTAGAAATTGTAATCCTGTATTATTGAATGAGGCTTGTTTTGCCTGCCATGCAGTTTACCAGTCACTGAGGTGATAAGTTTTGTAAAAGAGAAATAGTTATTCATAAAGTGTCCATATTTGAGGAGGGACCCAAGTCTCAAATCCACCTCCCTAAGGACAGGTTGTAGTAGTATTTATGTGATAAAGGAGCAGAGTGGTCTATGATATGGGGACTGGAGGTGTGGAAAGTGAAGTTACCATTGGTCTGTGCACATATTCACACTTCATGTGTCTTCATAGGATGCATGTTCAGTGTTAGCATGATTTGAGAGTGGAGTTTTTAGCTGTCTGGCCTCAAAGTGTCACTCATCAGATATCTGTGCAGGCACAAGTGAAGTGTTTGATGTCAACTGACTTGAGCTAGACAAGGTTACCTCCAAATTCCTGAAAAACAACTTAAACAATTGCTACCAAGGTGACTATATATATCAAAGATGTTATTGAGAGCAAAGCTAATAGATGTGTACTTCTCAGCTAGGTGACCTTTAAAATCAGTGATAAAAGGAAGTAACTAAAAAAAAGTGAAGCTCCAGGGGTTTATTTCAGTTTTCCCTCAGTTTCATGTGACAATCTGAATTCCTAGCAAAAACTATAAGACATTATGAAATGTTTTATATCAACATTTTTTTAGATGAGCACCGTTAATAGTTTTAGAAACATGATTTTATCATATTACTATTTTTTTTATTTTATGAACACAGCCAAATATATTTAGTTTCTTTCTACCATATGAAAATGAGATGCTAACACACACACACACACACACACACACACACATATATTAAACTTATGTTCAGTAATTAATGCTTTGATATTTTTACTTATTTAGCAATGACTCAGACGTTTCAAGAATATCCATTACTTAATCCAATATAACATGACTTTAAGTTTCATGCTACTGAAAAAGATATTTGAAACTATGAAATGTTCATTTATAAACTTTGATCCCATTTGCAGTCAACTAATTTACTTATTTTATCCTTAACATTTATGCTGGAATTACTCATTAAGCAAAGCCAACCATCAGAGGAGTTCATAAAATACCATCTCTAAATGTTACTTTTATGTATCACTTCCTTCCAGCTAAAGGAGCCTGAAAAATGGCAAAAAATGCACAACAAAGCTTTCTCTGAATTCCAATTCTGAAAATCCTTCACAAGGAACTCAATTGTCATGAATCCTCTCTTTGAGGAGTCTATCAACCAGAGATCAATTTTTTCATAGGAGAATAGACCAGAAATTAACCATTGTAAACCTAGGCAATGGCTGTTGCATAGGCTGTGAGAAGAATTCACCAAGACAAAGAGAAGCAGCTAAGAGAGTTTACGGAAGGGACATATGCTATAAGGGTACAGCAGGGACATGACAGAGATGTCTGCCCCTGGACTCAAAGGAGATCTGGACTTATATGCACTTTTTAGCTACTGGCAGTTTATACTAAATGAGGGATAATTGACAGATTTCTGGGCCTCGCCCATAATGTTTATTGCACATGAACCAAATGCTCATTTCCAGGTCTTAAATCAGATGCATAAGACATGAGTAATATAGATGAGGTATTAAACAGGAACTTTCCCTTCTTAGGTTACTTTAGATCAAACTTGGAGCCTCTGCACACTCTCCTCAGGATGATTGGGCAATCTTTTGAAAAACAGGATATTGCTGTTTCCACTTCAGGAAAGTCAGCTCCTCCCACCACAACAGAGTGGGAAGAAAGGGAGGTCCTTAAGCTCTTGTCAGCTCTGCTAATGGAGGTGGGATGGGGGCCTGGCACAAGGGTCCCTAACCTATCCTGCTTTACATACCAAGACAGACTTGTCATAACTGTTGTCTGTTCTTTCAAAAACCCAAAAATTTTTCCTCAAAATCGTTTATTTGTATGTTATCTCTTTTCTTTGACCTCTAACCATTTTACCCATTCCAGCAGGGCAGGTTAAGTCAAAATATTAATCACTAGGCAGGTATTTTAAGGACAATCACAGTGCTTGTGGAGAAATCTGCTGTCCCTTGAAATGCCTATTAATGCTCCTTCAAATTTGAGTTTCTTGTTTGTTTCCAAGAAACTGATAAGGAAACAACCAAAATCATTTTCTAAGTAACTGTTTTAGTCAGCTTTTTTGCTGCTGTGCCTGAAAGACCTGACAAGAACAATTTGGAAGGAGGAAAAGTTTATTTGGAGGATCATGGCTTCAGAGGTCCCAGTCCATAGAAAGCCAGCTCCATTCCTCAGTGCTCAAGGTGAGACTGAACATCGTGGTGGAAGAGTGTGGTAGAGGATAGTGGCTCAGAACATTGCTATCAGGAAGCAGAGAGGAACTCCACTTGTCAGATACAAAATATACACCCCAAAGGCATGCCCCCAATGATCCGCCTCCTCCAGCCACACCCTACCATCCTTCAGTTACCACTCAGTTAATCACTGTAAGAGAATTAATTCACTGATTGGGTTAAGCCTCTGCACATTCTCCTCTGGATGATTGAGCAATCTTTTGAGAAAGAAAATAACTCAATGATTTCACCTCTAAACTTTCTAGCACTGTCTCACACATGAAATTTTGGAGGACAAAATTTTGGAAATTTTGGAGGACACCTAACATCTAAACCATAACAGTAACCTGGAGTAAACTTCTTTCTTTATAATACTAAATTGTCTGCCCAAAGGTGTTGCCCTCCTCCATTTTCTGAACATATGATGTAAGACCTTGAAAGTGAGTGAGAATGCTTAGACATGTGCCAGCCTCTACCTGTGATTCCTGTATGAATATGTGTAAGTACAGAGGACAGGTTGTGTCTTTCCTGTGTTACTCCATTCCTGCCCTGACTAACTCCATTTATAAAGCAGCAGTTTCTCCTGAGCTTCTCCATTTTGAGTGCAATTGCTAAGATAAAATGATTTAGTAATTTGTCTGGGCAAGTAGATAACCAGATATTGGACACATGGAATTTATCAAAAAAGAAAAAAAACCCCAGCTACTCACACAATCATAAGACACAGACTGATAAATAACTTATTTGTGCTAATAAAAAATTACCACTGCAAACATCAAATTAAATCAGGAGAACATGGACACATGGGCATATCAAATCATATCAGAAAAACCAGGCATGCAAGTTTATCAAACACAGCAAATGTAACCCCCTCACCTAAGACCTATAAAAGAAGAGGCATCTCAAACAGCACAGGCAGCACCAATCTGTCATCTTATCAGGGACTACCCAGTATATACCTTACAGCTTCTTCCCAGAAGATTGTCACAGTGACAAACTTCCACCTTTCCCTGGGCTTCAGCTTAACATGTTTTTTCCTGCCTGTGGTATTGTTCACTTTGAAACAGAAATTCAGACCCTCACTTTGACAGCTCTGGGCCTGGATAGTCTGCTCCTTGACAGCTTTGCTACTGGTTTCTTAACCCCTCAACTGAGACCACCTGTAGTGGCTCTTTGTATTTTTATATTGGTTCTTTAAGTCTTGTGATCGCCTTAACCCATTCTCAGACTTTCTGTAACCTGATAACCACCGTTTTAGTGTGATGCATGATTTGAGCGTTAGCCATACTAGTAATTATGATAGGAATGGAATAAAAGAAATTTATGATGGCCATGTCATGATTACCATGTGAAACTAGATTTACTTAATGAAATAAATGTGATGAAACTGACATAGCCTGTGAGCTTCTTTTCAATAAATTTTGACATCATGTAAAGACAAAAACATGTCTAGTTTATATAAATGGCAGAGCTTTCTCATTACAATAAGTCCCCCCCCCGCAAAAAAAAAATAAATAAACCTCTTGTTCATTTTGGAAGGCACTGCTTTGAGAGTATCTCCAGTTCTCTCCTTACTTGCTGCCAGATAATAAATATTTCTTTACTCTTTTATCTCCTGGTGGGATTATCAGCTTTCTACTCACAAGTGGGTGAATCTATTGTGTTCAGTTACAATGGGAACTTTGCTTTTTTCTTGATTGACCTGTTTGGTTATTCTCCTAAGTAATTGTTAGACCATGGCAATCTTGCCTTCTGGAATTATTTTATGTGTTGGGGATTGAAGGCAAGACCTTATATATAATAAGCATGCTCTACCATGGGGCTATATCCCCAGCCCCTACCTTCTGGCTTTAAATTTTTTTTTTTTTCAGATGGAGATAGAGTGAACTGATTTGGGACTTTGTAATATTGAGGGACTGTCTGAAGATTCCTCTGGCCCATCTGACCCTTGGAAGATGTAGCCTTGGTTTTAATTTTTTTTAACCCCAGGTTTTCCAATCCCAAAGAAAAAAACTTGGAGGATTCAATGGTGAGGTTTTGGACATTTTTTTACTTAATCACTCCTTGGTGGTAGCTGGCCAGGTTACAATGGAGAGCTGTACTATGCCTGCCTGCAGGGTGAATATGTGGGACAGGTTACATATACACTGTGCAGGTGGCTTTCTTCAAATGTTTTATAAATACGTTACTTTACTTTATAAGCAAGATCCTTTCTCAAGGATTGGAGATAAGGGAAGTGGCCAGCTCCACCTCTCCATTTCCCTTGTTACCACAATCTCTAGAAAACTTCTTGACTCACCACAAGCTTTCCTAGGGACTGCTTAATGTTAATGCAACATAACCCCATCAATGTTTTATTCATCCCATTTTTAATACCATTTAAAAATTCTCTTATATTCACTTTTCTAAATGGTTGACTATTAGGTAAAATATGGTGGGAAATTTGCATTTCAAAGACATAGAACTTAGATTTTGGCCTTAATACCACTATTTGTTGAGATTTAAAAAAAAAGGCATAAGTAAGAAACCCAATTAAGACAAAATGTTCAAATATGAGACTTGTTTAGACTCATGTTTTCTCCCATTTGTAAGAATTTCTGTTGAATTTTCTTGATAGATATAATTTGTTTTTATAAATTAGTTTCAAAATAATGGATTAAATGCCAGAAATGTATATTTTGGAGACAGACTTAGTTCAATGGGCAGCCTTTTCAATTTAACCTCTGTTTTTTAACTAAATGACTAAATTCAGTGTGTAACCCATTTATGAATAGGGAAAAAAAGCATTTTTATGCCTGGACTTAACATCGACAGCTCTGAACCAGGGTGTAAAGATAAAGAAGTAGACCTAGTTGACTTGAGGGCTTAGCTTTATGAACCTGTTAGCTTTCCCTTTGTCTTTGGAGTGGGATAGTACTAAGTGAAAAGACTGGCAATCAATTTTTCTTATCAATTAGCCATTTAATCTTTTCATGTGTCTTTTAGGAAGTAGCTTTTAAAAAAAGGCAATGATCTTTTAAAAATCTTTTTAGAAACTTCTACACAGCAGTAGGTGTTCCTGGGTGCACCTAATTTGGAAGGCCTCATATTTAAATGCACTTCTTAGATGAACAGTTTTGTTCATCTGGATCATTCTACATAATGGTTATTATAATTCTAAATTATCTTCAGTAAGATTTCACCATTTTTGTAAGTACTGCGTGGTTTCCAGGGCCTAATGCTAATACACATGAAAGACAGGCACAGCTGGAAGTTGGAATATTCAGTCCTTCAAAAATTAAGGATTCCATTTTTACATTGAATCTTGGACCTTTAAGAGCCACGATAAAAATCTAAGTGGGAAATATTATGGGGTTGGACTGTATATGTTTTTGATAGTGTTTCTTTCCTACACAGAAATTTTTTGAGGGTAGTAGATAACCTAGTGTCAAAACTGACCTTTCTGTGACCCAGCATATCTTAACAGAGGAGTCTTCATTTTAGCAGTATTTAGATGTCTAATCTGTGACTACTAATCAAATTGTAGCTTTGACTCTGAGACCACTTTACCCAACTTATCTAATGATTTTATCCTAACTGTGCAAGTAAAAAGAGAGAAGAAAACTCAAATTCCTGAGAAATTCTAATAGCTAGAGTCATATGCCTCCTGCAAGTAACAGCCTCTTACTATAAATTCTATCCCTTATCTTTAAAACTGCAGCTCTTGCCAGTGCTGAACAGTTTGATGCAAACCTGAAAAGGTCAGATGTTATCTCACAGCATAACAAATTCTTGGTACTGTGACCAAACCCAAGTTCATTTACTCATGGCTTAAAATGACCCAATGAATGGAGGCCACGTTGTTGGAACAAGGAAAATGATTTAGTTAGTAAGCCAGCGAAACCAGGGAGTTGGTGGACCTGAAAGACGACTTTAACTAAGCACGGTTTTAAGCTCCTTTTCTCATTAGGCAAGGGGGAGACAGAGGGAAATGTTAGGAAATCATTGATAACTAAAGACTCCCATGTACCTCTCTGGTGATTGGGAATGGTTATAAAACCTGGTGGCTGGTGATCTGTTGATTTGACACATAGTCATGATGCCCCTTTATTATATCTTGATAATAATCTTAGCTATTCTTTATTATTACTATCCTTGAAGTTGGGGGAGAGATTGGGGAGTTTTCAGGTAAATCAGTTTTCAAGATGATACTTTTGGGCAAATTTTCCTTAAGTGATTAACCAGGGTCACCTGCTCAGGGAGGTGTAGATATTTTCTAGTGAAGGATAGATGTGAGGTTAAATACAACAAGGAGGAAGTGGGGCCAAGTTTTCTTTAAACCATAAGCCTGGCTATAATTATAACCTACACATCAGAGATATTATCTACAGCAGAGCTAGTGGGATATTAATAATATATTTCTCAGCTGTGTGACCTTCAAAATTAGTGATTTTTTAAAGTCATCTAAAAGCAATAAACTAAGATCAAGTAAAGCTAAAGGGTTTACTTAGATTTTCACTTGGTTTCAGTACCCCACCATGCTAAGCTCTTTCCCAGCTTAGCAACTGAATTCTGGATTCAAAATCCAAAAATATCAGAGGAACTCAATTCTAAAAAGAACTGAGCCTAATCCAAGAGAAACTAACTTACAACACTTGGGGCTCCATGATGAAGACAGAGGACCTCAAAATGGTGAGTAGCACATTGCTTGCATTCCTAAAGGGGTCTCAGCAGTCTCTTTAGGTTCCTTCATGGCCACCAAAAACCATCAAAAGACAAGATTACAAATAATTGAGTTTAAATATCTACTTGGCTTTTATTTGTGATTATAGAATCAGGCAACACTTCAATCTATAAAATAGAATGAATGTTCCAATGAACATTTGGATGTTGGCTTTGTAGTCAGAAAAGGGCTAAAGAAAACAGAAATTGGAAATAAAAACAGGTTGATCATTTTAAAATTACTTTTCACATAGGATTAAAATAGATTTCCTCTTATTTCACTCACTCAGGTTGACAGGAACCTCTTGTGTGTTTTTTGTTTGTTTGTTTTTTATAACTGGCTTATTCCTTTCAAAGTTCAGTTTCATTATGTGGTATTTAGCACAAGCGACTTCCTTCTGATTTGGTTGGTCTGTTGGGGCCTAGCATAGCAGACTATTGCAAAACAATGGCCTCCCATAAAAAAAAAATTAACAATTTTATCAACTGCAGGCTCCCCAGTTATCACCAACACTACCAACCGATAAGATAAAATTGAGTTTATTCTTCCTAAAGTAAGGGAGACCACACCTTGACCTCACCAAGACCCTTGGGGACAGTCTTGAAGGGAAAAAAGAAAATTGAAATTTATTGAGAATTTGAAGGTTGTTTTAAGAAGTCTTTCAATGTGGAGAGGGGACTGATGATAAAATTTAGTATCTTTATTTGTTTCTATATCCTGAAAACAAACATGATGTTTCTGCTATATGAGGGAAGAATAAAACCCATAGGTTTTTAGTTGGAAGAGACTATTGATACAAAAGACAGATTTATAAAAAAAAAAAAGTAGTTTATTAACATGTGTGTTACATATATACATGCAAAACACCAGGGATGGCTTTGAATGCCAGCTTATATAGCATCTTCAACAAATGACAATATAATTTTAGAGGAGTGACCAGACAAAAGAAAAGGACTTGGGCTGGGGTTGTGGCTCAGTGGTAGAGTGCTTGCCTAGCATGCATGAGGCACTGGGTTTGATCCTCAGCACCACATAAAAATGAAATAAAGATATTGTGTCCACCTTAAAAAAAAAAAGAAAGAAAGAAAAGGACTTTGGGTCTCTTGGGGGAAGGCAAATAAATGGCAGAAAGTGGCAAAAGTGTGACAGTGGTTACAACCTTTGTGGGTTGTCTTTTGCATGCTTATTCCTCCTCCCTTTGTCCTTTGGAAATTTACTTTCTCCAGCATTCTAAATTCTAAAGAGAAGCCACGCCTAAATGACTCTGTTAGTCACCAAAATATCTGACAACTTAGAAGAGGAAAGGTTTGTTTTGGTTTTATGGTTTCAGAGGTCTCAGTTCATTGCTGGCCAACTCCATTTTGATGTGTGGCAGAACATCATGGCAGAAGGGTGTGGCAGAGGAAAGCTGCTCAGCTTATGGCAACTGGGAAGCAGAGAAAGAGAGAGAAAGAGCCAGAGGCAGGGTAGAGATTCCAAGACCACACCCTCAGAGACCTACTTCCTCCAGCCACACCTCACCCACCAACAGTTACCACCCAGTAGTTTATTCAGCTATCAATGGGTTAATTCAACAAATGGGTTAATCCACCAGAGAGGTCAGAGTCCTAGTTATTGCTTAAATGCCCCACCTCTGAATCTTGTTGCATGTGGGATCACAACACATGAACTTTTGGAGAGCAGTCCAGATCTAAACCATAGCAATAATTTAACTGTTAACTACTAAATAATATTTCTTTAGGTTTATAGAACCCAGAACCTCTGGAACCTTCAGACTGTTTCAGAACATGTAATGTCCCTCCTTATTCTTCAGTTCTCTATATCAATTAACATATAGCATGTAAATTGCTATGAGGTTTAATTTTCAAAAAAGTAATATATCTAAAAAACTACAGGAACTAACCCCAGAAGACTGAGATCCATCAAAATGTTCTAGTTAGGAAAAGAGGAGAGAAGGACGCTGTGGATGAGGAAGGACCTACTAGCATGTAGGCTTCCTCCCTATTGCTGCCTGTATCTCTTTTCCCTCCATTAAAATCTCTTTCATTTACCTGAGTTACCCAAGATGGAGCTTTGAGGATAATGTCTTCTCCAACTTCTCAGGATGCTGGCCCTTGCATAAAACGGATTTACTTCTCATCAACTCTTTTCTTCCAAGTATTGGTTTTATTGGTGAGCAACAGGACCTGGGTCTGATGACAAAAGTAAAGACTGTTACTGTAAATTCCTCTGATACATTTTGAAAGTTGTCTTCAATAGTCAACTTTTGGTGGAGGGCAAAGAAGGATAGCTTTTGTCTTTGTAAATCTTTCTTGCATCTGCTGCTTTTTAAGCACTTTTACCTTAATAATTCCTCATATTTTGGGTGACATATTTATGATCTCTCAAACTGGATCTAGATAGTGATAAAAAGGAAATTTGGGGATGTTTACACTACCAGGGCTGGAGGTTGGAAAGGGTAAAACATAAAGGAAACTAATTGATTAACAAGTGTGGGAGAAAATAAGACGATTTCACATCCTGAATATATGCTGAAACTCTGACTTAAATCACAACACTGCCAATCCTAGGACCATTGTTTATATAAAATCTCTATGTACTGTGAATTCTAACTAGTCCAGAAGCAACAATTACTTCTTATGGACTGTGCTCCCATCCCAAAGCTTTCCCCACTTCATATTATCCCACCCATCTTATCTGTGGCACATGTAGATTCAATGTGAACAGCCTGTGCTTTCATTCTTCAAATTTTTATTATAAAAATACTCTGAGCTCTAGGTCAGTGGATATTTTTTTCAGCTGCTACCTAGGTTTGCTGCTGGTCATTGCGGAACTGGTTCTTTTTCTGGTTATCATCTATAGTAGTTCAATGAACCCATTTGTTTCAGGTTACTGCTTATTACAGTGATAACTGCATTAGTTCCATACACCACATTTTTTCACTTTTCTGGGATGACAGATATAGATGTGTAAACAAAGGTGACTTCTTGTAGAGGAACCCTAAAACTACGAATCTAGCGTTTACATAGGATGATTTTGCACATCATCCCTGTTCCCCTTCTGAAAGAGAGAAAGAAACCAATACCCAGCTCTAAACAAAATCTCCTTGGGAAAGAAGAAAAAGATCACTTTATAATGTAAATAAATGTCTCTGGGGAGAGCTAAGGCAAACTTGGCAGGGTTTACAACCTTAGAATGTCTCCATGTCTGGGTTATTCTCCTTTGAATCTGTTTTTGGGTTTTCTTTTTTTTTTCAATTCTCCTTTGAAATGTACACAGGGACCTCCAGGGAGGTACCTCCTAGAAGATAAATCTTTTTGGAGTTCACTGTGATCCAATTGTCCTTTAAT
Organism: Marmota marmota marmota; assembly: GCF_001458135.2. NCBI lineage: Eukaryota > Metazoa > Chordata > Mammalia > Rodentia > Sciuridae > Marmota > Marmota marmota. The sequence continues at coordinate 23,556,011 of NW_026000016.1, read as the reverse complement.
TTAGAAGAGTTGTTCTTTAACCCATATTTCAGTAAAATTTGCTCAGCAAGTCCTAATTATGCAGGAAAGTGAAAATGTTCACTTCCTGACACAGCCTTGATTAAGACTGGATAAGGATCATGATCAGTAATGGAAATAAATGAAGACCAACCAATTGAGAACATACACAAGCTATTTATTCAGAGCTCACTGTAGCAAAGGAATTGGCCACTATCACCTGTATTTGGCACAGACTCAAAGGCAGGCAGAGGACTGGGAAAGTCTTGAGTGTGGAAAAAGAGAATTCACATATGCCCTGGTTGGAGTCTGTTGGCAGGGAAAAATTATAGGAAGACTGCCCACACTTAGGGCAACCTATGTGATTGATTAGTGGTACACATTTAGCTTTTTTCAGTTGGTCCTATATTAGAAGCAAGGAAAGAATTTAGGGAAAGTAGCAAGTATTAATCAAGTCAGGGTTGTTCGTGGCCAATTTTGACAGCATTATTATTTGGCTTCCCAGACGGTTTACTAGAGACAGGAGTCTGACTTCTTATAAGTCTGACTTTTGACTGGTGAAATGTCATTCTAAGCTGGTTAATGTCATTAATGGTTTGGTTTCCTCAGCTAGTTGCTACAAATTGTGGGTCAGCATTCTATCTATCTATCTATCTATCTGTCTGTCTGTCTGTCTGTCTGTCTATCTATATGGTATGGCCACTGTTCATTTGCATATTCAATCCCTTAAAGATTAAATTTTGAGGAAAGGCAAAATTTTTGAAGTAAGAAAGTCTTAGGAAAGAAGTTATCAGTTGATGCTTCCTATTGAAGAATAGACCCTCTTTGGGAACATTTCTATAGTGAACAATTAAGTTATTTGTTTGGATAAGAATATTCTGGAACAGTAAATTTGTGCTCATGAGGATAATGGTATAGTAGTCATGTAAATGAAGAAATAGGTGGGGGAGAGTAGCAGATAGATGTGTATTTCTGTATTTAGTTGAATGATCTGAAGGGAAGGGAACCAAGATTTGTTGAACATGGCAATTATTACTCAATTTTATTCCCCTTTCCACTTTCCCTTGGCCATGCATGATGTTATGAAAAAGGTGGGAATATGAAATGGAGATTCAGAGTTTAAATGACTTGTCCAAGGTCACATTTAAATTATAGTAAATTCAGAATTCAAATTCAGTTGTGGGACTCTCAAATCTCATGCTCTTTCTATATTATGCTATTTCAAGGAAAGAGACGTCTCCAGAGAAGGGTCTGAGGAGTTCTCAAAGAGGCAAAAGAATTCAACTCATGACCAACAGGGATTCTTGGCATATATGACTGCTTTAGTCTGCTTTTTCATCTCTGTGGCCAAAATACCTGAAAAGAACAATGTAGAAGAAGAAAAGTTTATTTGGGGCTCACAGCTTCAGAGGTTCAGTCCATGACTGGCTGGCTCCATGGCTCTAGGCCTGAGGTGAGGCAGAACATCACGGCAGAAGGGTGTGGTGCAGGAAAGCAGCCCAGGACATGGCAACCAGGAAACAGAGAGAGCTTTGTCCACCAGGAACAAAATATAATTCCCAAAGGCATGCTCCTATGACCTATATCCTCCAACTACATCCTACCTGCTTGCAATTACTACCTAGTTAATCCATATCAGTGGATTGATTTACTGATTAGGTTACAACTCTCATAATTTGATTATTTAACCTCTGAATATTCTTGCATTGTCTTGCACATGAGCTTTTGGAGGATATCTTATATCTAAACCATAATTGTGACAGAAAAGAATTTCAGCATGTGCCAGACAAAGGCATAGACAGAAGTTTACTTAGGAAGTAGATACACATTCAAGGGAGAATGCAGGCTGTCTCAACAGTGAGAAGCACCTCTTTGGGTTGGAGGGGTCCAATGTTTATACAGGGGCTGTAGTTAGGAGTTGGTGGAGGTGGAACTGCACAAATTTTGTGCCAGTTTTCATTGCACTTACACATTTTTCTCATTTTACAAGGGCACAAACCAAGGGCATCTTGCTCAAGATTTACAACTGTATCTTCTGCATCTCAGTAGCCTCTGGGCATTTCCTTTGAGAGTCAGTCTCTCTCTCTCTCTCTCTCTCTCTCCTAAACATCTATCTCAACATTGTCTTACATAAATTTAAATATTGCCCAAACCACCTATTCACTGTCTTGCCATGTGTCTAATAGGTATATCCATATGTATGGTTTGGAGAGGAAGAAAGATAGTGGCATGATTCTGGAAGTACAGCAAAGTAAGTACTTTTTTTAATGTAGTATTTCTTTCTGGGTTTTTTGAGGATTGAGTCCAGATTTTGAGTTTGCATTAGCCCTTTGTTTCAATTTGTCTGGCTTGATAAAAGCCCCTTTTAGTTACTGAAATATAACACATTTTAAAAAAATGCATGCTTTCTACTTTTTTCCCCTTAAAAGTGATTGGCAAAAGTAGCTAGATTTAACTTCAAATAATTAAATGTATGTGCTTCTTTGGTATCATTTCAGATTTTGCAAATGCTATGCAGTTTTCAAGAAAGAAGGAAATAAAACTTCTGGCTGTCCTTAGATTTATGGTCTTCACAGTTTGCAACCTCTGCTGCTGGCAATTTTACTGAGCTGGCACACTCTCCAGAGGACATCATTTTATCTTTTAAAAACAATTACAATCATAATTAGTATTGTTATGACTTTTTAGGCATAAAAAGGGGAATGCAGGGGAATGCAGTGATCTGGCCTGCAGTTTATCAACATGAAAAGCTGGGAATTTAGCTATGTTAAGAGGGGCTTCATGGTGCCTTCCTCTGAACCAAGTTCTGCAACTATGGGCAGACACACCCTCAGAAGGATCTTGTATTTGGTGGGGACTCTACTGGGGGAATCTCCCACTAGACACCCCACAGTTGGTAATTTTCTTCTCTTTTTCACTGAAAGAGGTTACCAACTATATCAGTACACGTAAACTCTGCTGTACATTGGAAATTCCTGGGGAGTTTTGGAAACTATTGATGCTCTGGCTGTACCTGGACCAATTAAATTAGAAGTTCTGGAGGTGGGACCAGGCATTAGTATTTTCTAAAACTCATGTTAAAGAAAAAAAAAAATCAATGGCACTTGGTAAAGCAAGTTAAGGAAGACTTTACTGAGGACCATCACCATAAGTAAAGGGACAACAGCAATGAGATTTTAGATAGGGGAGAAAGATTGGGCTCAACTCTGAATACAGCAGGGGCAAGTGGGAAGAAGCAGAGTGGGGTTGTTACCAACCCGAATATTAGATTCATGTACACAGTGTGCAGCAACCAATTAATAAATGAACACTGACACTTGAGGTAGAGAAATTTTAACTGAGAAGGTACCAACTCAGAAGGTTGGTGATATGCCTCAAATTTGCCTTATCCCCCAAGCCTGATCATGAGTTATATAAGGGAAAAGGAGAATCCAAAGGGAAACTGATAGTTTTCCAAGTTTTGATGAAATCAAGGTTTTCAGATTTCTTGGCACTTGGCATACCATTCTGCAGTTCTACAAATCTTGTAAATCACCATTTGTAACAAATATAGCAAAGTTATCAATTGATAATTATAGGAATGGGAACAGGGACTCTGTTTAGCTGTCTAAACAGAAAATAAAGAGTGTGTTTTGTTTTGTTTTGTTTGTTGTTTGTTTGTTTCATTTGTTGTTGTAAGTGGTTTACTTTCTAAAACTTTAAATAGGGAGATAGATGGTTCAAGCCTTTTATTAGACAAAAAATGTTATAATTTAATTGGAGCTCATTGATAGGGTCGGTGGATGAAATATGACTAAGAGAAAGCATCAAGGGTAAGGGGTATTCTGTCTAAACCAACCTTACAAGATTCTTGCTGAAGACAGGCCAAGTGATCAGACATCACATAGGGGATGGTGGAGGATAAAGAATCTGATCAGACATTAAGAGTAATCAAATAAGTGTTAAGGATTCTTGCTACACTGACTTAGGAAGGTTATTTGATAAAACTGGATTTTACAAGGAAATGCACAGGTGGACTTAGGAGAAGGCAGCCTGACCAAAATTTGGTCAATCAAAGAATCTCTGTTACTTCCCAGATGTCTCCAACTTGCAGACAAGTTTGAAAATCAGTGAATAAAACACATTGCAGATAGATTTAAAATATTCCCTAAGAATCCACGAGTGTAGCTCTAAATCACATCCTGGATGAGGTGGATGATGGGAAAGCAAGGATGGTGCTTTGGGGCAATAACGTGTCAGATGCTGATATCAGCCCTGGCCATGCATGTACGGCTGGCTCATGCCCTGGGATATGTCTGTGTGATCACGAGACAAACTGATTGATGTAGTGTTTGACAGATACTCTGGACACCTGCCTATGGGGTCCAAGCCCCAGTGGGAATTGGCTTTCCTTGGAAGAATTGCTTCTGTGGTAGGTGATGGAGCCATGAACACAATCTGTACACTGTTCTGCAGGAGTAGGCACTTCCTTGCATTCTAGAACCCACACATCAGGTTGGAGAGATTCGATTGCTGAGTCGACCTTGGACACCATCATTCTAGCACTTCTGAGCAACCCAAGTCAGATATCTGAACAGCATCTTCAGACAGATATCTGCAGCATCTGTGTCCATTTCAGGGACTAAACTCTACAGGCAGCTCACTGCCAACGTTTCATATTTGTCTGTCTATCTATCTATCTATCTATCTATCTATCTACACACACATACACACACATATATATATAGACATATATATTATTTATATATAACAGCAGAATGTATTACAACTCTTACTACCTATATAGAGCTCAATTTTTTATATCTCTGGTTGTATACATAGTATACTCACACCAATTTGTGTCCTCATACATGTACTTTGGATAATAATGATCATCACATTCAACCATCACATTTGTCTTTTTAGAAGAGGAGACATATAAACCCATACATAGAAAGGTAGCATAAGCTGCATACCTCTTCAGTCAGCACACATTCAGACAGGGCCATATCATGCTGGTTTCCACTGATGACTTAGAAGCACTAGGCACTCCTGGACACACAAAATGGAAGGATATGGAAACCTTGCTGAGGTAGCTTGACTTTTAGATTTCTTCTCTTATTTTGGTTGATGAGGAAAATCAGCAATTTTTCAGCCTGAGAACTGATGGAGCAGATTTGTTGTCTCCCAACTGAATAGAATAATTGTTTTCAGTCTTTAATTAAATCAGTTACTGAAATACTACTTGTTCATATTTTCTTAGAGTTTCAGCAGAGGCCATATAAAAGAAGCCCAGAGAACTGCCTTTTACTACATGAGGACCCAGAAATAAGGGGCCATTTTATGAATAGGAAGTTGACCCCCAACTGATACCAAATCTAACGCCTTTATTTTAGAATCCCAGCCTCCAAATCTGTGAGAGATATCCATCTCTCATAAATTGGAAAGCCAATTTATGCTGTTTATAAGCTCCCCAGTCTGTGGTATTTTGTTATACTAGTCCAAAAGGACTGAGACAACAATTATAACTCAATTACTTCCCAAAGCCTCCCACAACCTAATATCATCACACTGGGGGATAGGATCTTAAAATATGAATTAGGTTAGGGAGACTGAATGAAAGCATTCAGTCTAAAACACATAAGAATGTGTTGGGGAAAGCAGACAATCACAGAATATTTTTAATATTCTATAATGAAGAAGATTTTTTTAGAGATACAGTCTACTCCCCATCCCATTCCTGTCATTCCAACCTTGTACATGGGGAAAGGGAGGTCTGTAACAGTGGTATGCCTAGAGTCACACAATGGTCACTAGAGGACTGGAAGTACAGTTATTGTCTCTTAGCTCCAAGCTTCATGCTACCCCCATGCCACGAGACTAACTCATAGTATAACATACTGCCATAGGAGTCATTTCTTCTGGTTAGATTCAGAAGGTAGTTAAGCTAACTCTAAATCAGATGAAATATTAAATCCAAATAGCCTCTATGGAAATAAATGAATACCAACCAAATGATAACAGGCAGTCTTTGTACTCACTGATTACAAAGGAGCCTCTTGTATTTTGTCAGAGACTTAAAGGCAGGCAAAGGAGTGGAATATCTTCACAGAGTAAAAAACTGAATTCATGCATGACCTGATGGAGGTGAATAACATGGGGAAGATGTAGGCAGACTAACTGGAAGTGGAACATGGTATGAAATTGTATAAGGGTGCATATTTGGCTTTTTTTGATTGGTCCTAAGTTGGAGGTGGAAAGAAAAATAAAGGAAGCAGTCAGTTATTAAGCAAGTGCTGGTCATTTGGGGCCAATTGTTATAGGAGTTATTGTTTGGCTTCCTGGACTGTTTCTTAGAGACAGTAGACTAACTTCCTCCAGGTCTGGCTTGTAGATGGTAGACTGGCTTCCTGCACTGGTTGTTCTTCATAAGGAATTGGTTTCCTGGGCTCATTAGTTCAGATTGTGGGTCAGAGTTCTATTTTTATCCAAGTTCAGGCTATTGTCCACTTGTTTATTTGATCTCTCACCTGTTTCAACTATCTGTATTCCCCTTTCTTCACAACCCAGAACTTTTGTCATAAATTATAACTTCTGAGTAATTGTACTTGTGGCTTGGGAAATTGTTGTTACTCAGGGGAGCTACTTGACTTTTTGCTTTCCATAGTGTAATATATAAGCAAAGATTGAATCACAAAAAATCTAGCAGTTCTGAGCAGGTTCATCCTCTGAAATTTGCTGCTTTCCTTCTTATGAGAATAGTTGCTAACATAAATATAGCTTTTTCTTGAACTATTTATTCATTATGCACTTGTAAGATACTTACATCACACAAAAAACTAATGCATAGGTACTAAAGGTTATAATTGTGCATGTCCTTTAAGAAGCAGATGTATGTGAAACACCTAGATAAAAATAATGATGGGGTATTTGTTCTGCTTTTCAATTTTTGGTTTTTGCAGTGCTGGGGATGGAATTCAGGGTCTGACATTTGCTAGCAAGTGTTCTTCCACTGAGCTACATTTCCAGCCCCCATCCTAATGTTTAATATATTGGGAAGATGAGAACTTCTTCACCAAAGAAAAGTACCTGAAAAGAAGTAAGAGATGGTTAATTATTTAGAAAAACATTGTCTCCTCTCAGTTTTATCAGTCAAAAGATGATTCCTTTTGACTATTTGCATTAAATAAATGCAAATCAAAACCCAAGGATATGCCACTTTACACACACTAGGATGGCTATAAGTTAAAAGAGAGAGGAGAGAGATAATAACAAATGTCGGAGAAACTGGAACCTTCATACATTACTAGTGTGAATGTAAAATGGTGCAAAAGCTTTGGAAAGGGTTTGGCAGTTTCTTTAAAGATGAAGCATAGAGTTAGTTGCCCCATGACCCAGAAATTCCACTCTTATGAATTTGCCCAAAAGAAATGAAAACATACAGAAACATGTACTTGAATATTCATAGCACAATTATTCATAATAGCCAAAAAGTAGAAATAGCCTAAATGTCTATCAATTGATGAATAAATTAACAAAATGGTATATCCGTACAATGTTATATAATTCAGGCATGAGAAGGAATGAAGGATTAATATATACTACAACATGATGAACTTTGAAATAATTATTCTAAGTAAAGAAGTCAGTCACAAAAGACCACCTAATGCATGATTCAGTTGATATGAAATGTCCAGAATTGGCAAATCCACAAAGACAGAAAGTAGATTAGAGTCTGCCTGATCACCAGGAGCCTGGATGAAATTGGGAGTGACTGCTAATGAGTAAGATTTCTTTTTGGCATGTTGACACTGTTCTATTACTGATTGTGGTGATGGTTGCACAACTTGGTGATTGTAATACATACAATCAGTTTATACACTTTAAATGTGGGAATTGGATGGCATGTGAATTGCATTTCAATAACATTATTATTTTAGAAAGGACATTGTATGTAGCATTATCTCATGTAGCTAATGAACAACTCTTTTGATAAAGAAACACTACATAAATCCTTAGGGCTTTAAGGGGAAAATACATTTTATTTTATCATTATTATAGTCATGCACAAAGGAGCTCCATATTAGATCTTGTGAAAGTAATTGCATAGACTTTTGTGATTCAATATGATGGAAATTAACATGGAATAAAATTGTTTGAACTATGAACATATTCCCCTTAAGGTTGTAATGTATTTGTCCATCTTTTTATTTACTCGATAAGAATTTTTGAATCTTCTTATCTTTCAGATGTCAAGTTAGGTGCTGGGGAATTAGTGAATGAACAAATGAATGAATAAATAAAATTTATATTTTAAAATGTAAATTCCTAGAAATTATAGCCAATTCTGTGAAGTGAGTGAAAGTAAATGCTACCTGCCATCAGAGAGTTTCCCATCTGAGAAGCAATAATATAGTCACATGGCCTTATTGATTGAGCATTGCACTAATTAGAATTATATGGTGGTAGGTTACATAGGTCAATTTGAGAGACCTTAAGCAAAAAGAGTTTTAATTGTGTGTGTGTGTGCGTGCGATGGGCTTGGAATTCAGGGCTTCTTACATGAAAAGCACATGATACACAGATGAGCTACACCCCCACTCTAAAATGATAAAAAGATTTCTCTAAAGGTGTGTAGCTGAGCCTTAAGAAGGAACAGACTGGTAAACAGAAATCTTTTCTTCCACCACCACCCCTTTATGCCTTCTAGCATTCAGAAGGGTTTGGTTCTTTATCTTTTCCTGCTGCCTCTTTTTCTCTACAGTCTTTGGTTAGTTTATCCACAGAGTATATGGTTTCTTAGCATTTATAGGCCCAACCAAAGAGACACCTACCTAATCTATTCTCTTTTTCTCCCCTCTCTCTCTGCATCTTCAATTGCAAATTCCTTTTATAACCAAAAACATCCTAGGAGAGATTTTTTTTTCTGCTGAAGCTAACAGAAAATCTAATTAAAAGTAGCTTTAGGGCTGGGGTATAGCTCAGTGGTAAAGCGCTTGCTTAACATGCATAAAGCCCTGGGTTTGATCATCTTTGTTACTCCGAGTGTGGTCTATAGATGGACTAGCATCTCGGGG
>NW_026000016.1:23499664-23546933 GCF_001458135.2 Marmota marmota marmota | reverse complement strand
GGGGGGGGGGGGGGGGGAGTCTCAGACACTACTACCCCACCCCTACTTTACAAGACCTACAAATGCTTTGAATGCACATTAAAACTCAAGAACTGGCTTAAACAATAAGGCAGATTCAAATCTCATGCCATGAGATGGCCTAAGACTGGCTGGTCTGGGACTGGATGATTCAGAGGCTCAACTGTGTCATGAGGACCAGTGACGTCCTTCTGCACTCTTATCCTCTTGTCCTGAACTTCTCAAGCTCCTAAGAAGGTTGCAGCTTTTCCAGGATTTCCACCATGCACTTTAACATCCTAAGACTAGAGGAGAAGGTAGTATTCATTGCATTCCATTGTAAGTGGGAGAAAAGTCTTTTTAGCACCCCCCGAGCAAATTCCCCATCACATATCACTGACTGGATTGTGCACACATATTTTCTTGGCAAAGGAGTGGGATATCTAGAGTTGACAGGCTGTGATTACAAGAGTTATTGTTTGGCTTCCTGGACTGTTTCTTAGCAATAACAGTCTAAATCTGAATCCAGAAGTTCTAATGCCAGGGCTCATGCTCATGATCATTGTAGCAAATGAGCATCCTGTGGTTTTTATGCTATTTGCTTCTAAAACTGGAAAAAATCACTTGTTAAAGTGATCTCAGGTGCCATCATGAGAATGTAGGATTAACAGCTGAGAAAGAATGGGTAACTTTTGATCAAATATTAAATCACATAGGGCTGGGGATATAGCGGTGGCAGAGTGCTTGCCTAACATGCATGAGGTCCTGGGTTTGATCCCAGTAACACACACAGTTGCACACATAATTAAACCACACAAAAATCCACTACAAATTTATAAGCCCAAAGAAACTTAATATCTATTTTATTTTATTTCATCTGCTTACTAGTGTTAGATTTTATTTAATCAACGCAAGGGAAAGAAATGTGGTTGTTACCTAATACTGCTGTCTCCCAGTTTGAACATTTGTTGATTGCCTCTAAAAGCTCATATTTATATATCTGAATCACTGGATAATGATGTGCAGAAAAAATATTATGGCTTAAATAGCCGAGGGTTAGAAGCCCTAATTTTTCTCTCTCTTTGCTGCTGGTTTTTAGGAGCTACGTTGGGGTGTGATTTTAATAAAATCTGAAGATAATTTAGGCTGTACTCTAAATGGTAGCTGTAGTTTCATTATTCTTAGGTTGTTTCTGTAAGAAAATGTTAACAACCTAATTTTTCAATAAGGATGAAAACTCTCACTATCAATTCAACAATAAAATTAGTAAAAATAAAATAAAATAATAGATACATTTTTGCTTATAGTATTTAGGTTTCTTAAAGTAATAGCATATAATTATTGGGTCTTATTTAGAAATTTTGTTCTATTTAATCATGACAGTCTTGCTTCTATGGTAAATCCAAATGATCATATATACCTTTATTTTATTTTTATGTGGTGCTGAGGATTGAACCCAATGCCTCACACGCTAGGCAAGCACTCTACCACTGAGCCATAACCCCAGCCCCCCAATGGTCATATATAGAGTGAATTATAAACTTTGTGGTTTCCTTAAAAAAGTACATGATCTATTGTTTTACACAAAAGAAATTTTAAGATATTGGCTAAACAATTATTCACAGAGTTAATGAGAAGAAAATTTTATTGATCTTAAACCTTTTCAAGAAGGAGAAAGAGGAAGAAGAGGAGGAGGAAGAGGTAGAGGAAAAGGAGGAAAAAGAGGAGGAAGAAGAGAGGTATGGGATATTCTATGCCTGAGTTTTCCATTAAGTAACGCTAATATTGGTCTATTAACTCAAGGATATTTGGTAGAATTATGAATGTTAATAATCTCATTTAAATTGCAATGACTAAATTTTCATTTGGGTACGTTTTTTTTCCCTTAGAGCATCTCTCTGTATTAATATTTAGGAAGGTACAAACTAACCAAATAGTTCTTTATCATTTTGGAGTTGGATGCAGGCTCCTGATTTTGTCATTCTCCATCATTAACAGGCTCATTAACCACTCACTAGAGTATTCTTTTGAGAAACTATGGAAATTTGATACAACTGAAGGCAAGGTCAAAGTGGCTAAGTGCTCATAATTCAAGGAATAAGCTGCAAAAACATATTAAAATTTAAAAAGCAGAGATTCTTAAGTACGTTTGCTTTGTTTGAAATTCCATCTTAATAGATTGGTCAAGGAGAATTTGGTGCATTAATATTTTTCATGGACCCCTAAAACTTAACATGATGTGTGATTGAGTGTGAAGCTTCTTTACATGTTCCCTGGTAGCCCCTGCTGATGGACTTGAAATTCTTATTTGACATCATCAAACACTTTATTTACAAAGTCTTCCCTATGCCCCAATTTATCCAGCACACTTGCTTTACTGCTTGCTGAGTTTGGATTCAGACATTGGCCTCTGGGGCTCATGAGTAATACATCTGTGGCTCCTATAGGGTCTCTCCTTTCTTTTTCCCACCCCATGGCAACCTCCAGTCTTAGTCTTGGCCTGGGAATTCTTCTCCAACTGTGCTTTGGGCCACCACTATCAATCTGTCAGTGTTGGCATGAAACTTGAAGCTGCTTATTTTTCCTGCCGTGGAACCTCTCACAAATTTGTTTCTGCTGAGCTGGGGCCCAAGTAAGAATCTCTATTCTTGTCTACTTCTCCTTTCTCTTTCTGAGATGCAGAATAACAGAGAACAAACTGCCTAACTAACTGCCAAAACACCCAGTCACCGCTTAGAAACTCTCTGTGATTTCTTAGCATTTCTTAATTGCTAATCTACATTTATTTATTTCCATGACAAAATTCACAATTCCTCTTCTTTGCTCTCTTACTGTATATTATACAGTATATTACAATATATTGTTCTATATTAAGTTTTTGGTCTACTTTTCTCTTCTCATTAGAAAAGACTTGAAGAAATGCCATTGGTCTTACTCATCATTATTGGTTTCATAGTTCCTTGTACAGGCAATATTCAATGAATATATGGCAACTGTATATTGTCAAACATGAGAGTAGGGCCAGTTAGGAATATCAGTGTGGACCCCTGTGCAACATTCACTCATTCATTTATAATAATCATATCCCAAACACTGCAGCATGTGACAACATTTATGAAGTTCATGCCTTTGTGAAGTTCTACAAAGGAGATGACATAGTTTGGATCTGAAATGTCCCCTGAAGGCCCATGGGTTAAAGGTGTGGTCACCAACCTGTAGCACTACTGGGAGGTGGTAGAAGCTTTATTTGGTGGGGTCTAGTTGAAGGAAGTTAGGTCATTGGAGGCATGCTCTTAAAGGGGGATATTGGGACCCTGGATGATCCCTTCTCCTCTCTCCCTTTCATTTCCTCCTCTGCCATGCTTTTCTCACCATGATATGCTGCCTCACCACAAGATCAAAGTGACAGGACCAACTGCTCATGGACTGGAAACTCTGAAACTGGTGAGCTGAAATAAACCTTCTTTTCCTATAGGTTGATTATCTCCAGTATTTTGTCACAGTGACGAAAAGCAAACTAACACAGGAAAAAGATAGAAGTTCCTAGAAACAAACTACTCCCAAGATACCTCTTTGTCCAGACACCATCAGGTGTGGAGAACTGATGGAAATTGAGTAGGCTTCCAGATTTAATTGTGTTTTATGGCATTAGAAAGTTTAATAGGGTATTCCTCACCATATGATGCCCTCTGCCATGTCATGACATAATTTGGATCTGAAATGTCCCCTGAAGCAGGGAGGCTCTCACCAGAGGCCAAGCATATGCTAACACCTTGCTCTGGGACTTATAGATTATGATTCTTTGAAAAAAGTGGGGAAAAAAGAAACTTCATATATTCTGCAAAGTGAGATGAAAGGTTGTAAAATCTTACTTTTAACAATTTCATGAAATAGATACCAAGTGAGAAAAGATTTTTTTTTCACTTGCTTTCTAGTTATACAGCTTCTCAAGACCTTAGTAATTGCTGTTTAATGTTATATTGAAAATAGACTTAAGAGAACCCCATTTTAACCTTGCAGAATGAGTTGCAGGTGTTTTTCCTTATTTCTTTGCCCCAGTATCAAGTTAGGAGAACCTCTGCTTTGTAATTATATGCCAATACTACATGAAGTACTGATTATCTGCATTTGATTCACTAATTATATTGTCTTTTCTCCTTCCTTACCCAAAGGTTACATTTACATAAAAGATATTCAAGGATAACACTTTATCATCAGAGTGGCTTCTGCCCTTACCATTTAAATTGCAAGCTATAATGGAAAAGGAGTAATCTGAGAGACATTTCAGGGATCCTGGACACAGGATTTTTTTGACTCTGTCATGAAGTCATCTTCATTATAGCTGTAAAATTCTAATGTCTCTATTACCATGCCTTAAAAGCCTCTAGTCCCATACTTCCTGTCCTTTGCAAGCTCCATTCCAACTAAGGAAGCAGGGATGGAAGAATTGCAGCAAACTTTTGTTGTAGTTCCCAAACTGAGCTGTGCATTAGTATCACCTGAGGGGGTACACACACACACACACACACACACACACACACAGAGTCACTCAAACAGAATGATTCTGTAAATCTAAATTGGGTCTTAAGGATTTGTATTTTATTTCATTTCCTGTGGAACTGGGGATTAAACCAAGGGTCTCACTCACTCCTCCACTGAATTGCACCTCCAGCCCCCAGATATGTATTTTATAAATCTTCCCAGGTGCTTTTGATGCAAGCCATGTTGAAAAACAGTAGCGTACTTAACAGTGATGTAAACCATGGAGAAACTTCACCAAAGAGGAAAGGAATAGTAATGTGATACATAAATAAGGCAACAGAATTCAAAAACTTAAAAAAATAAAAATAGGGTAGTCTTTTTTTTTTTTTTCTTCCAACTGATCCTCATGCTGCAAGCAAACTGATTCTCCCTCTCTAAGTCATTTTGGGTTATATATATCTCTATATCACCACCACCCATCACCACTACCATCACCATCACCACCAATGACTATAGAACCAGTAAATAATAGAAGCAGCTGAGCATGTAGAAGAAAGGCATCATTCCCTTACCAAAAAAGAACAACCAAGATTTTAGTAAGAATTTTATGTTCAAGTTTATAGTTTTATTGCCTGGGTTCCCCCAAATTTCAGACCCTCACATAAGGACTTAGATGGAAGTGAGGGAGTGGGGAAAATGAAACAGTGAAGGCAGAAAAGCCAATAAAGGGGGCTCAATGAGTAAGGTACCTCTGTGAGCACCTGGGGTTCAATCATCCTGGGAGTCCTCTATGGAGTCCTACAGTATAGATGTACCTCATGAGTTCCCGTCAGAGATCCAGAAAGATAGAGTATTAGTGCCAGGTTGGTTGAGGGTTGACATTGGGACATTAAATCCCAGTACATGAAGGAAGCCCTATCATGGACCAGGCAAGTTCCTGCAGTGCCTGGAGAAGGCTGAGGCAGAGAAGTAGAGGGGTGGTTCATTGAACCCAGAAGCTATCTATGTGCACAGAAACTGTCTATCAGCACTGCAGGTCACCCTGAATTGAGCTGAAGGAATATGGAGCAGAACATCTAACACGTATGACAACATTGAAACCTTGCATTTTGAGACGCTTCCAACTGAATGTTATTTGTATTTATATAAATACCCTGATATAAAGAAGTGAACCTGCCAGTACAGGCTAATTTGGGACATAGCAAGAAAGAGAAAGGTGGGAGCAAACCATGATAGAGACATTTCTCTTTGCCACAGCCATGAAAGGTGTCACTTGGTCCTAAGTAGGAGAGATTGGAAGGTGTTCTAGTCATTGGACTATCTGCTCTGTTCCCTCTGTACTATATGACACAGAATATATTTTTCAGGGTCTTTTGCCAATCCTATCTTTCTGCATAGGTTTGGCATTGTGAAAGATCAAAAGGCAGGGGAAGATAAAATGTCAGAGCATTCCTCTTCCTCTTTCCCTGCTTTAAGCACCATATCCAGAATTTCCTTCATCTTGCTCCCACTGGACACAGCCTCCATCTCTGGTTTTAGCTTCTTCCAGGAAGCCCCTGCCAGTAATCTATCTGGTTTCTGTTGGATAGCCCCACATTCCAGGCTGTGCAACAGCACTATCCACTTTATTTTCTAGTTCTGGAGAATTCCATTGCGAATTTCGGACTGAAATTGAGAGGCTGGTAGGGCTGTATGCATTCTGGAGGATTAGTAGGACTGCATGCTTTCTGGAAGCTCTAGGGGAGAATTTGTTTTCTTGCTTTTTCTCGCTTGTTATATGCTATATTTATTTCTTGGTTTATAGCTGCTCAAGAATTAGAGTACATTGAAGGGAAACTCTCTGGTATCAGATCATTTTGTTTATAAGTAATAAAAATCAATTCAAGCTCATAAGAAGCACCTGAGATTCAGGATTGGAACTGGAAAATCAAAGCTTTCTTTTTATCGTAATTCCAAATTCTACAGGGGGCAGGAAGAGAATGTGATTGGACAGTTTGAGTCAAGTGTTGATGTAGCCAACTATGGTCAAGCGGGGGGAAAGGCCACACAGTAGGAATGGCCCATTCCTAGAGAAAGAATAATCCATGGGAGATTTCAAAAAGTAACAACACTCAAATTGGGCATGTCCAAGTTCAGTTCCAAAAAAGGCAGCTATGTGAAGTCATCCAAACTTGGCCTTAAGGACACAATCCTCAGGGTACCAAATCTGACCTACCCTTCGGACACAAGCTCTTAGTTCACAGGTTTCCCAAACTATCTTCAAGTTATTTATAATATACTAGAATAACTTGCAGAACTCACTGAAAGCTATTATACTCACAGTCACATTTCTTATAGGGAAAGGACACAAATTAGAATTAGCCAAAGGATGAGACATGTAGGGCAGAGTCTGAGGAGGGTTCCCAGTGTGAAACTTCCATTATCCTTAGATATAAGCCTCTTGATACTGATGTGTGACAATATGAGCACAGAGTATTGCCACCCCAAAAAGCTAATCCAAGCTTTCACGTCCAGAGTTTTATTGAGGCTTCATTATCTAGGCATACTTGTTCAATTGCCCACGTTTGAACTCAGATTGGCTCCTTGGATTTTATTTGCCAAGTGGCTTTCTCCACACTTAATCTCCAAGTCTTTGGGATTCATGGTTGAGTAGGTCAATCTGGTACCTGTCCTTGAATCCAATTGCAAATGCAGTAGGGTCCGTAGAAAAAAGCCATATCCATGACTCTAAAATTAGTGGAGTAGGAGCTGTCTAGTGAATTGAGAGAGATTTCTACAAATTATTTCAAACTCTGAGAAATATTCTGGACTTGGTAAATGCTCTGGGGGTGGCTTTTATTACCAACATCAGCAGCAGGTTACCAGATAAGAGTATATGGATAATATTGATTTTTAATATGGCTCAAACCTGTTATTTCACAGCTAACTTTTAGAGAAATCATTAGGTTTCTCACCAGATGGATACTAATTTTTATCATTCAATTTACATTTAGGAACTTAAGGTTCTTGATTAAGGTTAACATATTTATCAAAATAAATCATTGCATATTTCAAAAGACTATAGTAGTCATCTTATATGCTTAGAAAATATTGCTTTGGATGATTATGTTAATTGCTATAATTTTATTCTGTCATTTTGAATCAATTTCTTCTTTGTGAAAACAAATTGCTATAAATCACCATTAGTATTACAGTTTAGTAAATTATAGCATATTAAACTAAAATTTTTCAGTTGTAACAAAGAAAGTGGGAAATCATCAAAATTTACTATCTACACTAAAAATGGCTCAGTGTTATAAACATTAAAATTAAAACAAATAATAAAAATAAATTAATTCTACGTCATTTACAAACACAATCAATTCATCTCTACTTTTCTAGTCTGTATGAAACTCAATTGTTCCTTGTATAATAGTTGGATAGATTTAGATTATTATACTTGATTTTATTTTAGAAAATATGCTTGATAAATATTTACATAGTGCCAACAATTGCTAGGTACTACAAGAGACATAAAGACATTGAAATGCTTTTTGTTCCAAAAAATTGACATTCAGAAAGAGATATAAATACAAGGTTTAGGGATCACTTCCTAGATGCTTCCACTTGGGCTCTAATTAAGTGTCACCCAACAACCTTTTAAGTTAGAGAAACTACTTTATGTAGATATAAAGTAATTATAGATATAAACCAGAGGCCAGGAGTTGGCATGTAAAAGTCACACATATAATGAGTGAAAGTACATGAATCTGAAACACAACCCTTTCAGTACGATTCTGGTACTTTTAGCAAACTCAAGAAAACAGAGCAAATATCACAATGTAAAGAAAGTGCTATGGGAATTTGAAGGAAGTTACATGATAAATTCTAAATATTCCTCCATGATGATATGTGAGCCTCATTTCCTTTTAAAAAAATGGACACAGGACTGGGGCTGTGGCTCAGAGGTAGAGGGCTCATCTAGCATACGGGAGCTACTGGGTTCAACCCTCAGCACCACATAAAATAAAATAAAGGTATTGTATCCACCTATAACTAAAAAATAAATGTTTAAAAAACATGGACACAATACCTTTATTTTATTTATTTATTTTTATGTGGTGCTGAGGATCAAACCCAGTGTCACACACATGCCAGACAAGCATTCTACCACTGAGCTATCACCCCAGCCCCTCATTTCCTTTAATAGATTCTCTGCCAAATACTTGTGACAACATTATCCTAGTTATTTCTCTGGGAAGAACTATATTTTATACACCACCTCCCCTTCTTTAGCCTGACTTTCTGTTATGTTCTCTTATTATTTTTATCTCTTTTCCTCTTTGCATTCTTGGAGAGCTGTTTTGGTTTAGACTGACATATTACACACTCATTTTTCTGGAGAAATAACTTTGCTCTATAGTGTCTCTAGTGTCAATTCAAATTATTCTATAGTGTCAATTCAAATTATTCTATAATATTTTAGTTTCTCTTAATTTATATTTCATTACCTTCTTTTAAAATTCTGTCTACATCTTAGCCTATATTTTCTCTCTTTCTCCTTCTCCCTCTCCCCACCCTGCTCCCTCTCTTTATAATGTGGTGCTACAGAGGGAACCCAGGGCCTGGCTCATGCTAGGCATACACTCTATGACTCTAAAATTTTCTTTTATATCCTGTAAAAATTATTTGTTTAGAGAATGCCTTTCTTCTGAGTCTTTGGACTTTAAACTATGGTACATACGTAACCTCACACAATTTCTTCATCTGAAAATTCAGGTTAATAATGGTTCTCACCTCATGGGGTTGGTATAGGAAGTAAATGAGTTAATACATGCAAAGTACTTATAGTAGTTTGGGTCTAATCAGAATACAGAAACCACATGGTAGGCTAAAAGGGAAAATTAATGCAAGAGTTTATTAACTGCAATAAAAGGGTATCTGTAAGATGTAAGGAAACTCTGTGTGGTACCCTAGGTGTCAAGTAGTCAGAAAGGTCACAGAGGAACCAGATGGGGTCAGCCTTAGCAGGCTCTGCTAAATGATAACACCAACCTCCAGGTCAGGCCAGAAAGGCAGGAGATCATCTTCCTCTAGTAATGTTCTTTCAGTGCCCTCTACTGGAGAAATCTTAACATTCCTTTTTTTTTTTTTTAAAGGTGAGCTACTCAAAAGAATTCAATTACTACAGAGCTATAGACTGCTGTGAATTCAGGGCTGAGAAATCTTATATTGATAACTGATATGGAACTTAAAACTGTGCCTGTTACACAATAAATATCGCATTTTATATAGCATATTCCTATTATTAGTGTGTTGTTTTCTTTGTTTAATCATCTTCGAGTAAATAGATACCCATCCAGGCTAAGGGCGGGAATACTGAATGTCTTTAGCTCTCCTTAGTAGTAATTTAGAAACTAGAAGATTCTTTTTAATATCAGTGTCAGAATTGAAAACAGCTCTTTGTTTTCTTATAGACATTTATCTAATTGGCTCTTTCCTATCTTTTAAGCCTTGGACTATCAAAGGCTGAGGCAGTCTGTAGTTTTTCTTTGTACAAATGTACATCAAAGATACCACTCCTTAAAAGACCCTGCTCCCAGGGCCTGCTTTTTTTTTCCTGGCTGTGCCCATAGTACTTCCAAGATGTAACACATCACTATACATTTTATTCTATGCTGGATGTTGCTGTTTCTGTGATACATAGGAGTTGCAGTCTCTAAATGGGCATGTGAGGACAGAAGGAGGTCACAATTGGCCAGAGGCAGAAAATTATCCTGGTTCAGTAAAGACATAACTATTGATTTCCAGTCAGGTTATGTTGGAGACCAAAACTTTTCCTACCTCCTTTGCAACATAATATTTGCTCTTGTTTTAGAAGCTGAGATATTGTGTAGTCTAACTATTTTTCATCCAATTGCGTACATTCCACTACTGGTAGAACATTGCAATGGATTCTGAGTTTCATAGTTGTAGCCGGTGTTTGCTGTCTCTATATCATTTCAAATATTTTACTGGGAAGTTGAGAAAAGGCATTTTAGGGACTATTAGCATGTGATTTTATTAAAGGGTGAATCTAAAATTTGATGTCTTTTTATCATTTCTTTGAAGTTAAATAATAATAATTGCTACCACTTAATAAGTGCTTATTATGTGGAAGTGGCTGCACTTCTCTCATTCATTTTGAACACAATGCTATAAGATGAAATAGTCTCTTTGTTTCACAGGCAAAGAACCAGAACTTTGCACATCTTATTAAATTATCCAAGGTTATGCAATTAATTGTCAGAATTCAAATTCAGTTTAGTTTAACTACAAAGTCCATAATCAATATTATACTGTTTTACATTTTCAATCCACACATTTTTTTTCCTAAAAATAGTGGATATCCTTTGTGGTAGTCTGAATAATCATTCTGAAAAAGACATCTATGTCATTATCTGTGGAACCTGTGACTTTTGCTTTATATGGCAAAAAAAAGGTGGTTTTGTACATGTGATTAAGTTAAAGAGCTTGAATTTTCCTGAATTACTCAGGGATCTTAGTCTATTTTCTGTTTCAAAGCCCAACTACCTGAGGCTGAGTGATTTATAGAGGAAAAAAGGTACATTTAACTCACAGTTCTGGAAGTCTAAGAGCATGGCACTGGCATCTTGGATGTAAGGGATATGTCAACTCATGGAAAAATCACATGTGTGAGAGACACTGAGGGGAGGTGCCAGACTTGCTTTGTAACAACAGTAACTACTCCAGTTCCCATGATAACTTATTCCTTCAAGAAAAGCATTAATCCCTCTTAAAGGCTCAATACCTCTGAACAACATTATATTGAGCACCAAGTCTCAAGTTGAGTTTCTGTCAGTTTCTGTCAGGATAAACCATATGCTCTGGAAAAATCTGGCCCAGAATATGAGAATCAGCCCCAAGATGAGACCAAAGGAAAGAGGCAGACAGGCGCAGGATTTCAGAGTACAATTTATTGGGGACTCACTGGTAGAAGAGTAGTCCTGAATGACAGCAAGGCCAGTAGATCCCCACAACTTGTGTCAGAAATAGGGGGTTTATAATATAGTCAGGACAAAAGTGGCTTTATCTAAACTGGAATGTGCCTGGTTTATCTTAAGCAAATATCAAAGACTTTAGGAATGTTACTGGTGCTTATGGCAAATGATCATCAGGCCTGTATTTAAATAATTTATTCCATTATTTATAAGGGTCCAATTGTAAAGCTCCACATACTGCTCTAATGGTTTTGTTCATTTATACTGTGTGGGGAAACTATATAGAAGAAACCAACCAGGGTTACTCAGGGGCAATCTTGGTGGTTACAACTCAAGATGGCTACAGACAGGTAAAGCTGAATATATACACCGTATTCAAACCATAGCCATAGATGAGCCCTAAATGTAATTATATGAATCCTTAGAAGAGGGAAGCAGATTGATTTAGCAAGCAGAAGAGTTGACCGTGATGTGATTACAGAGGCAGAGACTGTAGTAATATAGCTACAAGCCAAGGAAGGTCAACGGTCACCAGAAGCTGGAAAACGCAAGGGAATCTCCTTCCATTTAACTTTTCAGAGGGTGAAGCCTTACAAATGCCTTAATTTTAGCCCAGTAAACCTGATTTTGGACTTCTCATCCCCAGAACTGTGAGAATAAGTTTTCCTTATTTTAAGCTATCAAGAGGGTAGGTATTTGTTACAGCAGCCACAAGTAAGTAATACAGGTTTCTAGAGTGTCAACTCTAAACTCTTGATGGTTTCCAAGGCACACATTCAGGGGTAAAGAGGGTGGTAGAGTATCTGCTATGGATGTGGCTCATCAGCTCTTTCCCACTTCATCTAACTGTAGGTCTAGAAGTTGCCTCAAAAGTCATTAACTCAAATGTTCCATCCAGTGTGTCATTTTTCCCTTCAATGTTCTCTTCAAATGATCATCAGGTCTCTATTTAAATAATTTATTCCACTGGCAGGGACTTTACTACGTTTAAGGTTGTGGAATCCATGATTAGACATTGTTATGGTTTAGATATAAGGTGTCCCCTAAAAGCTCCTGTGTTAATGCAGGAATGTTCAGAAGTGAAATGATCAGATTTAGAGAGCTGTAACCTGACCAATAAATTAAACTGTCTGATGGATTAATAATTTAATGGACAAATTAGATGGTAACTATTGCATGGGGCATGGCTGGAAGTAGTAGGTCACTGGGGGAGAACTTTTGGTGTTTATCTTTTTTTCTTATTGTTTGGATATCTCTGCTTCCTAGCTATCAGGAGCTAAGCAACTTTCTTCCACCATGGCCTTCCACCTCACCTCAGGCTCAGAACAAGGGAATTGGCTAATCAATGGACTGAGACCTTAGACACTGTGAACCAAAATAAACTTTCCTTCTCTAAGTTGTTCTTCTTGCACATTTTGGTCACATCAACAAGAAGTTCTCTAATGTAGCTTAATTAATCAGAAAATTTCCTTTCATATTAACTGTCAACCTGCCTTCTAGTGGTTTCCATCATAGATTCTGGTTATATACACTGGGGTATCAAAGAATATGTCTATTCCTACTTCTTTAAGACACTTGTAGATAAGCTTTTCCCTCCACTAAATCACACTATTAACTCAGTGAATGAACAATCAACTAAAAGCATTAAGTTTTTTTTCATGATTACTATCAATAGGCACATATATCCCTTTAAGTTTTGGCAAAGTTGGCTTTTTAAACCCAAACATATTTTACACACAGCCCTATGAAATTGCATCATGTTAGACTTGGTCCATTGCTCCAATTTATGGAGATTCTTTTGGATACTGGCTCAGACATATTATATACCCAATCCAAATTTTCTGTTGTATAAACCTAACTTAGAATTTTACAAACATCAAAGGCTAATAAAACTTTCAATGAAACTAGTCCAAGGAGAGCTTATCCACTTGATATTAGAAATCTTTTTCTGATAATTACAAACTTCCTAGGCCTGGAATTACCATTGTGTCCATGAGGATATTTTGAGAAGTTTTACCAAATACCTTTCTGCATGTCAACAATGTTCTTCTTATCCATCTACATAGCTTACACTTGAAGGTGTTATAACTGGAATTTGCTTATATATAAAACTACTTTTAAATTTTGAGGGTTTTGCACCTATTCAAAGAATTCTGCAGCCTAATAAGCTTGTAAAAAACAAGAAAATGAGTGAGAAAAAAAATCACAGAAATTCATTTTTATTACAGAATTAAAATATCTAGTAGTTTTCTTAAAGTAGAAAAGAGAGTAATACCTCTCTGATATTGACGTGTACAGCAGGCTACACTAAGGTTGGCAAAAGAAGTCCCCATTAATAGTGAAGCATTGACTAGAAAATAACCCAATGCCCTGAGCATAGTGAAAGTAATTGCTTGAGATCCCAGTCTTTACTGTGACACTGTCCCCAGTCTGCCAGTCCAAACTATCTTAGGTAAAACCTGCTATGAACTCATTATAAATTTGGATTTAAGCAATTAAGAATTTTTAAAAAATCAAATCAAAGAGTAGCCATCACTCACATTCTTTAAAATTCAAATTAGAATTAATCAAGTATGTATTGGTCTGTCAAAAGCAGACTTCTGGGTACTTTAGCAATGTGTGCATTAAGATAACCTAGAAGAGCTGAATTTTAGTTCATAATGCTTTATTTCCTCCCTAAAGTGGCAAATGGGCCAGCTGTAAGTATGTGAAGTAGCACAGAAATACTTTTAATTTTAAGCTCATATTTTGAAGAGCATTTCCTTTGCAGGGAGAATTTTTTTTTTTTTTTTGGAAGTGCTTCTGCGTGGTGAAAGCTAGGCTGCTAGGCAAGTGCTGTACAACTGAATTACATCTCTAGTCCTTGGAGAAATCATTTTACTGTTCGTTAATTTTACTTTATGAAAATAAAATGAAAAATGTGGAAAGTAAGAATAATGTGTGGAACAATGTAAAATTGTTCTCTTCTGCAAAATGAACAGATGGGATCTCATTCAACTATAAAAATTCAGAGTGTTGGAGCAAATGACTCAAGTTATATAAAGTGGCTGACTCTAAGTTTAGGGCCTTTCTATCTGACCTATGAAAGAGCTCATATTTCACCTGTCAAACTATAGTAACAAGTATACATGATCTAAAAGAACCACTGTGAGCCAGGTGTGATGGCACACACCTGTAATCCTAGTGGCTCTGGAGGCTGAGGCAGGAGGATCACAAGTTCAAAACCAGCCTCAGCAACTTAGTAAGGCCCTCAGCAATTTAGAAGATCCTATCTCAGAATTTAAAAAATTAAAAATGGTTAGGGATGTGTCTTAATGGTTAAGCACCCTGTATTCAATCCAATCTCTGCTACCAAAAAAAAAAAAAAAGTAAAAAAGTCCACCATGAAAATATGTAAAGAAAGTTTAATATGTAGAAAACATAATTCAGAGCCAGCATGGTAGTGCTATGTGATAGTGATATCACCATGTGATAGTGAAACTTTGGAGACTGAGACAAGAGGATTGCTTCAGCTCAGAAGTTCAAGGCCAGCCTGGGCAACACAGCAAGACACTGTTTCTGGGGGAAAAGAAAGAAAGAAAGAAGAAAGGAAAAGGGGAATCCAAGATGGCAAACCAGAGGGAGGCAGCATTCTGTTTTGTTTCGTGACCTGGGGCTCAAGTTATGAGAATACTGCTTCTCTGCAAGCAATATTCCTGCTCCTATATAAGAATCATGGCCACCATGCCCATCCAGACCACCGATGAAAACAGGCGCCTCCATCATGGTCCACCTTCATCACCCTCTTCAGTGGGGGCAACTCCCAGTTTGGAACTTTGGCTGGCCAGGTGTCCAGTTTCTAATTCCCCTCTCTCCCTAGCAGCCACTATCCCAGCACAGTGACACCCTGGTTAACTTCATCACCCTGATGGTGGAGATACCAGCTAACAATAGACGACCCCACCTGTTGGATGAGAGGTGAAGCAGGAAAGATAAGAATTTCCAACCAAAACAATCCTGTTTCTTCCTTCAAGATCTTTTCCCCCTCTCCCTATTCTCCTGCCATCACATCCTCAACATATGTGAAACCAAGTACTTTGCATGAAGTAGGATTTTGAGGACTGGGATGTCCTATAGGATATTATAGCTTTGTTATATATATTTCTATTATCCCACCAATTTCTACTATTTTAACATTTTTTGATTTTTCTCAATATATGGGTGTGTTTGTTTTATGTACTCTACTGTATTCTCACTTGCTTGCCTACCCAAAATTACTTCCTCTCCCTTCTCCTGCTACTAATCTTCTTCTTTAGATTTCTCTTTCACACTTCCTAAGATATAACAACTCTATATCTTCACTTCCTACCTCCACAGCATATTATCCTTTTCAGCACAACCAGTTCTTTGTCCACCATCAGAAATTGTAAACCCTTTTACAAACCTATTGAGTATATTATAGATAATAATTGAATTCACTGTTTCTGTAGATTGTGATCAAACTATAAACATCTTGATAGCAAACATTTGTTTTTAGGGTGTATATTGTTTATATTGGGATCTGATAACATTGTCCTTCACCTCAAAGGATAGGTATTGGATCCCAACAGGGGCACTATAAGCCTATAAGGTAAAAACAGTAATGCCTCGGATCCACAGTGCTAGAAGGGAAGACACACAAGCAATATGAAAAGACAAGGGAAGAAAGTGCCCCAAACATATCAAGATATCACATTATTACAATCGATGGCAAGCACAGCAGAAGAAATTACAGAGAAGTAGTTTAGGATGTGCATGATTAAAATGTTCTGTGAATTACAGGATGATATAAGAGCAAATACAGGCAACAAAAGATCATTTCGACAAAGAGCTACATAAACAAACACAGGAAGCAAAAGAATACAATATGGAGATAGAGGTTGAAAAAAAACTAGGAATCCTTGAAATGAAAGAAATAATAAACCAAATTAAAAGCTCAATTGAGAGGATCATCAACAAATTAGACCACTTGGAAGATAGGACCTCAGACAATGAAGACAAAATATATAATCTTTAAAAGAATATAGACGACAAAGTGAAAACAATAAGAAACCATGAGCAGAATATTCAAGAAATATGGGATAGAATAAAAAGACCAAATTTAAGATAGAGGGATAGAGGAAGGCATGGAATTCCACACCAAAGGAATGAGCAATTTATTCAATGAAATAATATCAGAAAATTTTCCAAACATGAAGAATAAATTGGAAGACCAAATTCAAGAGGCTTACAGGGTGCCAAATGTTCAAAACACAACAGATCCACACCAAGGCACATTATAATGAAAATGCCTAACATACAGAATAAGGAGAGAATATTAAAAGCCATGAGAGAAAGGAATCAGGTTACATATAGGGGAAGTCAATTAGATTATGTGCAGATTTTTCAACCTAGACCCTGAAAAATAAAAGATCCTGGAACAACATATATCAAGCTCTGAAAGAAAATGGATATGAACCAAGAATCTTATAGCCAGCAAAATTAAGCTTTAGATTTGATGATGAAATAAAAACCTTCCATGATAAACAAAAATTAAAAGAATTTACAACTCAAAAGGCTGCCCTACAG
This sequence comes from Marmota marmota marmota, assembly GCF_001458135.2. Taxonomy (NCBI): domain Eukaryota; kingdom Metazoa; phylum Chordata; class Mammalia; order Rodentia; family Sciuridae; genus Marmota; species Marmota marmota. Next base: position 23,529,888 of record NW_026000016.1, on the reverse strand, counting down.
AACATCTTCAGCAAAATATTCCATGAAGAGGAATTGAAAAACAACAATGAAAATCAGCAGGGAGAGGTATTACTCTAAAGGAAAAACTAATCCAAGGAGAAACCAACTCAAGTTAAATACCAAAAAAAAAAAAAATGGCTGAGAAATACAAATCATGTCTCAATAATAACCCTGAGTCAATCAAAAGACACAGATTGGCAGATTGGATTAAAAAGACCCAACAATATGCTGCCTCCAAGAGACTCATCTTGTAGGAAAAGACATCCACAGACTGAAAGTGAAAGGTTTATATCAAATAAAGTAGACTTCAAGACAAAGTAAATCAAAAGGGATAAGGAAGGACATTTCATACTGCTTAAGGCACCAATCATCAACAAGACATAACAATAATAAATATATATGCCTCAAACAATGGAGCATCTACGTTCATCAAACAAACTCTTCTCAAGTTCAAGAGTCAAATAGACCACAACACAATAATTCTGGGTGGCTTTAACATACCTCTTTCACCACTGGATAGATCATCCAAACAAAAGCTGAACAAAGAAACTGTAGAACTCAATAATACAATCAATAAGTTAGACTTAACAAACATATATAGAATATTTCATCCTTCAATGGATGAATATACTTTCTTCTCAGCAGCACATGGATCCTTCTCTAAAATAGACCATATATTATGCCACAAAGCATCACTTAGCAAATATAAGAAAGTAGAGAGACTACCCTGAATTCTATCAGATCATAATGGAATGAAATTAGAAATCAATGATAAAATAAAAAATAAAAGCTACTCCAAGATAATGATATTCTACTGAATGAACAATGGGTTGCAAAAGACATTAAGGAGGAGATTAAAAATTCTTAGAGGTGAATGAGAACACAGATACAATGTAATGAAATCTCTGGGACACTATGAAGGCAGTACTAACAGGAAAGTTCATTTCATGGAGTTCATTCCTTAAAAGAAGAAAAAGGTCAACAAATAAATGACTTAGCATTATATCTCAAAGCCCTAGGGGGAAAAAAAAGAAAAAATCAACACCAAAAGCAGTATAAGACAGGAAATAATTAAAATCAGAGTTTAAATCAATGAAATTGAAACAAAAGAAACAATTGAAAAAATTGACAAAACAAAAAGTTGGTTCTTTGAAAAAAATAAATAAAATTGACAGACCCTTAGCCATGTTAACAAAGAGGAGAGAGAAAACTCAAATTACTAACATACATGATGAAAAAGGAAATATTACAACAGATACTAAAGAAATACAAAAGATAATTAAAAATTATTTTGAAAACGTGTACTCCAATAATATAGAAAATATCAAAGGCATCAACAAATTTTTAGAGCCATATGATTTGTCTAAACTGAATCAGGATGATATACACAATTTAAACAGATCAGTTTCAAATGATGAAATAGAAGATGCCATCAGAAGCCTGCCAACCAGGAAAAGCCCAGGACCAAATGGATACACAGCTGAGTTGTATAAGGCCTTTAAAGGAGAATTAATACCAATACTCTTCAATTTATTTCAGGAAATAGAAAAAGAGGGAGCACTTCCAAACTCATTCTATTAGACCAAATATCACCCTGATTCCAAAACCAGGCAAAGAAACATTAAAGAAAGAAAAATTTAGACCAATATATCTAATAAACATAGATGCAATAATTCTCAATAAAATACTGGAAAATCAAATACAAAAACATATCAAAAAAAGAGTGCACTACAATCAAGTGGGGTTCAATCCAGGGATGTAAGGTTGGTTCAACATACAGAAATCAATAAATATAATTCATCACATCAATAGACTTAAATATAAGAACCATATGATCATCTCAATAGACACAGAAAAATCATTAGACAAAATACAGCACCCCTTCATGTTCAAAACACTTTTTTGTAGTGTTTTGTAGTATAGGAACATATCTCAACATTGTAAAGCTATCTATGTTAAGCCTCAGGTCAACATCATTCTAAATGGAGAAAAATTGAAGGCATTCTCTCTACAAACTGGAAAAAGACAGAGATTCCCTCTTTCACCACTGCTATTTTTTATGTATATTCCTTGAAACACTGGCCAGAGCAATTAGACAGATGAAAGAAATTAAAGGGATACAGACATGAAAATAAGAACTCAAATTAGCACTATTTGCTGACAATATGATTCTATGCCTAGAAAACCCAGAAAATTCCACCAGAAAACTTCTAGAATTAGTAAATGAACTCAGCAAAGTAGCAGGATACAAAATCAACACCCATAAATAAAAGGCATTTCTGTGCATCAGTGATAAATCCTCTGAAAGGGAAATGAGGAAAACTACCCCATTTACAATAGCCTCAAAAAAAAAAAATACTTGGGAATCAACCTAACAGAAGAGGTGAAAGACCTCTATAATGAAAACTACAGAATTCTAAAGAAAGAAATTAAAGAACACCTTAGAAGATGGAAAGATCTCCCTTGTTCCTGGATAGGCAGAATTAATATTGTCAAAATGAACATACTACCAAAAGCACTATACAGATTTAATGCAATTCCAATCAAAATCCCAATGGCATTCCTCAGAGAAATAGAAAAAGCAGTCATGAAATTCATCTGAAAAAAATAAGAGACCCAGAATAGCTGAAGCAATCTTTATCAAGAAGAGTGCAGCAGGTGGCACCACTATACCAGAACTTAAACTATACTACCGAGCAATAGTAACAAAAACAGCATGGTATTGGCACCAAAATAGACTGGTAGAACAATCATACAGAATAGAGGACACAGAGACTAACCCACATAATTACAGCTATCTTATTTTAGACAAAAGTGCCAAAAAACATACATCGAAGAAAAGATAGCACAAATGGTGCTGGGGAAACTGGAAATCCATATGCAACAAAATGAAATTAAACCCCTCTCTCTCACCATGCACAAAACTCAACTCAAAGTAGATCAAGAACCTAGGAATTAAACCAGAGACCCTGTTTATAATAGAAGAAAAAGTAGGACCAAATCTCCATCATATTGTATTAGGCCCCAACTTCCTTAACAAGATTCCTATAGCACAAGAATTAATAAATGGGATAGGTTCAAACTGAAAAGCTTCTTCTCAGCAAAAGAAACAATTAGTGAGGTGAACAGACAGCCTACAGCTTGGGAGCAAATTTTTACCACTTGCACATCAGGTAGAGCACTAATCTCTAGGGTATATAAAGAACTCAAAAAACTAAACTCCAAAATTAAAAAATAAAAATAAAATAAACAAATAACCCAATCAATAAATGGGCCAAGGACCTGAACTGACACTTTTCAGAAGCGGATATACAATCAATCAACAAACATATGAAAAATGTTCATCATCACTAGAAATTAGAGAAATGCAAATCAAAAGTACTCTAAGATTTCATCTCACTCCAGTCAGAATGGCAGCTATTAACAATACAAATAACAGTAAGTGTTGGTGAGGATGTAGGGGGAAAGGCACACTCATACATAGCTGGTGGGACTGCAAATTGGTGCAGCCAATATGGAAAGTAGTATGTAGATTCTTTGGAAAACTGGGAACGTAACCACCATTTGACCCAAGTATCCCACTCCTTGGTCTATACCCAAAGGACTTAAAAACAGTATACTACAGGGACACTGCCACATCAATGTTTACAGCAGCATAATTCGCAATAGCTAAACTGTGGAACCAACCTAGATGCCCTCAGTAGATGAATGGATACAGAAAATGTGGTATATATACACAATGGAATATTACTCATATTTTTATATTTATTACCTTTTATATTTAAGGTAATTCCAATCAAAATCCCAATGGAATTCCTCAAAGAAATAGAAAACGCTGTCATGAAATTCATCTGAAAAAATAAATATAAAAATATAAAAGATAATAAAATAATGGCATTTTCAGGTAAATGGATGGAGTTGGAGAAGATAATGCTAAGCGAAGTTAGCCAATTCCAAAAATCCAAGTGCCTAAAGTTTTCTCTGATATAAGGAGGCTGATTTATAGTGAGGTTGGGAGAGGGAGCATGGGAAAATTAGACAAACTGTAGATAGGGCAAAGGGAGAAGGAGGGGGAGGGAGGGGGTAAGAGGGTAAAACAAAGATGGTGGAATGAGATGGACGTCACTACCCTAAGTACATGTATGAAAAAGACATAAATGGTGTGAATATACTTTGTATACAAGCAGAGAGATGAAAATTTTTGCTCTACATATGTAATATGAATCGTAATGCATTCTGCTGTCATATATAACAAAATAGAATAAAAAATTTTAAAAAAGAAAGAAAAAGAAATAAAATCATATGCTAAAGACCTAATCCCTAATGTGATGGTATCAGGAGGTGGGGCCTTTGGAGGTAATCAGGTTTAGATGACAATGAGTATGGAGCCCACGTGGTACAATTATGTACTTATAAGAAGACAGAGACCAGTGACTTCTCTTCAATCATTGGCAATCTAGAAAGGCCATTGATAATCTAGAAAGCAGGATTTGCTAGCACCATGATCTTGACCTTCTGAGCCTCCAGAGATCTGATAAATAAATGTGTATTATTTAAGCCATCCAATTTGTGTATTCTGATAGAGTAGCCAAACTGGCTAAGACACTGTGTATGGGAGAAGCCAACAAAAGGGGCACTACCATTAGCTGAGAGAGAAGAGTAAAATGAGTTGATGTTGGAGAGAGGGGCTGGGGTCTAAGGCACTGTCAAGGCATTTCTAGGACTGTGGATCTCATGTAAGATACCTATGTATAGGGGGTTAGGGATGGAGCTCAGTGGTAGAACACTTCCCTAGGATCCCCAGTCTTGACCAGAAAAAAATACTTATATAAAATGGAAAACACTGAATAGTTCATGAGCAAAAGAGGGGCATGGCCTATTTGCTTTTCATAAGAGCACTCTAAAATTAAGAAGAAACTGTGCTAGGTAGGCAAAGTCAGATGTAGGGGAACAAGTCATAAGGACATTTTAGGACACCAAGTGCTGGGAGTCATTCTGTGAACCTCGTGGGAACTAAAATCAGCATGGAAGCTATTAGGTGGCAAAGTCTGGTATCTGGGAACTCAAGGCGCCACTCCTGCTTGTCTGCCCAATAAGTGTGATATTCTACCTAGCTCTGGAGTTGGGGTGACCCACTGGAGACACAGAGACACACAGCCTCTCAGAGATCGGTGTGGCTTGCCAAGATGCCAATCAACCTGTAGATTGCAAGATACCAGGAAGCGAGACTCCACCCGCTGAAACCTTATCCCTGTCTTTGATATATCCTCCTTTAAGTAAAGGACCGGAGCCACTTTCTAGTTGTTCTATTCCAGCTCCTATGTGGACTGGGGGAAACTATTGGGTGCTCTGCTTTTTAAAAACTATTTGCTGGCTCTGTCTCTTAATTCTTCACGAATTATTTCAGACTTTTAATTTGTCAGGTGGCTGGATCTTCTGAGCAGAAAACTACCCTGAGGGCATGCTAGCCTCCCCTTGATGACCAAGTTGATAGATGATGTACCAACCCTCTCATTAATCCCCACAAATAATTGAAAAAGTGATGTGTCCCCTCATATATTTTAAGATAACTTTTACATTTTAAAGAATGTATTATAGTCATCAGATAAAGATTATTCTTCAGATAAAGATTATAACACATTTTATCTGCTATATTATAAATATTGACAGTTTAAAATAAAACTACAATTTAGGTACAGGGTTAAGACCCCCCAAAAGTAGAAAACATCACAAGTCCAAAGTGCATTTAATACTCCTAACCCAATCATAACACAGTACACTGTATTGACTGTTCTCTCAACTGTTTCCCCTTATCATTCTGGGGCGGAGTGGGAACTTCAACTTGCTGCCCCTGTCCAATTGCGACAGTTTTGAACTGCATATCAATACCCTGGGAAAAGATCAAAATTTAAAATGTTAAGTATGATTTCCACTGAATGCTTACCACTTTTGCACCATCATAAAGTCAAAAAAAAAAAAAAAACGGTAAGTGAAATCATTGTAAGTTGGGGACCACTTGTATTTTAAACAAATTCAGTAGGGATCTAAAAACTATTTTGATCTGATAGCCAAGGTTATTTTAAAATCCCACGAATTAGCTTTTCTTTAACCATGGGAATTCTTTATCATTCCCTTTACTCTTTCATTCCATGCCATAATCCCCGAAAAATGTCTTAATCTCTTATTGATTCATCAATTATATGTCTCTGCTTTTACATGATAATTTGTGCCCACAGGCTGAGAAAATCCTAAATGCAAGTCATCTCTTTCACAGGTCCCTTAGTCACCTGCACTGCAGTCATTGGGTTTCGCCTGCCTTTAGACTACACCAAGTTGGGCATGCAGGTGGTGAAGGCTGGATTCGGGTCTTTAACTTGCGTGGATACAACCGATCGGCCTTTAACACACACTTGGGCAAACCGTGCTCCTTTCCCTGCATGGTCAAGGTCACGAGGCCCTGGAGGCTTGGACCTCCTCGCTGCAGCCCCTTGCTCTCCCACTCGGTCTTTGCCCGCCCACAGCTCCCAACATGCACTGCGCTGGGCTCCCGACACCGAACGCGCTAGCGTCCTCTTCTCCACGTGCGGCAGGTGATCAGGCGGGCGCGGGGTGATCCGCCCAGCGTGGTCAGACAGTTAAGGGGATAAGGAAGTGGGAACCGGCGCCAGGGCGATTGTCTTTGAGTCCCTGCAAGCGCTCTCCGTTTTGTGCGACTTGACCTTGGCGGCTGGGAGGAAGCCGCCTGGCGTTTGTGGGTCACAGCGCAGCCGGTAAGGGCCTGGTTGTCGGACCCCAACGGAGGGCCTCCGCCGTGGCCCCCGTGGGAGAGCTGCTCTGCAGACACTCACAGCACCCAGCCTCCGCTGGGCAGAGCCGCAGATGCCCTGCCCTCGGGAACTGTCTTCAAGGCAGAGTTTTATTAATTACTCTTAATCAGGCAGGCCATGCTTTTAACTATTCTCAGATTATGAAGTCGTTTTAATTTTAATATATTATTATTACTTTTTTTTTTTTAGTGGCACCCAGGTAACTCTACCTCTGAACTACGTACCCAGCTCTTTTTGGTTTCTTATTTTGAGACAGGATCACTTAATTACCCAGACCGACCTGCCATTCTCCTGCCTCAGCCTCCCAAATAGCTGGGATTACAGGTGTGAGCCGCCTTACCTGGCCCTTTGAAAATAATTTTTAAAAATCATGAATGAATAACAAGCTCTTTGAAAAACTTTGCCACCATTTATTGTATAAAATGTACACAAACATAGGTATACATACACCCGTGATTCCAGGACACCCCTCCCTGTGCCAAAATCTTTGGATGCTCAAATCTCTTTTATAAAATGGCATAGTATATAACCTCCACAAACCCTCCATATATTTTAAATCAGCTCTAAGTTATTTATAATACCCAATACAATGTAAATGCTATGCAAGAAAAATGTATGTACATGTCCAGTACAGATACAACCATTGTAGTCCTAACTTCATAATCCACAAATGAGATACCAAGAAAACTGCTCAAAAAGGGTGTGAAGAGACAAGATCTTTGAAAGGGGACAAGTATAGCAGTGTCGTTTCTTGTGGATTCAGCCTTGGCATGTGGAAAATTCAAGCTTTGCATTTTGGAATGTCTGAATTTTTTAGTATATTTTTTCATCCAAGTTTGGTTGAATCCTCAGACTCCACATCTGGGGATCTGGTGGGCCAAATGTATAACTGATTACATATGTGATTTTATAGAGATAGGTATAACTTTTCTAAGAAGTTAACACACTGAATTATATTGATGATATTAATAGACACCATATTTGCATTCATGGGATAAACTCCACTGGGAGGGAAAAAATACATACACTGTTGGCCCTCCCTCCATATTTGCAGGTTCCACTTTGATGATTCAACCAACTGCAAATAAAAAACATACCCCCCCCCCTTTCATTAGGTCTGTGCTGAACATGAGCAGGCTTTTATTCTTCCTCAACACTGCAGTATAATAACTATTTACATAGCATTTTACATTGTATTTTTACAGTTAATTTAGAGATGATATAAAATATAGGGGATGATGCTCACAGATTATTTGTAAAAACTATAATATTTTATATTGGAACTTGAATTTGGTGTCCTTCGAGGAGGAAGTCCCAGAACCAATCCCCCATGGATAATAAAAGACAACCACATATTTTCCTTTATTTCTAATCTAATTGCATTATAGTCATAGAATTTGAGCTATATGATGGCAAATCATTTGAAATTTGAGATTCATTATAATTCAATAAGTGGTTGATTTTCATTTGTGCTATATATATATATATATATATATATATATATATCCAGCACTTCTTGAGTTGTATGTAGTCTATATATTTAGTAAGTCAAAATTTTAAATTGGGTTTTTGAAATCTATCCTTAATATATTTATTTTTGCTTGCTTGATTTTTTTTTTTTTTTTGCTTGTGCTGCGGATTGAATCCAGGGCCNTTTTTTTTTTTTTTTTTGCTGTTTCCTCCTTCTTCCCTTTCCCCTTTACATTCTTCTCCTTTGCCTTTCTCCACCGCCCCTTCTCTCTTGCCACCCCTTCTCTCTACTCCTCCCCCTCCTCCTCCTCTTCCTGTAGTGGAAAGGTTAACCTGATTAACTAAAATAAGTGTAAGAGTCCCACTATCACACACTAGATTTTTAAATTTATTCTTATTTTTCTGTGATTTTCGTAATGTATTTTATACATTGTATATTTGCACTATGTATTTTGAAATGATGTTGTTAGATACAAGTTCAAAAGTGTTCTGCTACATTTTTCTGGTAAAGTGAACCTTTACTGATTTTATAGTGACACTCTATGGTTGATGACTCTCTCTTTTAATACCTGTTATTTACTTTTTCTTGACAATTTGTTTGGATATGCCTGAATAAAAATTAGAGTCTGATTGGGATAAGGAAGTGGGGAATTCATATCGTGTAGGTAACCCATTTTAAAAGGAAGAAAACAGAATACATGTAATAATACAATGTAAAATGCTATGTAAACATTTTATCTGATGTTTCCTACTCCCAAATTTTCTTTGTTTATATTACAATTTTGGTTCTGTTTCTAAGTGTGTGTGTATGTATATGTATGTATGTGTGTGTGTGTGTGTGTGTGTGTGTGTGTGTATATATATCTGTATTTTTTCTTTTTGTGTGGTGTTGGGGATGCAACCCAGAGCCTTATGCATGGTATGCAAGTGCTCTACCACTGAGTTATACCCCAGCTCCTTAGTAATATACTTAAACTTCTGTAATTTTATTTATCTTTCTTCAACAGTATCTATTGACCTCTACATTTTTAAAAAGGAGGAAATCAAATTACTTATGCTTCCTGCAGTCCAACCACCTTCTTTTCTTCCCACCTTGACTTTTTAGTACTTACACAATAATTTCTATATTTATATTTAGAACTTTTTCACTATGGAAATAGAAGTACAGAAATAAGGTTCTGTTCTATAATAATAGGTCCCATAGTTGTTTTGACTTAGTTCTACATTTAAGTTTAATGCTCTTATTATTATCTCCTTTATTTCAAGCTTCCTTCCTTTAGCTCTGTATTACTGGGATTTATTATCATGTATGTATTCTTTATATTAAGGATTCATGGGTAGTATCTTTGCTGAGTTTTGTATATTTGAAAATGTTTATTATCATGCTTAAATGAAATTTGGGCTTTGCATCAAAACCTTAAACTAATTTTTTCTCCTAAAGAAATGTTCTGGCATTTAAATATTGCTGTGGAGATGTGGGAGGTTTACTTGATATTTTCATATGTCTGATCAGAAAAGACAATAAACCATTTTTACACTGTTTAATTATTAGTGAGATTGAGCAACATTTTTTACATTTATTGAATATTTGATGATAGTGATAAGAGCATAAATATAAAAGTCTAAGCAGAAGTTGGGGTTAGTGTGTACTCTATTGAAAAGGTAGACTAATGATGGCCATGAGCCAAATATGGTCTGTTGCCTGTGTTTGTGTGATCTACAAGCTAAGAAAGAATATTTGCAACCAATTTTGTGATGGGTTTCATTAACTTTGAATCCTAGTTAAGTCTTGTTAGTATACCTGTATTATAAAATCTGTACTCAATTATTATTATCATATATTGAATTTCATCAATGAAACATTTGTAGAAATTTATTTTCTTTTATTTGAGTACCTATGTAACATTTTTAATTTTATGTTTTGGCCCACAAAGCCAAAAATATTTACTCTTTGGCCTTTTTCAGAAAATGTTTATTTACTCCTATTTTATTGCAAATCCAGAATGGATTTGATTCAGAAATACTTTTGAATCTAGGCCACCTCCCTTAGGATCCATTTCTTCATCTTATCTCAAGATGTGGGCCCCAAAGTTGCATCCTTCAATTCTTAACACAGTGAGTAGTCCTTCTAGGAGCATTATTGGTACTGTTTAGGTAATGTGTGGGATTTTTCTGTACCATGAATCTCATCACTAAATAGGCTGTCCTACATTGATATTGTTACCTTTGGCTTCATACCTAATATGGGAATTTCTATCATTTCTATTTCAGTGAGGACTACTCTTGCTCCTGGCTTGTTTCAGTCTGCCATATTTGATTTGTCTGAAGCATAGTTACTTGCTAGTTAAAACTTTTTCTATCTACATTGATTCTAGTCTTAAATTCTTGGTTTAACTTTTTTAATTACAGTATACATCAAGCAGTGCATCATTTTTATCACTTTCTGTATTTTGTAAGATTTACTTCTGTAATCAGAAAGAAATTTTCTTTTCCTTCTCTTTTCTTTTTTCTTTTTCTTTTTTGATGCTGGGGATTGAACCCAGGGCTTGTGCAAGATAAGCTTGTGCTCTACCACTGAACTCTATCCCCAACTCTGAGACTCTCTTTTTCCTATTTCAAAACTTATTCCCTTTTGTTCTGTTCTGTTCTATGTGAGGAATGCTGGTAGCATATACATATGACCTTTTAGTGTTTAGTGAATGGTGAAATTAGTTAAATAGCTTGAGGTACTAGCTCTGTTGACTCCATTAAGTTCTTTTTGATGATTTCCCCTGATGAAGTGATCTTAAAACTTATTATAATGTTTAGTATAGAATTTATTTTAAACTAAAATTGTATGCATATAAACCCTTAAATATAAGAAGGAAAAATTACCTTAGAAAAGAAGTTAGATAATACAGAGGTTGCTCTGAAAGGATAACAAACATATAGTGAATGATCTGGAAATTATACCATATACAAAAAATAGTAGAAGGTAACTGGGATATTGTATTAAGCTTCTAGAGAAATTGGGAGCTATATATGGAGTTTTGAATGTCAGTAGCCAAAGTTGTAAAATTGTCTTTTTATTAAAAAATGATATGGATGTATTTTTTAATAGCCAGTTACTTCACTTTTCATTCAGAAAACAAATAGACATTTGTACCCATTGACTTGACAACTGTGAATCGTGGTGGACAAAGAGGAAAGGAACATAAAACCAAGGTAAAAGTAATATATAATAAATGAAATATTTTTCTAAAGTAAGATTTAAACAATATATGGCCAGTGGTAAGACAGTCTGACAGGAAAAATCTTAACATGCCATGTGAGGACTGATTGAGGGTTCTGAGGTTTAGAAAGCCTTGATTTCATAAAGTGATTACTGACAAGATAAGCAAATTAACACTAGTTTCTAGCTTTTCCCCATCAAACCACCCTTTTACAAAGAAAAGAAGAAATAATGGATCAATAACAGAATCTATCTATCTATCTACCTTAAACCAAACCCAAGATGGTTTGGTTTAAGATAGATAGATAGATAGATAGATAGATAGATAGAACATTTGGAAAATTGCAAGATCATGAGGAAGAACCTTTCAGAAAGCATTAAGAAGGAATAAAGTGCTAAAAAGAATGAGAGAAAAGTTATGAGCCAAGGATAATCAAACTAGAAGTATCAACATTTATAAAGAATTCTAGAAGGAAAGAAAAATGATTTTAAAATAATCATTACCTGACTTAAACATGGTGGATTGAACACATTGCTTGCACTATTCTCTTTCCTGAAATCTCACTAAAAGAGATTTTAAAAAGAAGAAGACCATAAGAGAATGAGAAATGAAACAAAAACCATATGAGAGAAACCAGTAAAATTTTGGAAACTTGAAAACAGATGAATCAATGATAATTGATTTAATAGAGCAGAAGTGGAAACCCAAGATAGCAGTGGGTGAGGCCCTAAAGCATATTGATTCATCCCCAACCCTCCCAAACCTCCCCCAATCCCCCACACATTCAAGATTGGAGATACCAGGAACCTATGGAAGTGTACAAAAATCATTAGAACCCAAAACTCCTTTCTCACCTCTCACAGCCAAGAGACTATTTCTCCTTCAGGTCCAGTAGGAGATTGGAGGTCTACTGCCTAGGCAGATCAAACTGAGAGCACAACTTGAAGTAGAATACTGTCCTCAAATCAAGGTTTCTTCTTCTACTAGACTTAGAGGAACCTCACAGTCAAATGCTAAGAACATTATTCTCTGAAAATGATCAGCCAAAAGGAAATATCTATATATTTGGCCAATGAAACATACCCCAACTAAGTACCAAATCATCCCACAGTGAAACCCCCCAGTTGACAATTCCACAGTGCATAAAGAGCTGCTCAATATCTTTTTAGCAATGATTCTTAAATATAAGCACACAACCCTGCTCATGAGACATTTGAGAGAAGTTTATAGCATAACAGAAATTCAAACAAAAGCTTGGAGGAAATGGACAATATATGGAGAAGAAAAGTTCAACAACCATCACAAAACTATCATTAGATGACCAGAGAGATCAAGAAAACTAGTCAACATTTGGAAAATTAAAAAATATAGAACATTTGGAAAATTAAAAATAGTTCTTGGAAACTAAATACATAATAGCAAAATTAAGATTCAGAGAAGAGTTAAAAGAACTGAGAAAATTTTCTAGAAAGAAAAATGAAAAGATAGAGATTGAAAATAAGATGGAAAAAGTAAGAAAAATGTTCCATAGGAAACAAAATAATATGACATAAATGAATCCAAAGTATCCTGGTAATCACAATACATACAAATACACTAAATTTTTTAAATGTTGAAGTAAATAAAAAGCTTGTTATGGAAATATGAAAAACATAAGGACATACCAATAGACAAATTGTTAAAAAATGGAAAAATGTTTAAGACAAAGACATTATTATACTATCACAAGAAATAATACAGTATTAGAAAAAAGTCTGCAAAGTAAAAGATAACTAAATATAAATAAGGCTATTTTATGATGAAATGTTCAATTCAGTAGGTAATAATTGTTCTAAATGTATATAGGCCTACTTGAAGCAAAAGTTGAGAGAATGAAGGAGAAATTGACAAATCTATCATAGTAAGAAATTTTAATACTCATTAATTGAAATCACTCATTAATTGAAAGGTCAAGCACAAAATTAGTAAGAATATAGAAAATATGAACAACCAAATTAACTTTTGTTTTTGGTATCAGAGATTGAACCCAGGAGCATGTAACCACTGAGCTACATCCCCAGCCTTTTAAAAAAAATTGTATTTTTATTTTGAGATAGGATCTCACTAAGTTACTTAGGGCCTCACTAAGTTGCTGAGGCTGGCTTTGAACTTGCAATTCTCCTATCTCATCTTCTGGAGCAACTGGGAATATAAGCATGCACCACTGCAACTGGCTCACATGTTTGGTGATAGATAGATAGATAGGTAGACAAACAGACAGACAGACTGTCTGTCTGTCAGAACACTGCAACCAACAACTGCAGGACGCAGATTATCTGTTAGGTTACAGGAAATGATTATAGAACTTGAGCATGCAGAGCTATAAAATTTTAATAAATTTCCAAAAAGACAATACACATATCTTTTAATTGCATTAGAAATCAGTAATGAGGCAAATTAGAAAATCCCAATATTTTTAGAAATGAAACAGACTTTTGTTTCTTCATGGTACTAAGTATCAAACTCAGGACCTTGAACGTGCTAAGCAAGCACTCTACCACTGAGCTACATCCCAAATCCAAAACATAATATTTTAAAAACACTTTTCTGAGTAATTCATGAAAGTATGATCCATAAGGGAAATTAGAAAAAACTTAGAACTGAGTGTGGTAAAATAATTGAATTGTTTAAATTACATTATCAATGTCACACATTATAAAAAATTGTGTGATATAGCTGATTCACAAAATGTTGTATTTACACATTGCTTCTAAAATAGGTGGGCCACAGTATAAATCTTGCAACAACGAGCAGTGCCATTTAGGAGTCCTGCAACCAATATGAGATTGAAAAAAGGAGATAAATACAGAAGGACCTGTAATTAAAAGATAATATTATCAACACTTTCCTGACAAAAAGAATTGAAAAATTACACAAAATATAAGAATTTTAAGAAAACTATATTTAACATGTACTCAATAAGAAACAAGCAAAGATGAACTCTGTTCAATCACTAAAATTATTGAAGGAGTGGTTGTCAATCACTACTACTGCCAGCCTTCCCCCCCACACACACAATACAGAGACCATACACATCAGGTTAAGAGCTTTAAATATGAGTTTTAACAAACATTCAAGAAATAAATCATTCTAACACTGGGAGCTGTGGCACATTTCTAAAATCCCAGAGGCTCAGGAGGCTTAGACAAGAGGATCACAAGTTTAGGAACAGCCTCAGCAAATTAGTGAAGACCTAAGCTACCTAGTGAGACCCTGTCTCAAAAATTTAAAAAAGTTGGGGGCATTGTCTGGGAATGTATCATAGTGGTAAAGCACCTCCCCCCCAAAATATCCAATCTTACAAAATTTCTTCTACACAGAGAGAGACAGAGACAGAAAGTAGTTCCTAACTGAACTTATGAGAGTAATTTATACAACCTCCCAAGTCCATTTTATTTATGATCTTAAAATAAAAAATCCTAGATGAAATATTAACCTAATTATAGCACTATATAAAAAGTTGATACTTCAGGACCAAGTTGCACAGTCCAATCCCAGAAATGCAATATTAATTCAATATAGAAAAATGCACCAATATCAATTATCATTAATAAAGAAGAAAAGCATGTGATGAACATCTAATAATGATTTAAAAAAAACTCTTAGAGAAAACTATTTGATTCAGAGGTCTTACCAGAAAACTAAAGCAAATATCATATTTAATAGTCAAGTGTTAAAAGTGTTCTTTATCAATTCAGAAATATGACAAGGATAGTTGCTACTGCCACTTCTCATCAGTGCTCTATAATGTTTCTCTGATAATTGTATCACTTTATTGGGGGTGACAGAGCAATTGAGTCTGCCCTTTACACCATACTGGAAATTCAAGGATTTAAGGACATATGTATGAATTAAAAGACCTATGAAAGGAAAAACTTTAAAACTATTAAGAAAACATAAGAAAATTTTTTAGTAAAGAAATATTTCTTAAAGAAGACATAACATAATCCATAAGGGCAAAGATAGATAAATGATACTAAAGTTAAGAACTTCTATGTACTGGGACATCAAAAAAAGTAGAAAGATAAATCCAAAACAGAGATATAAAATATCTAAAAATTACCATCCAAAATTTGTATATAGTTCTTAAAGATTGTAAAGAAAATGGCAAACAATTTAGTACCCATGAAAATGAAATATTTCAAAATATTTATAAATCAAATGGGGACTCACAGTGTGTTCACAGGAAAGCATTTAAAAGTACTTAATAAGCTATTCATAAATAAGCTCAAGGAAGTTGTGCTCTATTTACCCATGAATAGAAGTTTTGCCTTCTTATTCACTATGGTTAAGCATTTTGTTTAATATACCACTAGGTACTTTTTCCCTCTGAAAAGCACATGTAAAGCTTTACAGAACACTGAATTTCCTCTGCCTGGTAAAATTATGGTCTACTGTGTAAGTTGGTTGTAGGCAGTGACTTTGGATTCTGTTCTTAAGAAAAATTTTTTTCCCAACATTTAAAAAGTAGACAGTTGGCCAATGTGCTGTAAAAAATATTTGGGTTATAATCCTGATATGGGTTGGACTTTTGGTTTGTTCTTTTCATAAAGGAGGACAATATAAGAGTTGTTCTCACATAACTAGGAATTTTTGAAAACTGTGTTGACTTTTTTCTGCCACTAACTTAATTGGAGATATTTCTCCAAAAATGAAATCAACCTTAAATTTCAATGACCATTTATGATATTTATTTTCTTATACTAAAACAATTACACCTATCTAAAAATTGCTTGAAATGATAGACATTAGATTTTAAAGTACAGATTATTTAATCTTTAGTTATAGATAATGTTTATCACAGCATTTATCAAAACTATGTTGTTTCAATTATAAAAATTGAAATTATAAATGAAATTTTCAGTAATATTCTAATAGTTCAATATTTTGTTAGAGAGATTATTCGTTTATACTCTTAGAATTGTCTTCTTTGTCATCTTAGGTTTTTAAAATATAAAGTGCGAAAGTACAAAATTGATATACCATTAGAGACTCAGACAGCTCAAGAACCAGTAAAGGAAACACTGAAATATAAAATGTTTAAAAGGCGGTCTGTACCCTTGATGTCAGAGAAGACAGAAATTTATCAAGACTACTATCCAGGCATGTTGATTTATGTTTTCTTTTATGGAAATGGAAAAAGGTTTACATAACATTAGATTAAGAAAGCATGTGAAATAAATTTAAATACTGGAGTCTACTTTCAAAATATAATATTTGATACTTGGCTAATTTCATTAGCAATGCAGTTAGCAATGTCTTCAAATACAAAGCCTGCTTTTATATTTTTTTCTGATGAAATATTTTATTTTTTTAATTTGTTCTTCTTAGTGATACATGACAATAGGATTCATTTTGAGATAATTATAAAAGCATGGAATATAATTTGTTCTAATTTAGTCTCTAGTATTTTCCATTTTCCTCTCCTCTTCCCTCTCCCTGTTCCCTTCCCTCTACTGATCTTTATGCTATTTATTTATGTTTTTTAAAATTAGTATCTTGTGGATATTGAGATTCACTGTGGTATAGTCATATGTGTACATAGGAAAGTTAGGTCAGATTCATTCCACTGTCTTTCCCTATCTCATCCCTCCTCCCTTCTCTTCATTTCCCTTTGTCTACTCCACTGATCTTTCTTCTATACTTTTTTAACCCGCTCCCCACCCCCACTTATTTTGGATTACTTCCACATATCACAGAAAACATTTGACTTTCACTTTCTGGGACTGGCTTATTTCACTTAGCACGATAGTCTCCAGTTCCATTCATTTATGAGAAAATGCCATAAAGTCATTCTTCTCTGTGGCTGAGTAATACTCCTACCATATTTTCTTTATCCATTCATCTGTTGAAAGACATCTGTGTTAGCTTCATAGCTTGGCTGTTGTGAATTGTGCTGTACAAAGCCTGTTTTTTAAAGGGAACATAATCTAAACATAATAATAAAAGTAGTAGTAAAAATAATAACTACAACCACCACCACCATAACAACAACAGGGGTCACTAACACCACCAAGAATGTCTGATATCTCGGTACTAATTTACAGTTTGCATCACTCTTTCATGTCTTTTTTTAAGGTAAAGATCATCTTTTTTTTTTTATTTCTTACATACATGACAATAATGGAATGCGTTACAATCTTAATTATCCATTCACAACACCATTTTTGTAACTCTGTATATAAGTATGTTCACTCCAAATTATGCCTTATACATGAGCTCTCTTATTATTATTTTTTATTACAATTCTTAATACACCTTTATACCACAATTTAGCATATCTCTGATTGTATGTAAGGTACGTTGACACATCTTCATACATGTATTTTGTATAATAATGAGGGTCTCCTTCCACCATCCATGCTATTCCCCTTCTCCTTCCCTTTCCCTCCCACCCCTATTTCCTACCAAGAGGTAATCTTCCTCCCTTGCTTTCCCTCTCAACCCCATTTTGAGTTACCCCCCTTATATCAGAGAAGACATTTGGCATTTGATTTTTTGGGGGGAGATTGGCTAACTTCACTTAGCATAATCTTCTCTAATGCCATCCATTTCCCTGCAGATGCCATGATCTTACTCTTTTTTTATTGCTGAGTAATATTCCATTGTGAATAAATGCCACATTTTTTTTTATCCTTTCATCCACTGAAAGACATCTAGGTTGGCTCCACAGTTTAGCTATTATGAATTGTGCTGCTATAAACATTGATGTGGCTGTGTCCCTGTAGTATACTGTTTTGAGGGCCTTTGGGTATAGTCCGAGAAGAGGAATAGCTGGGTCAAATGGTGGTTCCATTCCCAGCTTTCCAAGGAATCTCCATACTGTTTTCCAAATTGGCCGCACCAATTTGCAGTCCCACCAGCAGTGTATGAGTGTACCTTTTTCCCCACATCCTCGCCAGCACTTATTATTGTTTGTCTTCATAATGGCTGCCACTCTTACTGGAGTGAGATGGTATCTTAGTGTAGTTTTAATTTGCATTTCTCTGATTGCTAGAGATGATGAACATTTTTTCGTATATTTGTTGATTGATTGTATATCCTCTTCTGAGAAGTGTCTGTGCAGGTCCTTGGCCCATTTATTGATTGGATTATTTGTTCTTTTGGTACTTATCTTGTTGAGCTCTTTATATACCCTAGAGATTAGTGCTCTATTTGATATGTGAGGGGTAAGAATTTGTTCCCAGGATGTAGGTCCCTATTCAACTCACATATTATTTTCTCTTGCTGAGAAAAAACTTTTTTAGTTTGAATTCATCCCATTTGTTGATTCTTGGTTTTAATTCTTGTGCTATAGGTGTCTTATTAAGGAAATTGGGGCCTAATCCCACGTGATGGAGATTAGGGCCTACTTTTTCTTCTATTAGATGAAGAGTCTTTGGTTTAATCCCTAGGTCCTTGATCCATTTTGAGTTAACTTTTGTGCATGGTGCGAGATAGGGATTCAATTTCATTTTGCTGCATATGGATTTCCAGTTTTCCCAGCACCATTTGTTGAAGATGCTATCCTTTCTACAGTGCGTGCTTTTGGCACCTTTGTCTAATATGAAGTAGTTGTAATTTTGTAGGTTAGTCTCTGTGTCTTTTATTCTGTACCATTGGTCTACCAGCCTGTTTTGGTGCCAGTAACATGCTAAAGATCTTCTTAACTCCATTTTATTTTGTCTTCCTTCCTTCTCCCTATCTCAAATTCTATCATTTCCAGGATTTTTATTTTCCCTTTTTATCCAGCTCTTCAGTATCCACACTTTTATAAGCTTTCAGTCCCATCTGCAGTACTTGTCTTGGGTGATAATTTTACCTCTTTTCCTTTAAGGTAAATCTACCACCTCATTCTAGAGTTCCTCTCCTTCCATGTCCTCAGGAACGTAGTGTCAATTCATTATCTTCTCTCATCTCTTCCTTTCTATTAGCTCTTTTCTCTCTGGATATGAACATGTTATATATTTAATAATTTTAAACAAAACAATCCTGAAACATCTTTGAGGTCTGTATTTCTTTTTGGCAGTTACCACTATAGTATCAGTCATCTTAAAATCCTGGCTGAAACTTCCTCCAACTCTTGACTTCTTGCTCACTCCTCAGTATGTATTCTACCACCTTTACTATACTGGTAAGACTCTTCAAGGTTGCTTCCTCATGGCTAAATCCTCATAGAAATGATAGAAATGATTAATTTATAAATAAAATAATCTTTATTTTACTACACCATTCTGCCACATTTTTTTTTTCTTTTAACCACTTAACTTCCTTTTTTCCCCTTGATTTTGAGGAAAACTACTTACTGTTTATGTTTTCTAAACTCTTCTTTGTTATACAGTATAATAGTAACATTATAGAGCAACTATATATTGTTGAGTTATTCTTTCTTTAAGGTTTTCTTTCTACTTTTCTATCTGCTCTTTTTCTGTTTCTTAAGTTTTTACTTCTCTTTCTACATAATTTCTCAGGTGTTTTTAGGGTCTGTCAAAATCAATGTTCCCTTTTTTTTTTCCTGTCTGAGCTGGACCAAGACTTTAGCATTTTAAATAATATATCTTCTCCTATATTGCCTGTTAAATTAATACACAATCCTTCTCCCTCAACCTCCAGAGTTGTTGGGGTATAGGCACCCACCATTGTACCCATCCCATATATAGATAGATAGATAGATAGATAGACAGATAGATATAGATATAGATAATTTTGGGTACTGAGGATTGAACCCGGAGTCATTTTATCACTGAGTTACATCCCCAGTCCTTTTTATTTTTTATTATTGAGACAGGGTCTTACTAAGTTGCTTAAAAAAACTTCATAAATTGCTGATGTTGGCCTCCAACTTGCAATCCTGGCTTACCCTCCCAAGTCACTGGGATTATGGGGATTATGGGTGTGGGTTACTGGGCCCAGAAAATAAATAAATAAATAGATAAGATATATAATAAAATTATATATCTAGGAGTGACTTATTTTGGCTCATGGTTTCAGAGGTTTCAGTCCATGTTCAGTAAGCTCCATTGTTTTGGGCCTGAGGTGAGGCAGAACATCATGGAGGAAGGGTGTAATGGAGGAAAGCTGCTCAGCTCCTAGTAGCTGGGAACTAGACCAGAAAGGAAGAGGGGACCAGGGACAAGATATAGTTCCAAGGGTGTGCCTTTAACACCCATTTCCTTTAACTAGGTCCCTCCTCCTATAGTTTCCACCATCTCCCAATAATTCAGATCACAAATCCATCAATGATAAGATTAGAGCCCTCATAATCCAATAATTTCTTTTTTAAATTTGTTTTAATTAGTTATATCTGACAGTAGAATGCATTATGCAGTTTGATATATTGTACACAGATAGGATATAATTTCTCATTTTCTCAGTGTACATGTTGTAGAATCACATTGGTCATGCAGTCACATATATACATAAAGCAATAATGTCTGTTTCATTCTACTATCTTTCCTATCCCCACATCCCCTCTCATCACCTCCCTTCACCTCCCTCTGCGTAATCCAAGGTAATGCTATTCTTCTCTAGTGCCTCTGCCCCCCTCCTTATTGTGAATTAGCATCTGCATATTAGAGAAAACATTTGGCCTTTGTTTTGGGGAATTGGCTTATTTCTCTTAGCATGATATTCTCCAACTCCATCTATTTACTGGCAAATGACATAATTTCATATTTAAAGCTGAGTAATATTCCATTGAGTGTATATATATATATATATATATATCTCACATTTTCTTTATCCATTCATCTATTGAAGGGCACCTAGGTTGGTTCCATAGTTTACTTGTTGTGAATTGCTATAAACATTGATGTGGCTGCATTACTATAATATGCTGATTTTAAGTCCTTTGGGTATAAACTGAGGAGTGGGATAGCTGGGTCAAATGGTATAATCCAATCATTTCTAAAAGCCCCACCTACACAGTGCCTTATTGGGGACTAACACATGAGCCTTTGGAGGATATTTCAGATCCAGTCATGACAGGGCAAGTGATGACAAGCACAATGATGTAACAGTAACCACACATGGAGCAACTATATATTATTGAGTAGACTTTCTTTAGGCCAATCTGAAAATAAAACCTATGGCAGAAATGTGGCATAAAGTTGCTTGAGTGTGATTGGTTGAGGTAGACTAGAGGTGTGAGAATATCTAGAAAGTGGGGGCAGGCATAGTATCAAACAGGTCTTAATTCAGAAACACTGAAGTTATCAAATGGTGGCAGGTTTCATATAGAAAAAGTGGGCCCTCTCAGGAGCTGAAGTTCTAGATTAGTTGAGTGACTAGGAAATTGGCAGATCAAAGAAGACCAAAAGGATATGGTATAATGAAAAGGCATTAGCTTCAAAGGAGTAGGATTATATTTCATGGTGTTTTTTTTTAAAGGGCAAGTTGTAATGATTTGAAGTTAGTGAATGGTGAGCAAGGAGGAAAATGATCCCCTTTCCAGTCTGGGGTAGATAGAATGTGATATTAGAAACAACAAGCACTTGAGAGGGTTTCACATCAGTGGTGTCCTTAGGGAATAACTAGGGTGTCCCTAGGGAATAAGCCAGGGGGTGGGAGAAACTCTGGTAATAGAGGTTAATGCTAGCAGAAAGTTTTTAAAACTATTTCACACAAACTTTCCAAAAAAGCCCACATTTTCTCTCCCAGCTCTATACCCTTACCCACAATGAGATACAGGGTGTGTGTCTCTCTGATCACATGAATGGGGAAATCTCTCTGAGTTGGGACTATTGGCTGAAACAGACTTACTGGTTATTTCATTTACATGCGTTTTGTTTTGTTTGTAATTATTGTGTCTTATCCCCTATTAGATTATAACTTGATGCCTTGCACTACGTAAGTATTTGTTAAATAAGTGAGAGAAGCAAGTAAAAATGTATTTGCTTCTAAAAAGCTTTATTGCCAGGTGCAGTGTAGCATGCCTGCTATATATTGAGGCAAGAAGATTTTCCTGGGCCCAGGAGTTTGAGAACAGTCTTGAAAACATAGTAAGACTCTGCTGCAAAAATTGATTACTTAATTAAAACTTCTATTTTCAATAGTTTCTCTTTCTTGTATGTGTTGAAAACCCACCAATTAAGTAAGCATAGAAGAAATCTGAGATATGGATTCTTTGCTACTCTTCTGCATTTATATCTAAATATTTTTTATTCAATTACCAAGTTAGTTAATACAAGGGGTTTTCTGTGAATTTTATATAAAGATTTACACTTCAAAGATTTTAGTGTAATAACAAAATCACAAATAATATTTACCTTAATAAGTAAGAGCTTTCTAATTTAAGTATTTTAAGCCTATGAGGTTCTTCCTACAACACTCATCATTTCAAAGATAAGAATGTTAAGTCAGACAGTAACTTATAAGGTAAATCATTGAACTGTGCATGGTAGTTTGTCTCTGAGCATGGAACCCAGCTGGTTTAACTCTGAGCCTGTGCTCTTAATTACAGTGTTATTATAGTGCCTCATATACTAATCAACTATATTGCTTGGTATGTGAAAATACTATGGTATTATTTATGTTCATCATATTTATTCATTTGATAATGGTTTTATTTTTAGATTTCCTTAAAGAAAGCATAACTCAACCACATATAGTTGCCCCAGAACCAGCTTCCCAAAAAGAGAAAAGGAAATCCTGGGGAAAACAGGAGCATACTAATGCTTATCCAAAAGCTAGGGAAGTCAGTTTTTTGTCATATGACACAACATGTACGTATCATCACTGAAACATCTTGCTTAGAAAACATTACTTTAAAAAAAAAAAAAACTTTCTGTGGTTTGGGTGCTCATGTTGGACACTGGTTTTGGAAAAAAAAACAGTCTTACTGAATTTTATGTGTTTGGGTGCTTAAAGATTTGACAAATTTTTGTCTTAATGTAAAAATTGACAGACTGTTCAAAAATTATATTTTTTATTTAAGGACAATCTCTGAAGGTTATGCTTTTAGAATGATAAATAAATTGTATAGTTTTACCTTTGTACTGATGGTATCATTTTTAACAATTTTATGTCTTTGGTATAGAGTTTAAATCACCAGTTAATTTCAACAGATTTTTCTCTACTAACATTTCATAGATGGTGTTTTTTTTCTATAACTGAAATTCTTATATGTATCAATATTTTAAATTTTATAGGAAAAGGAAACTTTTTAGTTTTTCACTGAAATATCATGGTCCAGAGGTGGATTTGTTATCAAGCTATTGAAGCTGAAGTTTTAGGACACCTTCAGTCACATAGGCTTCTTTTTTTTTTTTTTAAGAAATATTCTCAAAATTAGGAATGCCTCAGGTAGTGCAAAACCTGCATGGATGTGGTGGGTTCATACCCTCCCCTTGAGTGTGAGTGGAATCTGTATAACTGCTCCTAATCAATAGTATGTGCTGTCACTCTTGTGATATTACATCATGGAAGACTCCATCTTGCCAGTAGACAAGTCTCCCTTCCCTTTTTTGACTTTGAAGAAATAAGATGTTAGGGCTCCTCATCCCAGTCCTGACACTGTTTTGTCTATTATCTCAAGTCTCATTTAATCCTTGGGGAAGAAACCATTTTAGTCAAATAGTGTTTGTGATTCTGGAGGGCCAGAAATCAAGAATAATGTTTTAAGATGGCTGGTATTACAAGCATGCCTTTTTGGTATGTGTTTTCTCTCATAATTTTTTTTGTGGGGGGTTACTAGGGATTGAACACAGGGACACTCGGCCACTGAGCCACATCCCAGCCCTATTTTGTATTTTATATAGAGAAAGGGTCTCATTGAGTTGCTTAGCACCTTGCCGTTGATGAGGCAGGCTTTGAACTCACAATCCTCCTGCTTCAGCCTCCCAAGCTGCTGGGATTACAGGCACACACCACTGCACCCAGAATTATTTGTTTTACTTAAAAACAAACAAACAAACAAAACCAAGAAACTTAATAGAAAGCTTCAGCAGAACAAAGGAACCAATCAACAGAGTGAAGAGACAAACCTGAAGAATGGGAGAAAAATCTTTCAAACTAATCATCTGACAAGAGATTAATATCCAGAATATATAAGGAGCAAAAATCCCCAAATAGCCAAACTAAAAAATGGGCAAATTATCTGAATACATGTTTCTCAAATGTAGACATACAAATAATTAACATTTTTTTAAACTAGTAATCATTGAGGACTGCCCCACCAACTGGCAAACCTACTCCAAAGCCCAGGCCCAGGCATAGGACCACCTCCACCTACCTGCACCGAAGCCCAGGCCCAGGTCAGGCCTAGGACTATCCCCACTGACCAGCAGATTCACATCAGAGCCTAGGCCCAGGTCTAGGACCACGCCCACCAACCCAATTGGGAAACCTGGCCTAGTCCACCTCCATCTTGGGACACTACAGCCATCACCACAGCCCTCCCCACACAGAAGTCTTCACCTTGGAACAACAGACAGGGCCAGGAAGCAATTGCATCTCCGAATAGGCAGCTCAAAGCCATTGTAAGGTCCATCCTTTCAGCCCCATCTCTGAAATTGGTTGCATCCATATTGGACACCCACTGCTATCTTGAGTTATCTCTGCTGTTGCTGCCACCACCTTTAGTTGCAGTAGTATCCATTGTGGGACACTGGCCAGGGACAGGAAGCCCAACACCAAGATGAAGTATAGGTAATCTGCAGGGACACTGCAAGATTGTAGGGTAGAAACTAATACTTCAGATCTGCACTGCAAGAAAGGAAGACACATAGACAACATGCAAAAACAAGGGAAGAAAGTGCCCCAAACAAACCAAGATACTACAATAATAGGATCCATGGACAGCACAGTTGGTGAAATGTCAGAGAAGGAGTTCATAATGTACATGACTAAAATGATCTGTGAATTAAACAATGACCTAAGTGAGCAAATACAGGCAAAAATTGATTACTCCAACAAAGAGATAAGAGAGCAAATACAGGTAACTATTTATTACACAAACAGAGATAAGAGAGCAAATACATGTAGCAAAAGATTACTTCAAGAAAGAGAGATTCTGGGGGAAAAAAGCAGAAATTCTTAAAATGAAGGATACAATAAACCAAGTTAAAAAAAAAAAAAAAACTCAGTAGAAAGCCTTACCAACAGACTACATCACTTGGCAGATAGAATATAAGACAAGACAAAATATACAATCTTGAAAATAAAGTTGACTACACAGTGAAAATGGTAAGAAACTATGAACAGAATATCCAAGACTTATGGGATAGCACCAAAAGACCAAATCTAAGATGTATTGGGATAGAGGAAAACACAGAGATTCAAAACAAAGGAATATGCAATCTCTTCAATGAAATAATATCAGAAAATTTCCAAAATGAATGAATTAAAAAATCAAATACAAGAGGCTTACAGGATACTAAATTAAAACAGATCTACAGAAAGTCACATTATAATGAAAATGTTTAGCATATAGAATAAGGATAGGATCTTAAAGGCAGCAAGATAGGGATCAGATTACATATAGGAGGAGATCAATTTGGATCTCAGCAGATTTTTCAACCCAGACCCTCAGAGCCAGGAGATCCTGAAACAACATGTACCAAGCTCTGAAAGAAAATGGATGCCAACCAAGAATCTTATATCCAACAAAATTAAGCTTCAGATTTGATGACAAAATAAAAACCTTTCTTGATAAAAGAATTTACAGTGAGAAAACCTGCACTACAGAGCATTCTCAGCAAAATATTCCAGGAGGAGGAAATGAAAAACAACAATGAAAATCAGCAAAGGGAGGAACTAAAGGAAAGGCCACTCAAAGGAGAAATCAAGTCAAGTTAAAAACCAAAATAAACCAAACTCTCTGGGAACATAAATCATATTTCAATAATAACCCTGAATGTCAATGGCCTAAACTCATTAATTAAAAGACACAAGCTGACAGATTGGATTAAGAAAAAAAGATTCAATAATATGCTGCTTTCAAGAGACTGATCTCAAGGAAAAAGCATCCACGGACTGAAGGTGAAACAGCGGGGGAAAAAATACCACTCATATGGACCATGTAAAGAAGCAGGGGTTTCCATCCTCATATCAGATAAAGTGACTTAAAGCCAAGGGATACAGAAGGACATTTCATACTGCTTAAGGGATTCATACATCAACAAGACATAATAATCATAAATACCTATGACCCAAACAATGGGGCATCTATGTATATCAAACAAACCCTTCTCAACTACAAGGACTAAATAGACCATAACACAACAATACTGGGTGACTTTAATACATCTTTCTCACCACTGGATAGATCTTCCAACAAAAACTAAACAAAGAAACTATAGAAATCAATAATATTATCAATAATTTAGACTTAACAGACATATATAGAACATTCCACCCATCAACAAGAGAATACACTTTCTTCTCAGCAGCACATGAGTCCTTCTCCAAAATAGACTTATGTTATGCCACAAAGTAAGTCTTAGCAAATACAAAAAAATGAGATACTGTCCTGCATTCTATCTGACCATAATGGAACAAAATTAGAAATCAATGATAAAATAAAAAATAGAAGGTACTCCAACACCTGGAGACTAAACAATACACTATTGAATGATGCGTGAATAACAGAAGACATCAGAGGTAAATGAGAACTCTGATACAAATTATCAAAATCTATGGGACACTATGAAGGTAGTGCTAAGAGGAAAGTTCATTGCATTAAGCTCATTCATTAAAAGAAGGAAAAGTCAAAAAGTCAACCTGACATTACATCTCAAAGTTCTAGAAAAAGAATAACAAACCAATACCAAAAGTAGTAGAAGACAGGAAATAATTAAAATCAGGGCAGAAATCAATGAAATTTAAACAAAAGAAACAATTTAAAAAATTGACAAAACAGAGCCCCAGTGACACTTGTGGAGCCCAGGCAGGCCTAGGTCAGCACCACCGACACCCATGGAGCCTGCCCTGAGTCCAGAGACAGCTTACAGCAACAATGCTGCAAGCCATAGAGCTGCATCTCTGAACACATCTCCCAGTGCCACCACCTGGCTCCCCCCCACCTGACCTAACACTCCATTGCTGAAAGCAGTCACCTCCAGCTTGGGACACCTTCATTGCCATCTTTAGTTGGGGTAAACCTCCAGCTTGGAATACTGGCTGAGTAGGTATCCATAGTCCCCAACACCCCTCTCCCCGACAGCTGTTAACCAACTTCTTTAGATTCCTCTTTCAAGCTTTCTAAGATCTAATAACTGTATATCCTCACCTTCTACCCCCTCAACATCTCATCCTACACCTCACCCCCTGTTCTTTATCCACCATCAGAAATTGTAGACCCTTTTTGCATGCCTACTGTTTATATTGTATATAATAATTGAAAGCACCATTTCTATATATTGTGGCAAAAAGATAAATGTCTTAATAGCAACTATTTGGATTAAGGTTCATATTGTTTAACATTGTTCTTACCTGTGGTGAGCCGCTTCTGCCGTTTATGCAAATTATGGTCGCCATTACAAGATGGCGCTGGCTCCGCTGTGGTCTGTGACAAACAACTCCTTATTTGGGAGAGTTGGCGCATGACTTTTCATCACCCTATGAGAAAGCTCCACGTGGCTGCTTTGCATTGGGGCTTGAGATGCTTTATTAAGGCTGGGAGGGGCATCCAAGAGGGAGAAGAAGAACTATCAAGGGCCTGAAATAAACTACTGAAAGAAGATTCCTGAGTGTTGCGTCTTCCTTGCGGGCAAGGGGGTGCAACACTTACCCACAAAGGAGAGGTATTGGAACTGTGCAGGGGCACTATAAGTCTGTAGGGTTAAAAAAAACTTAATGCCACGGATCTACAGTGCTAGAAAGGAAAACACACGAACATCATAAAAAAACAAGGGGAAAAAGATGCCCCAAACAAATCAAGAGAATACATTATTAGAATTCATGGCCAGCACAACAAAAGAAATGTCAGAGAAGGAGTTCAGGATGTATAATTAAAATGTTCTGTGAATGAAAGGATTATACAAGAGAACAAATACAGGCAGCAAAAGAACATCTCCATAAAGAGTTACATAAGCAAATACAGGAAGCAAAAGATTGCTTCAATAAGGAGATAGAGGTTCTGAAAAAAAAACCAACAACAACCAACACAATCCTTGAAATTAAAGAAACATTAAACCAATAAAAAACTCAATAGAAAGCATCACCAACAGGGGAATAGCAAGGATGGTGGAATGTGATGGACATCATTATCCAAAGTACATGTGTGAAGACATGAATTGGGTTGTCAACCTACTTTATATACAAACAGAGGTATGAAAATTTGTGGTATATATGGGAAATAAGAATTGTAATGCAAAAAAACCCACAAAGTACATGTATAAAGACATGAATTTGCGTGAACATACTTTTTATACAAACATGAAAAATTGTGCTGTATATGTATAATAAGAATTGTAATTCACTCTGCTGTTGTGTGTTTAAAAAAATAAAATCAGTTAAATAAATAAATAAAGTATCACCAACAGATTAGACCACTTGGAAGACAGGACCTCAGACAATGAAGACAAAATATATAATCTTTAAAAGAATGTAGACCACAGAGTGAAAATGGTAAGAAACCATGAGCAGAACATTCAAAAAATATGGGATAGTGTAAAAAGACCAAATTCAAGAGTTCTTGGGACAGAGGAAGGAATAGAGTTCCAAATCAAAGGAATGAGCTATCTATTCAATGAGATAATATCAGAAAATTTTCCCAACATGAAGAATGAATTGGAAAACCAAATTCAAGAGGCTTATATAAGGATGCCAAATGTACAAAATCACAACAGATCCACACCAAGGCACATTATAATGAAAATGCCTAACATACAGAATAAGAAAAGAATATTAAAACCCACGAGAGAAAGGAATCAGGTTATATATAGGGGGAAACCAATTAGATTCTGTGAAGATTTTTCAACCCAGAACAACATATATCAAGCTCTGAAAGAAAATGGATGACAACCAAGAATCTTATAACCAGCAAAATTAAGCTTTAGATTTGATGATGAAATAAAAACCTTTCATGATAAACAAAAGTTAAAAGAATTTACAACTCGAAAGCCTGTACTACAGAACATCTTCAGCAAAGTATTCCTTGAAGAGGAATTGAAAAACAATGAAAATAAACAGAGAGAGGTATTACGCTAAAGGAAAAACTAATCCAAGGAGAAACCAAGTCAAGTTAAATACCAAAACCAAAAATGGCTGGGAATACAAATCATGTCTCAATAATAACTGTGAATGTTAATAGCCTAAACTCACCAATCAAAAGACTTAGACTGTCAGATTGGATTGAAAAAAAAAAAAAAAAGACCCAACAATATGCTGCCTCCAAGAGACTCATCTCATGGGAAAAGATATCCATAGACTGAGAGCCGCCCCCTCCCCCTGCGCCGGCAAGGTAGACAGAACTGTGACCACCCACAGAGCAGGCCCAGCGGCCTGCTGAGGGGCAGAGCCGCCCCCCAACCCCCGCACCTGCCAGGTAGGCGGAACTGTGACCACCGACAGAAAAGGCCCAGTGGCCCGCGGAGGGGCAGAGCTTCCAATCACTCCTGCAGGGTAAGCGGGCCTGCGACCCACCGGCAGAAGAGGAGCAGCGGCCTGCTGAGAGGCAGAGCCGCCCCCTCCCCCTGCGCTGGCAAGGTAGAGGGAACTGTGACCACCCACAGAGCAGGCCCAGCGGCCTGCTGAG
>NW_026000016.1:23460819-23499292 GCF_001458135.2 Marmota marmota marmota | reverse complement strand
CCTAGAAATGCAGGAAGCAATAAACCAACTTAAAAACTCAATTGAGAATACTACCAGCAGAGTAGAACACTTAGAAGATAGAACATCAGACAATGAAGATAAAGTATTTCAACTTGAAAAGAACATAGACAGCTCAGCAAGACTGTTAAGAAACCATGAGCAGAACATCCAAGAAATATGGGATAACATCAAGAGACCAAATTTAAGAGTCATTGGGATACAGGAAGGGACAGAGTTTCAAACCAAAAGAATGAGCAATCTATTCAATGAAATAATACGAGAAAACTTCCCAGACTTGAAGAATGAGACAGAATCCCAAATCCAAGATATCCATAGACTGAAGGTGAAAGGTTGGGAAGAAACTCACATGGACTGCAGAAACAAGCAGGAGTTTTCCATTCTCATATCAAAAAAAGTAGACTTAAAGCCAAAGTTAATCAAAAGTGACAAAGAAGCACATTTTATACTGCTCAATGGAAACATACATCAAGAAGACATAACAATTA
Source organism: Marmota marmota marmota (assembly GCF_001458135.2). Lineage (NCBI taxonomy): Eukaryota > Metazoa > Chordata > Mammalia > Rodentia > Sciuridae > Marmota > Marmota marmota. The sequence goes on along the minus strand of NW_026000016.1, from coordinate 23,498,786 downwards.
TAAATATATATGCCCCAAACAGTGCACCATCAGAAAGATGGTAGAATGTGATGGACATAATTACTCTAAGTACATGTATGAAGACACAAATAGTGTAACTCTACTTTGTGTACAACCAGAGATATTAAAAATTGTGCTCAATATGTGTAATATGAATTTTAATGCATTCTGCTGTTGTGTATAATAAATTAGAATGAATAGAAAAAATAAATTGACAAAAAAGCTGGTTCTTTAAATATCTCAATAAAATTCACAAACCCTTAGCCACCCTAATGGAAAGGAGAGAGAAAACTGAAATTACTAAAATTCCTGGTGAAAAAGGAAATATCATGACAGACACTATTGAAATACAGAAGACAATTAGAAACTATTTTGAAAATTTATACTCCAGGAAAATAGAAAACCTCAGAGACACCAACAAATTTCTAGAGGCATATGATCAACCCAAACTGAATCAAGAGGACATACACAATTTAAACAAATTAATTTCAAGCAAGGAAATAGAAGGTGCCATCAAAGCCTAACAACCAAGAAAAACTCTGGACCAGACAGATTCACAGCTGAGTTCTACAAGACCTACAAAGAAGAATTAATAACAATACTCCTCAAATTATTCCATGAAATAGAAAAAGAGGGAACACTTCCAAACTCATTCTAGGGAAGTTGGTATCACCCTGATACCAAAACCGGGCAGAGACACATCAAGGAAAGAAAATTTCAGACCAATATCCTTGATGAACATTGATGCAAAAATTCTCAATAAAATTCTAGCAAATCATATCAAAAAAATAGTGCACCATGATCAAGCTGGGTTTGTTCCAGAGATGCAAGGCTGGTTCAACATACAGAAATCAATAAATAATTCATCACATCAATACTTAAAGATAAGAATCATATGATCATCTCAATTGATGCAGAGAAAGCTTTTGAGAAAATACAGTATTCTTTCATGTTCAAAACACCAGAAAAACTAGAATAGTAGGAACATAATTGTAAAAGCTGTCTATCCCAAACCCAATGCCAACATCATTCTAGATGGAGAAAAATTGGAAGCATTCCCTCTAAAAACTGGAACAAGATAGGAATGCCCTCTTTCTCCACTTCTATGCAATATTGTCCTGTAACTCTAGCCAGAGCAAGTAGATGGATGAAAGAAATTAAAGGGATATGAATAGGAAAAAAAGAACTCAATCTATCTTTTGGTGATGACATGATTTTATACCTAGAGGATCCAAACAACTCCACCAGAAAACTTCTAGAGTCAATTAATGAATTCAGCAAAGTAGCAGGATATAAAATTAATACCCATAAATCAAATGCATTTCTATACATCCGTGATGAATCCTCTGAAAGAGGAATTAAGAAAACTACCCCATTCACAATAGCTTCAAGGAAATATAGTATTTGGGAATTGACGTAACAAAAGAGGTGAAAACTACATAACATTAAAGAAAGAAATTGAAGAAAACCTCAAAAGATGGAAACATCTTTCATGCTCTTGGATAGGCAAAATTAATATTGTCAAAATAGCCATACTACCCAAAGCACTATACAGATTCAGTGCAATTCCAATTAAAATCCCAACATCATTCTTTACAGAAACAGAAAAGGCAATCATGAAATTCACCTGGAAAAGTAAAAAACCCAGAATAACCAAAGCAATCCTTAGAAAGAAAAGTAAAGCAGTATGTATCACAATACCAGACCTTAAACTACACCACTAAGCTATAGGAACAAAAATGGCATGGTATTGGCACCAAAACAGGCATGTAGATCAATGGTACAGAATAGAAGACACAAAGACAAACCTATATAAATACAATTATCTTATATTAGACAAAGGCATCAAAAACATACACTGGAGAAAAAATAGCCTCTTCAACAAATGGTGCTGGGAGAACTGGAAATCGATATGCAGAAAAATGAAAATAAACTCCTATCTCACCATGCACAAAACTCAAAAGTGGATCAAGGACCTAGGAATTAGTCCAGAGACCCTTTGCCTGATAGAGGAAAAAGTAGGCCCAAACCTTTGCAGGTAAATGGGCGGAGTTGGAGAATATCATGCTAAGCAAAGTAAGCCAATCCCAATAAACCAAAGGCCAAATGTTCTCTCTGATAAGTGGATGCTGAACCATTATTGGGGGGATGGAGGAACTTTTATTGAACAAAGGGAAGGGAGAGGTGGGGAGAGTGCATGGGGGCAGGCAAGATGGTGGAATGAGATGGACATCATTACCCTAGGTAAATGTATGACTGCACACATGACGTGAGGCTACATCGTGTACAACCAGAGAAATGAAAAGTTGTGCTGCATTTATGTACAATGAATCAAAATGCATTCTGCTGTCTATATACTTAATTAGGATAAATAAGTAAATTTTTAAAAATTACTAATCATCAAGGAATTGCAGATCAAAATCACAATGAAATACTATCTCATCCCAGTTAGAACTATTATAGTAAAAAAAGACAAAACTAAGCAAATGCTGATGTGGATTTGAAGAAAGGGAAACTCTTAATATACTGCTGGTAGGATGGAAATTAGTACAACTTTTATAGAAAATAATGTAGAAGTTCTTCAAAACACTGAAAATAGAATTATCATGTGATCCCACTGTTTCACTAGTGGATGGATATATATTCAAATGGAAATGAAATCAGTGTATCAAATAAATTCATGGGTAATATAGCACTGTTTTTTAATAGCCAACATATGGAATCAATCAAGATGTCAATGAATGAATGAACAGATTTTAAAATGTGATGTAAATATACAATGGAATATTGTTCAGAAATAAGGAGAATGAAGTCCTGTTATTTGGGGCAACATGGATGGAACTGGAAAACATTATGTTAAATGAAGTAAGCCAGAAAGACAAATGACATATTATCATTCTAATGTGGAAGCTAAAAAAGTTGATTTCATAGATACAGAAAGTAGAATAGTTGTCATTAGAGGCTAGGAAGGCTAGTAAGGAGAATAGAAGAAGGCCAAATAATGAATACATTTAGAGAAGAGGCAAATTTCTTCTTATGATTCTTTTTGTGTATTTAACAATGACTCTGTTTAATACATAACTGAATGATTAACAGCAATAACATCACCTAATCTTTAATTAGAAAAAAAAAGAAATTTCTTTCTCAATTATTGCCCCTGTCTGGTAGAATCTAGACAGCTTACTTGACTCAAAATGAACAGAGTCCTTAGTAAGTCTCTAAAGGAGTGTGTAGAACTCTCATATTTTTTTCATAGCCTTTGACCAATAATCTCACTTTTAGAGTTCCATCATAAGGAAAATTCAGGGGCTGGATTTGTGGCTCAGTGGTAGAGCACTCACCTTGCTCGTGTGAGGCCCTAGGTTTGATCCTCAGCACCACATAAAAATAAATAAATTAAATAAAGGTATTGTGTCCAACTACAACTAAAAAATAAATATTTTTAAAAAAAGAAAAGAAAAATTCAGAGAAGTGGTCAAAGAGCATCAAATTAAGATGTTTATCAAAAAATTAAACTTGTAAGCATAAGTTCTAATATTCTATAGCATAGTAGGTTGACTGACGTTACAACAATTTATTGAAAATTTTAAAAAGAATCAAAACACAGGACTTTGAAACTTCCCAACACAAATGATGAATATTTAAAGGGATGTAAATGCTATTGACCCTGATTTTATCATCACATATTACATGTTTGTTTTGGATTTTCACACTGTACTCCCATAAGTATACAGAATTTAAATTTTAATTTGTTATTTTTTAAGAGAATTTAAAGAACAAGTGTTGTACAGCATGATGAATAAAAGCCAGAATTTAAAAAATACTATTTCAAAATAGAGAAAATTCTTAGCTGCCAACTAAGAGATCAAGAAGATATGGTCTGCACAGTGTCTGTTGAATGAGTATCTTTAGGAAGAATACCTCCATCCTGTATTGTCATCCCTTCCTTTTGGATCCTACAAAGATTCTACCTCTAGCTCAGGCCTTTTATAAGCCTTGGAGCTGGGAGTAAAACTGACGATGGAATGCTTGCCTAGGATGTACAAGGCCCTGCATTCCATCCCCAAAACTAAAAAAGAAAAGCCTTACAATTGGCTCCAGTTCTAATCTTTTTTCTTATTATCTATAACTTGGAATTAAGTCTTTTGTGATATCTTTAAGTAGATAAATATTGTTCCTCTTTTAAAATTCTTCTTAAGACTGAATTTTAAGCTATACCTCCTCTTTTCATTATATAGTTTTACATTGACTTTGTTATAATTTCTCTGTGTAGAAATTTTTGAAATATTATACATTATACTTAAGTGGTATCCATATTTGCACTTCTATTGAACTTTTTTTTTAATATTCTGCACCAGAACCAGAAGATGATGATGTCATAAGACATATTACTAGGCTAAGAGAAAAGCTTGGTTGGCAAACTGCCTTATCACCAAAAGACTTCAAATATGATAATCCCAAAATTGCAGGACAGAAGATTATCCTAAAGGTACTATTGCACTTTATTTAATTTTGGACTATAAAAATCAATATTTTAAACTATTTTAATTTCTATTTAATACATTTAAAATATTACATCAAAATCAGATATGTTAATATCAAATTGCAATAAATGTTTCATGGTAAAAGCTTATAAAAAAATATTGACATTATTTTGTTTCACTTATTTAAGGAACAGAAAATTTAAAAGGCCTATAAATTTTTAAGTCTATGATGCATCAAAATATTTGTGTCTATCCTCTTTTATTCCTTCCTCTAACTGATTTGGTCCCCAGGAAATGATACCATCTGCCTGAAATTAGAATCTACTCTTTTATTCTGATATGTCAGTTTTTTGTTGTTGTTTTGGTGTGTGATTTAAAAAGAAATAAAAGAAATTTATTGAAGAAGCTTATTAGAAATACATATTGTCATTCACAATCCTAGATCCAGTGAATCAGAAACTCTGGAGATGGGGCCTTGCAATCTGTATTAAGCTCTCAGGTGAATCTAATGCACAATTAAAAACGCTGCTCTAAACCAGGGGTCAGCAAACTTTTCCTAAAAAGGGCCAGGTAATATATATTTCAGACTTTGCAGGTCTTGAGATCTCTGTTGTAACTACTCAACTTAACAGTGCAAAGCAATATGTAAATAAATGGGTGTATGGTCCAATAAAACTTTATTTACAATAAAATACATGTGGCCCATGTTATGGTTTGCTGATCTCAGCTCTAGACTGTTACCATAAGGTTAAGTGATCATTTGGACACTGTTTAGAGACATCATAATGTAAAGGAAAGAATATGCACAATGGAATCAAATTCGTGTAGTTTTGAATCTCAGTAATTCACCAGGTTATCTTGGTGAATTCTTTGATCTTAAAATGGTGATAATAGAACTTACCCTAGAACATTGTGAATATTAAATCAAATAAAGAATGTGCCATAGTGCCAGGAAGATTGTGGACATACTTTATTTTTTTAATAAAAACAACACAAAACCACAGCTGTACATGAGTTCTTTGGACTCTTAAATAAGATATGTTTCAGTTGTGTGTAAAGAAAGAATTGAGAATATGAAAAAAAAAAACACTTGTTTTCAGTAAAAAAGAATAATTTAATTGTAACATTTTTATGCTTCAATAATTGAATTTTAATTAAATATATGATCCATTTAATATAATTGTACCTATACTGAGTTTCTAATAACATCACAGTTTGAAATATAATTTAGAACAAAAATGCTTTAAGTGGACAAATAATAGTAAATAGCTAACACAATTGAGAAGAAACAAAGACTTTTCAAGGAAGAAAAAATTTTAAAAATAATTGTAAAACTGGATCCAAAATTTAAAGCTGAAGTAATTGGGAACTATTTAGTTATTTAATTCAGTAGCTTCTGAGGGCATCATTGAATACTAAATCGTTTTTTTCTTATAATCAAATTTAACTGCCCAGAGAAGACTAATTCAACTTTCTTACAATTTTAGAATTGATTTCATCAGTAAAAGTTTGAAAGCTAAAAGAAGGTAGCTTTAAAATTTACACTTAAATTTTTCTTAATATAGAACAGCCAGTTCCTCAGAAATACCAATTAAATGAGGGAGAGGCATTATATTTTTGCAGAAACTTTGAACATGAGTTTAGAGTCAGACTTGGATTTAAATTTCTACTTTGCCACTTCTTATATCGGTGATATTTTTCACATTACCCAGTTTATCAAATTATTAATTTCTGCATCTTATTAACAAGATAAAAAGTATTGACCCTTAATATCCCTTTAATTTTGATTAAAGTTAAGATATTAAACTTTTATGGTTTAGATAATATATGTGGAACACTTACTTATGAAATATTTCTTAACAAATATTTGCTACAATTATTACCCACCATCATCAAAATAAATGATATATCTAATATGCCTCAAGTTTTCTTGTGTTGGCAAATAAATTTATTGGAAGATGGCATATATAAAAGGTATGTCATCAAGTTCTTTGGGTTAGTAAACATATGCATTAGTAAGTAGATGGATACATTTTTCTGAATGTTTTATCACCACATTGTGTTTAAGAATGGAAATTAAATATATTAAATCTTTCATAAGATTAATCTTATTGAACTTTGATTAGACACAATTTGATGTTGGTTTTCCTCAATGACATTTCTATTTCTATTTTTATTATTATTATTATTATTATTATTATTATTTTTTTTTTTTTTTTTTTTTTTTACCTGTGCTGGGGATCAAACCTAAGGTCTCATGTATGCTAGGTAAGCACTCTACCATTAAGCTAACATCCCCAGCCCAGTCATATTTTTAATCTTTATATTAAAATTGTTTCATTTCATTTCATAAATAAATAAATATTTTTAAAAATTTTTCATTTCAACCATTTTATTAGTTAATTTAGTCAAATTAATTATATTTTTTTAACCTCAGGAGCCTTTAAAAGATGATGGGGAATTTGTATATTGCATTCCTCGGTATAATCCTAACGGCCTTTCCAATCCATATGATCCTCAAGTAGTCTCTACTCATAGAGCTAAAAAATGCAAAGAATTTTGGATTATTACTGCTTCATTTGTCTCAAAGGTAATATATAATGGGTGTCTTCAGCTTTCAGATTTAAAATAGAAAAATATTATCCAATTTAGAATTTTATTGCATGAATTTATCTTTGTGCTTTAGAGAAGTGTGGTCATTTGAGAAGCAGTCTATATTTAAGAATTTCCTTGGGAAAGTTATTTGATAGTACATTTTTTTTCTTCTTTATATAAATATAGGCTTGAGGATTCAATTTTAAGAAAATTTTGAGGTCTCGAATGCTTTATTAATATTTTGTGTAATTTTTAAAGTAAGAATTAAAAAACAGGCATTTGCTAGTATAACAGGAATGATAATTATAAAGATAAGAATGCTCTTTATTGGCACATTTGTTATAAACTTTATTTCCAGATACAGAAATCCCCTACTATACTCTTACATAGCACTTTGATACTTACCACAAGTTACAATTATACAAATACTTGTTTTGATCATTTGTTTAATATCTGTCTGTCTGCCTCTGTTCTCCCAGCCTCCCAACTAAAGTAAATTCTAAGTACACTTTGCAGAACCACATCTGCATAAAATAGAGCTAGATGTACATATATGGAAGTAATATGGAGTGAAGATGGAAAGAACAATTTTTATATAAATAAAAACATACATAGATACATATATGCTGATAAAGGCATACTTTTATTTCTAGAAGAAATATATGAATATTTTAACATTCCATTGGGCAGACAACTCTTGGGAAGACAAAATTCCTTGGTGAATATTAGTTTTTTGATATAAAAATAGGGTATCTGAGAAGTGGGGTTATAAATTGAACCACTCTATGTAGTTTAAATTGAGTTTATAAGGCTGGGGTTGTAGCTCAGTGGTAGAGCACTTGCCTTGCATGCTTGAGGTCCTGGGTTCAATCCTTAGCACCACATAAATAAATAAAAAATAAAGATATTGTGTTCATCTACAACTAAAAAAAATTTAAAAAAATAAATTGAGTTTATAAATACTAAAGAAAGCATAAAAATTGCAGGACTCAAATTTGTATAATCATTTGTGAGAAGTATCTCTGAGTATGGAGGAAATCTCTCCTATCTTTTCTCCATTGGAGCACAAGAAGTAGCAGGAGAAAGGCAAGTCTAGAATCAATGTGTGAAGGGAAAGCAAAGCAGTTGAGGTTAATGAGGGTTCAGGCACAGAAAAGGCTTAAATTTAAAGGCAAGTAGTTATGAGCCCTAAACATAGCCTTTCTTAATTTCTTGAAAATAGCAGCTATTTTTAAAAGAAAATCCTACTCTTGTGCTTTTTATACTTGTAGGTTATTAAAATAAGTGACAATACAGAAGACGTGGAGCTCACACCTGTTTTGGAATGGCTATCAGAAAGACATTTTTACTATTTATTACAGCAATTTAAGATATTTTCCAAATTTCGGTGAGATTAATAAAAATGAACCTTTTTTATTTTTTATACTTTGATCCTGTTTTAAGAAAACGGCCTGGATGATACTTGATTTCTATTATAGTAATGCCATGTTTATGGGGAATTATAGTATTTTAGATAAAGGAAACTTACTGATTTAAGTATTAAACCCTTGGGGCTGGGGATGTGGCTCAAACGGTAGCGCGCTCGCCTGCCATGCGTGCGGCCCGGGTTCGATCCTCAGCACCACATACAAACAAAGATGTTGTGTCTGCCGAGAACTGAAAAATAAATATTAAAAAAAAATAATAATAATAATAATAATAATAATAATAATAAAAATAGAAATAGAAATGTCATTGAGGAAAACCAACATCAAATTNTAAAAAAAAAAAAAAAAAAAGTATTAAACCCTTATTTTTTGTCTTTTTGGATTAACATTGCCCCAAAAAAGATATTTAATAGTCCAACATACTTAAATAGACTGTATTGACCTCACTTTGCCTTTTTTCATGCATTTATTCATTCATTAATTAAACATCTGCTAAAAATCAGGTGTTATTCTCGATGCTGTGGTTACTCTGTCAAACAAACCATTGTCTAGCTCTCAAAGAACCTTAATTGTAGTAGGTGAGAGATAATAAACAAATCTGTAAAAATGTAAAATGTTAGAGATGAAATGTTATGAAAGAACTAAAAATTTTTTAAAAATAAAACAAGGATGAAGAAGCTGGGGGCAACTTGTTGATTCAAGTTCATCTTTGAAAGATTTGTCTAAGGTACTTTACATTGTATCACACAACGGGATTCCTAAGACTCTCTTTCCTCACAAAGTAACCCAGACTGTTGTTCTTTCAGTGTTTGCACAGTACCTAGTTTTATAATTTTCCTTTTCCTTCTCAAATGTCTACCTTTTCTTGTGGTGTGCTGAAATTTGCTGGGGACTAGGAAGAGAAACTAAATAACACCCACACTCCCTCCCCCCACACACATTTGCATGGTGCTGGGGCCTCACACATGCTAGGCAAGTGTTTCACTATTGAGCTAGAGCCCCAACCTGAGATTTAAAAAAATTCTTTAAATTATTATATTTAACATAATAAATAGATTAAATGACTTTAATAACTAACAGTAAGAGAAGTATATGGAATTTTGTGGCAGAGAAGTTATTTATTGAACAAAATTTGTCATGTACCTATCCTGTTTCACTCTTATGAGGACAGGCAATAGAACCATGAAAAAATATACAAAGTGTCTGTTTCTATAGAACTTAGATTTCAATGGAGGGAGATGAATAATAAGTAACTAAATAAATAAAGTAATTTCAGATAATGATAAGGACCAGAAAGATAATAAAACAGAATAAAATACATGTTTAGATAGGATGCTAAGAGATGCAGTATTTAAGCAGAGACCTAAGTGATAAAAGGAGATGGCCATGTGGGACATTGAGAGAAGATAGTTCCAGCCAAAGGATAGACCAAGTTCAATAGTTTTTATTTAATAATAGGAATTGCGTGACAGGAGCATTGAAGAGATTGGTAGGAAATGAAGCTGGTTCTGTTAATTTCTGGGTCACATTCAGTGAAGGTGATTGAGGAACGGTTCTGAGAAATTTCCTGTCTAGGATATGTGATAAATGCATCCCTAGAATTTAGGTGTTAGTTGTAAGGCTAGATAGGTTTTGATTCTGGATTATCAGTTAAAATATTATCCACAGTACTATTTCTTTCTTTCTTTTTGGGGGGGTGGGGAGAACCCTGGATTGAACTCAGGGGCATTTGACCACTAAGCCATATCCCCAGCCCTATTTTGAATTTTATTTAGAGACAGGGTCTTACTGAGTTGCTTAACACCTTGCTTTTGCTGAGGCTGGCTTTGAACTTGTGATCCTCCTGCCTTAGCCTCCCTGAACTGCTACGATTACAGGTGTGTGCCACCACACCTAGCTCAGAGTACTATTTTTTATATTTATTTATTTTAAACTCTTTCAGTGTTGGGCTTTCCACTATCATCTTTGCCTTATATAAATACTCAAGGTCCATTCTGCTTTAATCAATTTTCATGTATTAAACTTTTGAAACCCAGTCAGAACTGGGACAAGAGTTTTGTTTTGTTTTTATGACATTTGTCATCAGTAAGTACACTGTCATTTTTTTCTTGCTTCTTCTCTCTCAATCTCTTTCTCTCTCTTATTTTGTGATCGTGGGACTCATGTTCTCCATTGAGCTATATACCCAGCTCCATTTTCTTTATTCATTTTAAGAAAAATAGAAATTAAATTTTTGTCAATAAATTTGATTTTTAAATTTTATTTTTAGTATATTTTGTGAAGTTATTAAATTACTGTATTGTAAAAATAACATTTCAGGCTGGAGTTGTGGCTCAGAGGTAGAGCTTTCTTCTACCATGTATGAGGCACTGTGTCTAATCCTCAGCACCACATAAAAATAAAATAAAGAATATTGTGTCCACCTATAACTAAAAAATAAATATTAAAAAAAACATTTCAAGTAGAATAATAAGCTAAATATGAAGTGTTAACAATTTTAGCTGGTGATGCTATGGACAGAGCAGGGGGTTGACTAGAGCATCAGCATGAGCCTTTTTATCCTGTTAAACTTCCTGGTGGATTAGTTTGTATGGCCTGGTGCAGACACTCAGGACACTGCCAATGGGTTCCCTGAGTTTTCAGGAGTCTTCAAGAGTCTTGATTGTACCACAGCTCTACAGATCTGGATCAAAGTAAAATAGGAGCTCATTAGAATGCCTATATATATGGTCAAGTCACGAGATTTGTTTGAGGCATTTCTGATTTTCAGGGTCTCAGGTGTTTCTCTTTGAAGGGCATCTCATAGGACTCTCTTTGAACTGCTTGGATGGATTCAGACCTCTTTCAGTCTCTTTTGATTTAAACTCAGCCAGTATCATCACTAAGATTGACTGTTTTGTTGGTTTTTTTGGACACCCCCTCCCTGCTATTTTTCTGCCCTCACTAGCCCTTACCAGCTACACAGGAAAACAAGTAATCACATTTCAGTGCTTACTTAAGAGTGGTTGTTTTCTTCAAAATGCAAAGACTGCCAAGGGAGGGATTATGCAATTTAGCACAGAATAATCCTACTGATGCAGAAAATGGTAAATTGAAGGAGATTTGGAGAATCTATGTCTTTTGATGTATGACAATTATGCATGATGAATAATCATGAGGTAAACTTTTCAGTTCTTTCTCATACAGTTTTTGAGTGTTTAAAAATTATATATATATGATTTTTCATAACTTAAATAATATCAGAATGACATACATTATCTTAACATTTTACTTATTTTTTTAAATCATTATAATTTAATTAGCACTGAAAATTGAATTTCAACTCCTCTTGATGTTAGAGTTGCTTTTCAAAATAGTAAGCCAATTAATGTGTAATGGGAAGGAATATATTGTTATAGTTTTAAATTTTTATTTGGATGTTACAGATAAGTGAATTCTGCATTTATGAGAATTTTAATGACTTTAACTTACATTTACCTTTTACTTTATATTCTGTTGATAGTTTGGGAGAAAACTTAAAATGGTTTAGTATTTACTTCAGGTCGCTTAGAATGAATGAAACGTAGGGAATTTGCTAAAATTACTTAGTTTTTACTATGTTTATTCTATGTAAATATATGATTTGTGAATATAGAATTTAAAAAGTGTTTTTCTTTTCAGAATGAATAAAGCTTTTGTTATCTGGAAGTTGAATGTTAAAAGAATTAAGATAGAGAAGAGCAAGTAAGTCTTGATATATAATATATTTATAAAAAATTTCAAAATTAAGCTGTATTTTTGAAATATACTATGAAAACAGATATAATTTAATTTATCTAATAATTAGAAAGTCACTTCTGTTGCCTTTATGATTAAACTTAAGCCCCCCCCCCCTTTTTTTTCCTTTTTCCTTTTTTTCATCATGGGCATTGAACTCATGGCTTTGAGCATATTAGGAAAGTGGTCTACCACTGAGCCACATCACCAGCTATACAATTTAACCAGTCTTCTATTCTCTTAAAAATAGTTACATACTTACTATATTTCCCAGCATATCATTCTGTGGTCATAATGTTATGAAGAAACTTGGTGAGCTCCCCTGGTCATCTTATCTTTTTACTTAAAAAAAAAGAGGAATATGATTAAGTCTTTCAAGATAGATGATAGTCAATCCTATTTGGTAGGAGCTCAAGCAACAAAACGCTTGTGTGTGTGTGTTTATTTTTGTTTGTATCAAAGCTCTTATGTTTCTATAATTGTGGATCAAGGTGCAATTTTAAGAAAATAATACAGAGAAATCCCATGTATCCTTTTTACAGCTTCCCCCAAGATGGTAACAGTTTGCAAAACTGTTGTACATTATGACAACAGGACATAGACACTAATATGATCAAGATACAGAACATTTCTGTCACTAAAAAATCCCTCGTGTTTTTTCTGTTTTTATGACTATACCCACTTCCTTCCCATTCTCACTCTCTCCTTAGCCTGTGTCTGCCACTAATCAGTTCTCCATTTCTATACTTTTGTCTTTCCAAGAATGTTCTTAAGGGGAAAAAAGTGTATTGTCACAAATAATAATGATAAATAAAGAAGAGAGGAGGAAACATTTGGAGGTTTGTTGCATAGATGTGGTGATGGTTTACAGATGTATGCTTATTTCCAAATGTATCAAGCTATATAAATTAAATGTGTACAGTTTTTTGTGTATCCATCATACTTTGATTAAGTGGTTTTATAAAAGCAAAAAAAAAAAAAAGAAGAATGTTATGTAGATGGAATCACATAGTATATAATCTTTGGGATTGACTCTTTTCACATAACAGAACTCATCCAGGTTGCTGTGTATGTCAGTAGTTCCTTTCTGTGGCTCAGTACATTCCATGATATGTGTTTACCATGGTTTATTTAACCATTTGCTAGGGAAGTACATCTGGGTATTATCCAGTTTTGGGCTATCCTTGAAAGAGTGCTGAGAATAGACATCCTTGACTTGTTCCCTGTCTTATGGAAAAGCATAAGTGTAATGTTAGTTTTTTGTAAACTTTTTTTTTTTTATAAATGTTCAAACATTTGTGTACAGAGAGAGAGAGAGAGAGAGAGAGAGAGAGAGAGATAGTGTGTGTGTGTGTGTGTGTGTACAGGTTGCTTTTGAAACTAGTTTTCATTTTTCTGGGGTAAATGCCCAAGAGTTTAATTGTTGGGTCACAAGGTAATTGCAAGTTTAATTTCCAAAGAAACTATCAAACTGTTTTCTAGAGTAATTGTACCACTTTAATTCCCACCAATAATGTATGAGTGATTCAGTTTCTACATATCTGTGATATCATTTGGCATTATCACTATTTTTTTATTTTAGACATTCTGATAGGTATATAGTAATATCTCTTCAGGGTTTCGATTTGCATTCCCCTAATGTTGAATATGTTTTTAAGTCCTTATTTGCCATAGACATGTCCTCTTTTGTAAAATGTATCTTCATTTCTTTTGTCCATTTTCTAATTGGATTATTATTCTTTTTAATTTTGCTGTTGAGTTTTGAGAGTTCTTTTTATATTCCAACTATAGATTCTTTTTCAAATATGTGGTTTACAAATACTTTCTCCTGGTCTTTGGTTTTGGTTTGTTTTAAATTCAAGAGTATTTATTTGGCATTGATTACATGCCAGACATTGAATCAACAGTTAAATTGCTCTTTGGACCTGTAAAGTAGTTGAGTTCAGCTTCACTGACTTGGGAGGACTTTAATGTGGAGACATGGCTGTCACTCAACTCCTCCCCCTTATTAAAGTGATACATTTTGCTGACCAAGGAATAGGGGTGAGGAATTGAAAGGAGCTGTTGCTGGCCATAGATTATGCAAATCATGTTCATTATCTTTTCATTCTCTTACCAGGGTCTTTTGGAGAGCAAAGGTTTTCAAATTTGATGAAATACAATTTATCAATTTTTATTCTTATGGAAACTTGCTTTTGGTATCAAGTTTAGGAACATTTTGCTTAGCCCTGGATTCCAAAGATTTATTTTGCTGTTTTATTTTGTTTGTTGGTTGATTTTGTTTTTGTTTTTAAGGTTTTTAGTTTTAGGCTTCCTTTAATTCATTTTGAATTAATTTTTTATAAGGTATGAAACTTAGATTAAGATTCATTTTCTTGCTTATGGATGTTGAATTGCTCCAGCATCATTTGTTGAAAGGCTTTCTTCTAATGACTTGGTTTGGCATATTTATCAAAAATCAGTTTGGTATGTTTGTGGGTCCACTTCTGGCTTCTCTATTCTGTGTCATTGATCTATGTGTCTTTTCCTCTGCCATTGGTTAATTTCTGTAGCAATAAGGTTTGTTTTTTTTTTTAACTGTCATATTTTGTTTGTTCTTTTTAGACATATATGACAGTAGAGTATATTTTGACATATTATATATACATGGAATATAACTTCCCATTCTTGTGGTTGTAATGATGTGGAGTTATACTGGTCATGTATTCATATATGAACATAGGAGAGTTATGTGCAATTAATTCTATAGTCTTTCCTATTCCCATCTTCCCTCCCTTTCCATCATTCCTCTTTTTCTAATCCAATGAACTTCTAGTGTCCCTCTCTACTTTTAGTGTGTTAACATCCACATATCAGGAAGAACATTCAGCCTTTGGTTTTTTGGGATTTTGTTTTACTCTTTTTTTTTTCAAAACTGTTTTAGCTATTCTAGTTCCTTTTTCTTTCCATGTACATTTTGGAATAATTTTGTCTACATCTACAAATAATTTTGCCTGAATTTTGATAGGAATAGCATTAAACCTTTTTATTAATTTGGGAAGAATCAACATCTTTATTGTTTTGAATTTTTTTTTCATTCTTGAATATACTCTCTGTGTCCTTCTGATTTTTTTCACTACCATTGTGTAACTCTCAGTATAAAAAACTTGTATTGTTATTTCAGTCTGGATTCTCTAGCAAAACAGAACCAGAGGTTATATAATTTTTGCATATTGATGTTACATGCTATTTACTTATGTGATATGACCTTGCTGAACACACTTAATAATTCAAGGATTTTTTGTATATGTCTTAGAATTTTCTACACAGGCAATCATATCATTTATAACTTGGGACAGTTATAATTCTTCCTTTCTGGTCAGTATTCCTTTATTTCCTTTTCTTGCCTTATATAATGCTTAGAATTTAAAGGATTATGTTGAGTAAGAGTGGTGTGAATAGATATCCTTGACTTGTTCCCTGTCTTATGGGAAAGCATAAGTGCAATGTTAGTTTTTTGTAAATGTCCTTTATCAAGTTGCAGAAGTTCCCCTTTATTCCTATTTTTATGACAGTTCTTGTCATGAAAGTGTGTTGAACTTTGTAAGAATTTTTTCTGCATCAGTTAATTTATTTGATCATGTAATTTTTACTATTTAACCTATTAATATGATAGATTACATTGATTGATTTTTTAATACTAAACCAGCTCTACATTCCTGGGATAAATTTTACTTGGTCATGGTGCACAATTAATTTTACTAAATTTCCTTGGGTGATATTTGGCTACGTATCTTTGCATGAGGAATACTTGTCTGTAGTTTTATTTTTTTTAACTGCTTTGGTCTGGTTTTGATATGAGGCTAATACCAGCTTCATAAATTGGACAGGAAATGTTTTCTCATCTTATTTTCTGGAAGAGGTCATGTAAAATTGCTGTTAATTCTTTTTTTCTGACCTAAATGCTATTTAAGTTTGTTTATTTTTATTACAAATTAATATATTCATAGGGTGCAAAGTGATGTTATGATTTGTGAATAAAATGTAGTAGACTAATTATAAAAAGCTATAAACATATCCATCCATCATCACCTCAAATCTTTATTATTTTTGTGGTGAGAACATTTTAAATTTACTCTCTTAACAATTTTTAAATGTACAATATGCTGTTATTAGCTATATTCACCATACTACACAATAGATCTTTAAAAATAACATATTGTAAAAACCTATTCCTGTCATGTAACTAAGGCTTTGAACACTTAGAAAATCATCATCCTATGCTATTCATCCCCCTTTATCTGAGAAACACCATCCTACTTTCTGATTCTAAATTTGAATTGTTTGAGATTCCAAATATAAGTAACAACATGTGGTGCAGGTTGAAATGCTTGGGACCAAAGTGTTTTGGATTATTTTTGTATTGTGGAATATTTTCATATGAACAATGAAATACTATGGGGATGGGACCCAATTCTAATAAAACAAATTCATTTATGTTTCACAAATGTGTATGTTTCATATACATAGCCTGAAGGCAATTTTATCCAATATTTTAAATGCATCTGTGTTTTTGACTATGACCCCACCACATGAGGTCAAGTATGGAATTTTCCACTTGTGTCATCATGTTAGCACTTAAAATTTTGGATTTCAGATTTTTGTAGGACCAGAGCTCAACCTGCATTTGTCTTTGTGGGCCAGGCTTATTTCACATAGCATAATGTTTTTTAATTCTACCCACATTGTCACAGAAAAATAGGACAGAATTATTTAAGGTTGAGTAGTATTCCGTTATGTAGTGTGATGGCTCCAGTTTTGTTGTTTTTATTCATGATTTCCTTGGTAATTTGGTTTGTTTTCTCATTCAATATTAATTTTAGGGGTTTTCTCCCTAGATATATGAAAACTGACATTGTAGTTTTGATAGAGATCATTTTGAATCATAGTTTTCTTTGGTTGGTAGAGATATTATTTTAATATCACTGATTCTTCTAATTCATAGACATAGGATAGTTTTCCATTTGTTTATGTCATCTTTAATTTCTTCAGTTAACATCTTCTAGTTTTTAGTGTCTAGATCTTTTACCACCTTGGTTAAATATGTTCCTGAACTTTTTTTTTTTTTTTTGATGGCATAGAGAATTGAACTCACAGCATAGTATATGTGAAGCAAATGCTCTATCATTGATCTATATGCCTGCCCTTGGATAGTTTATCTTAGGTGTTTGTTGTATAGAAATGCTACTGATTTCTGTATTCTATAACTTTATTTGTTTATTAGTTCTAAAAATTCTTAATGTAGTTTTAAGGTTTCCTATATAAAAGAGCATGTTGTCAGCAATCAGTGACAATTGCACTTCTTCCTTTTCTATTGGTCATTTTTTTTTTTTCTTTCTGCTGTCTAGGTTCCTTGACAA
Source organism: Marmota marmota marmota (assembly GCF_001458135.2). Taxonomy (NCBI): domain Eukaryota; kingdom Metazoa; phylum Chordata; class Mammalia; order Rodentia; family Sciuridae; genus Marmota; species Marmota marmota. Next base: position 23,481,125 of record NW_026000016.1, on the reverse strand, counting down.
GGACTTCCAATACTGTGTTTGAATACAGATGATTAGAGTGGAAATCTTTGTCTTATTCTTCCTCCTAGATAAAATACTTAGTTTTCCACAAGCAAGTGGCTTGTCATATATAGTCTTTATTTTCTTGAAAGTATGTTCTTTTGATACTTAGTTGATTGGATATTTTTAATCATGAAAAGAAGTGGGATTTTGTCAAATGCCTTTTCTGCATCTAATGAGATTATATGTTTTCCCTCTTTTCTATTAATGTGACATATTTTATGTCATTTTTATTGTGTTGTTTAAAGCAGGGATGGAACCCAGGGGTGCTTTACCACTAAGCCACAACCCTAACCACTTTTCAGATTTTATTTAGAGACTAGGTCTTGTTGAGTTACCTAGGGCCTTGCTAAGTTGCTGAGGCTGGCTTTGAACTCACAATCCTCCCTAGATGCTGGGATTATAGGTATGCATCACCACACCTGGCATTTATTGATTTTTTTATATTAAACCATCCAGATATCCCAGAATCAAATCCTACATGATCATGGTGAATAATTCTTTTACTGTGTTGTGAATTCAGTCTACTAGTATTTTGTTGAGGATTTTTCATTTATATTTATCAAGAATAGTAGTGCTGACCTCTCAAAAACATTTGGAAGTATTCCATACCCTCGAATTTTTGGAAAGGTATGAGAAGTCTTGGTGTTAGTTCTTTAAATGTTTGCTAGAATTCAACCTCAAAATCATTGGAACTTAAGCTTTTCTCAGATGTGGGGATACTTTTTTAAAAGGATTTTATTTTATTTTTTAATTGGTGTATGTTAATTACCCATAGTGGAGGGCTTCATTGTGACATAATCAAACATGCAAATAACATAATTTGATCAATTTCACACCCTAGTATCTCCTCTGATTCTCCTCCAGTTTCCTTTGTCTACCCTAATGATCTTCTTCCTATTACTTTCATGATGTACTTTTCTTTCTTTTTTTCTCTTCTATCTCCAACCTATGAGAGAAAACATGATACTTGTCTTTCTGTGTCTGACTTATTTCTCTTTACACAATGCTCTCCACTTCCATACACTTTTTTGCAAATAACATAGTTTCCTTCTTCTTTATGGCTGAATAAAACTCCATTGTGTACTACATTTTCTTTATTAATTCATCTGATAAAAATGTCACTGGACATCTGATTCCACAACTTGATAGTTGTGAATTGTGCTGTGATAAACATGGGTATGCATGCATCTCTAAAGTGTGCTTGAAGGGAAAGTGAGGAACTAGAGACAGGTAAGCGAGAAATGAAGGACAGAGACCAGGCAGAGATACACAGGAGAGTTTATTGGTCAGAGCTGACAAATAAAGGCCATCTCTCTATAGAGCAGAAAGAGAGGCAAAACAGGCCTAGGTTTCAGGACTTTTGGGGAGCAGGCTAAGGAATCAGAGCAGGGTGGGTCCTAATGCTGACTGTTAGAGGCTGGATTGGTATGAGGGAGTAGTGAGCCTTTCTCAGAAACTCCCTTGGGCGAGAAAGTGAAACTTTTTCTTTAAAATGGCAGCTGTCACTTAAGACGGCTATCCAGATGCTAAGCAAGGACCTTATAGTGCTAACTTTAATTCTTTTGTATAAATACCAAAGAGTGGTATAACTGGATTATATGGTAGTTCTACTTAGTTTTTTGAGGAAACTCTATACTGATTTCCATACTGGCTTTACCAATTTACATTTCCACTAACAGTTTATGAGTTCCTTTTCCCATGCATTCTTGCCAGCATTTATTGTTATTTGTAATCTTGATAATTGCCATTTTGATTGGAGTTGAGATGGAATCTCAATGTTTTGATTTGCGTTTCTTTGATGGCTAAAGATGTTGAACACTTTTTCATACAATTGTTGACCATTGTATTTCTTCTTTTGAGAAGTGTCTATTCAGTCAATTTATTTAATGGATTTGTTTTATTTATGTCAAGTTTCTTTAGTTTTTTATATTTTTTGTATTAATCCTCCATTGGAAGAATAACTGGCAAAGGTTTCTTCTATTTTGGAGGCTGTCTCTTTACATTGCAAATTGTAAACAATTGCAAATTGTTTCCTTGTTGTGCAGAAGTTTTTTAATTCAACACCATCCCATTGTTTAATTCTTACTATTATTTCCTAAGCTATAGGAGTTTCCTTCAGAAAATCATGCCAGTGCCTACATGTTGAAGTGTTTCCCTTATATTTTCTTTTAGCAGTTGTAAAGTTTCTGGTCTTATATAATGTAAGTGCAAAATGACAGATCAGACCTCAACAGATTCAGAGAAGCCATTTATCTATTTGCAGACTCAAGCACCTCAGGGGCCCATTTTCTGAATGTGAATATGACTGGTAGGTTACAGAGGGGATTTTAGTTTTATATGGCATAATAAGAGTGGAAACTGTGGGCATGTCCTTCAGACTGTTGGGCTAGTTGTACAGGTTAAAATTTTAACTCTGGAAGGCAGTTTTATAAAAAGCTCCCAAAGGATGAGTACTCATAGCTTACCCATTGCTTTTCTTGCTCTGGGATTCATTGTTTCCCAGAATTTTACTGTGCCCGCATTTAGGACTAATTTGCAATGTGGAAAGGTCAGGAGCCCAGCATTCAATATCCACCCCCTTGCTTCAGAGCCCATTGTTATTAGGAAAGGATTTACTGTGAGAGATTAGTGCTTGGCTAGTTTCCCCTCCTCCCTCCCAAGCTGCACTGTCCCTCTGCTTTTCTTTGCCTGTGAAATATAATATTATTTTTCATAATTCTTCATATATAGGTCTTTGATCCATTTTGAGTTGACTTTTTTATATGGCAAGAAGTTAAAATCTACTTTTATTCTATATGGGGATATCAAGTGTTAAACCCCGATGCAAAGAAAAGACCACTGACTCCAATTTTAAATCAAATTAAAGCAAGCTTTAATTTTCCCTCCCGAAAACCCTGGGCTAGAGATCAGTACCCCAGCTCTCTAGGAACACAGTTTTATAGCACAAAGTTGCAAAGGGGGGTGTCTTGAGAACTTATAGATAATAGGATTTTGACAAGCATAATACAAAGGCAGATAGTAGGTTAATGATCTATATGGCTTAACAGGTAAGGAATAAATTTAGATCCCAACATCAGAATTTATGAGGCGACACTGAAGTTTCAAAGAGGGTTGTTATCTGGTCAGGGAAAGCCAGGCATGGGTGATTTCAAGACATGGGCAGGAATTCCAAACAAGTTTAGAAATCGCAGTAATTTATAATAAAACAGAAATTAACTTTTCATGACTTTTTGACAAGATGGCTCCCAATCTTAAGATGGAATTAGACTGGGTTCATCACAAGTTTTCCCAGAACCATTTGTTATAGAGATTATCTTTTCGTTTTTATTTCTTTCTCTTTTCTTTTTCCTTTTTTTTAGAATTCAGTTTGGTTTTATTTTTTCACATTTTTTATCAGTACATTATTATATGTATATTATATGTGTATCAATGTACATATTGATGGAATTTGTTGTTCCATATTCATACAGGCACACAACATAACAATATAATTTGGCCAATATCGCTCCCCAGCACTTTTTCTCTCCTTCCCTGACTCCCACCTGTCTTTTCTTCAGTGTATGTTTTCAGATGATTGTATCTGTCTGTGTTTGTCTGTGTCTTCTACTCTTTTCCATTGGTCTACATGTCTGTTTTTATGTCATTATCAAGCTGTTTTTGTTAGTATGGCTTTATTGTATAATTTGAAGTCAGATATTTTGATGCTTCCAACATTACTTTTTACTAATAAGCATTGCTTTTTGTATGAGTCTTTTTTTCTTCCATATGAATTTGTGTTCTAAGTATAAAATAGTATCATTTGCCAATAAGAATTATTTGGCTTCCTTCTTTTCTTCTTGTGTCCCTTTTATTTCTTTTCTTATCTAGTTTTTTTTAAATTTCAAATATTATGTTAAATAGGAGTGGTGAGAGTGAACATACTTGTTTTGTTCTTGATTTTTAGATGAAATGCTTTCAGTTTTTCCCCATTCAGTATGATGTTAGCTTTGGGTTTATCATGTATATTCTTTATGATATCGAGGTACTTCTATTCTGGATTTCTTTAGGATTTTTATGCTTAATTAATTAATTAATTAATTTTTATGTTTAATTTTGTCAAAGACTTTTTCTCCATCTATTTAGATAATTATGTAATTTTTATCCTTGATTCTGTTTATGTGTTGTGTTACATTTTTGTTTGCCTGTGATCCTGAGGATTAAATCCAGGGGCTGTCTATCATTGAGCTATATCCCAAGCGTTTTCATTTTTTATTTTAAGACAGGGTCTCACTAAGTTGTAGAGGCTGGCCTGGAACTTGTGACCTTGCTGCCCCGGTCTCACAAGTCACTGTACCCAGCCGAGTATATTATCTCAGAAAAATATTTTTAATTTGATTTGCAAGAGTATTATGAAGGATTTTTGCACCAGTGTTCATCAAGGATATTGGTTGATAATTTTCTTTGCTTGATGTGTTTTTAGCCAATATTGGAATGACATTCATGACTTTGGCTTTGTAGAATGTATTTGAAAGCATTTCTTCTCTTTCTATTTCATGGAGTAATTTGAGTAGCATTGATGTTTGTTCTCTTTAAAGATCTTATAAAATTCAGTCATGAATCTGTCTGGTTCTAGACTTTTCTTTGTTGGGAGGTGTTTTATTCAGTTTTTGCATTGCCATGACCAAAATACTTGACAAGAACAACTTAGATCAGAAAAAAGTTTGTTGGGCTCATGGTTTCGGATTTCTCAGTCTGTCTGAGGTTTCATAGACCTCAGATGGTTGACTCCATTGCTCTGAGCCCCAAGTGAGGCAGCACATCATGAGGGAAGATCCTTGCAGAGAAAATCTGCTCAGCTCATGGTGTGGTCAGCAAGTAGAGATAAGAAGGGCAACTATAAGAATGTTGCACCCTTCCAGTGCACATCCCCAGTGACCCACTTCCTCTAACCATAACCCACCTGCCTATAGTTACCACCCAGTCCATTCAAACTAGGAAAGACTGAGACTGATTAGGTTACAGTTCTCACAGTTCTCACATAATTTTCTGAATTAATACAGAAACTTTTGGAGAGACTTCATATCCAAACCATAATAAAAGGTTGTTTTAATTAGTGCTTAATCTCATTACTTATGATTGGTCTATTTACATTTTCTATATCCTCTTGATTCAATTTTGGTAGATTGTATATGTCTAGGAAGTTATCTGTTTATTCTAGATTTTTCCAGTTGATTAGAACATAAATTTTCAAACAGTCTCTGAGTTTCTGTTTTATCCCTTTTTTCATCTCTAATTCTATTAATTTTGGTCTTTCCTCTCTTTCTTTTGGTTAGTTTGGCCAGAGGTTTGCCAATCTTACTTATCTTTTCAAATAACTTATTCTTTGTTTTATTGATCCTTTGTATTATTATATTATTCTTTCTATCATTAATTTCCTGATCTTTATTCTTTCTTTCATTGTTGTTTTTCAGGTTGATTTTTAGATTCTTGTTTTTTCTAAGACATTGAAATGCATTATTAGGTTATTTGAGATATTTCTGATTGTTTTATCAGCTGTAAACTTCCTTCATATGGCTATTTTCATTGTTTCCCACAGATTCTATATATTGTGTTTCTATTCTCATTTGATTCTGGGAATTTTTAAATATCTCACCTCACCAACCTTTCTGCATGTATTTGCAGCATTTCTGTATTTTTCTTGTTTTTTTCCACATTTATTCCATAATGATCTGATAAGAAGAAGAATGAAGGAATTATTTCATTTTTTAACTTTCCTTTCTTTCTTTCTTTGAATTTGCCAAGACTTGTTTTGTGATCTAATATCTAATCTGTTTTGGAGAAGGCTCCATAATTAGCTGAAAAGAAAGTGTTTTCAGCTGTTATTGGATGAAATATTCTGCATATGTTTGTTAAGGACACTGATTTGAAGTATAGTTTAACTCTGTAGTACCTTGGTTAATTTTTTGATCTGGATGACCTATCAATTAGAGTGGGATATTGAAATCAGCCACGATTATTGTATTGTATTTATCTGTCCCTTTATATTGAGTAATGTTTGCTTTATGAAATTTGGTGCACCAACATTTGGAGCATATTTACAATTATTATATATTTTTGTTGGATTGTTTTGTTTACCAATATGGTGACTTTTGTCTCTTCTGACAAAATTTGACTTTGAAGTTGATTCTTCAGATATGAGAATAGTTACTCCTTCTTGCTTTTAGATTCAGTTTGCATAAAATATTATTTTACATTCTTAAACTTGCAAGTAAGATGTGTTTATTGCAGACAACATGCAGTTGGGTCTTGTTTTTTAATCCTATCTGCCAGTCTGTCTCTTGATTGAAAAATTTACATCATTTGCATTCAGTGTTATTATTAAAATGTATGTCATTTTTTTTCTATAATTTTGTTTTATTTCTAATGTTTGATCTGTTCCTAATTCTCATTTGCTTATCTACTCTTCTAAAGAGATTTATTTTTTTCCCATGTTCTCTTATTTTTATTTTTTCCTGTGTGTTGGATTCATGTAAGCATCTTCTGTATTTCTGGATTAGTGTTCATGAATTCCATTAGCTTATGCTTTTTTGGAAAGTTTTATTTTTTTCTTTAATTTTGAAGTGTAGCTTTGCTGGATATAGTAATTTAGGTTGGCAATCATTTTTTTTTAAGGCTTGAAATATATCATTACATGCTCTCTCTGTCTTTCTACAGTCTTTCCCATACCCATCCTCCCTTCCTTCCCCCAACTCTGCCCTTTCCAATCAGGTAAACCTCCCCATACTTTGTAAGTCAGCATCCACATATACTAGAGAACATTCGGCCTTTGGTTTGGGGGATTAGCTTATTTCACTTAGCATGATAGTCTCCAGTTCCATCCATTTAATGGCAAATGCCATACTTTCAACAGATGAATTTTAGAAATTGTAATTTAATATCTCTTAACTATCCCTGTTTATAGTATAATTGTCTTAAATATTTCATCTACATATAGTTGGAACCATATTAAACAGCATTATGACTTTTGCTTCCATTATCAAACATGATTTAGAAAAATCAAGAGAGGATAGCTTATTATATTTATTCATAATTTTGTCTATCATGTTTTTTCTTCCTTTTTTGATGCTCCTTCTTTTAATTTTTGGTTTTTTAATATCTGGTCAATGAATTTAGTTTAGCCATTCTCTTAGGGGGTGTCTTTTAGCAACAAATTATCTTACTTTTCCTGTATCTAAGAATATCCTGAATTTCCCTTCATTGATGGATAGGGGATATATATAGGGGATCCTGGGTTGGTAATTCTTTTCTTTTAGCACTTGAAAAATGTTGTGCCATTTTCTAATGGCCTCCTTGATCATTTGAATTGTTTATCTCCTATAAAAAAAGTGGTTTTCCTCTTGCTGTTTTCAAGATTTTTTTTTCTTTTTAGTTTTCAAAAATTCAACATTGATGTGTCTTGGTGTGGATTTCTTTGATTTATCCGTGCTTAATTCCCTTAGCTTCACGAATCTCTTGTTTTGTGTGTCTTTTGCCAAATTTGGGGAGTTTTCAGCCATTATTTCTTCAAGTATATATATTAATATATATATTTAATCTGCCTTCTTTCTCTTACCCCCTGGGACTCCAAACACAAATGCTAGATCTTTTTTTAAGGACCATATAACCTGAATTTATTAACTTTAATCAACAATAATTTAAAAGATGCAAAAGTCCCATATGATAGGAAATGAAAAAATGCTTATACAATAAATGAAGGAAACTGATCAATGGTCAAATAGTCAACATACAATGCAGTCAACTAACAAACAGTCACAAGGATCAATGTAAGTCATGCATCATCTTCCATGTAACATTGGCTTTTTCCCCCAAACATAAAGGCAGATTAATCCAATAGCTCCACTAATTATCTTTATACTTCCACCTGAAATTAACATTTGAATTAAACACATATTAATGGCTCATAACAGCACTAGTTTTGTACTGGCTAAGGAATTCACCAGGTGGTGCTCATATTTAAGCAAATGTTAGCATTACAATGAACAGTATTTTTTCAGTTATTAACTTCAGGATAGTACTGGGTGATTTTTTTTTCCAAAAAATACAAATAGGTAAAACCTAAATGGACATTTAGAGTTTATTTACTAATTTAAGAGACATGGAGTAAGACTTGTTGATCAAGTCTCAACAGTACCTACTTAAAAAGTTAGAATAAACACAACTTTTAGGATAGCCAATTTCTGTTCCAGTCTACCACTTAATAGGAGTGCTTAGGCAGGTCACTTTGATGGTTTGAAAATTTATAATACTATCTTGAATCTCACAAAGACCTTTTGCAACTTTTTTTTACCAATTAGAAATTAAGGAAAGTCCATTTTAAGAAATAGAATGATACTACCCCTCCCATGTCACTGGGTCACTAGCAGTCTCTCAAATCATTCCTCAATTCCCAAATTCCCAACAACTTAAGTTAGAAGCTCCTTACCCTGTAAGACACTATACCTCAGTCGAACAGAAGATGCCATGATATTGTACTTGGGGTACGAGACAAAATACACAAACTATCTTCTACTGGCATCAGTAGACTAATGTCTAGGTATGCACAAGACTGACTTAAAAAGTGATTAAAGAGTATTTCAATTCATTAAAGAAAACAAAGCTTAAAAATTACCTGCTTCTACAACTACAAGGTAGAATCTTAAATAGAATAAGTTATACTCTATGTATGTATAACTTGCCAAAATTATTCATTCTACTGTCATATATAATTAAAAAGAACAAATAAAAAATTAAAATTTAAATTAAAAAAGAGATTACATGCTTAGTCAAATAAGTTTAACTTTAGTTGCTTAGTGAATTTTTAATTGGCTCCTGTTACTGGTAAATACAACACTTTGTTTTTGGTGTAGAAACCAAATAAATCAGGTTTTCCCTTGAGAATACAATGTTCATTTGTATGTAAAGTGCCAGTTTATTTATAAACTATTTAAATAAACTTTAAAGTCTGCTTCATAGCAGTGAGACTTGCCGCAGTCTGGCTGGGCACAAAATCACGAGCCACTCACAGCCTTGTAGATTCAAACAGCAATTCTTTATTCCCGAACTCACACCGGCACTCTACATGCATGTTCTGGGGCAAATCCACACTTCCACTGGGCTCTGCATCCCAAAATACTCTCTGAATCCCGCAAGAACTCAACGGGAACTCAAGGAGCAGGGCGGGCGCTTGAGGCAGCAGGATACGCCCTATTCCCAGCAGGGTCCACCTTAAACCTGGAACCGCCCTAAACCCAAGGAGCGGGATACTCCCTATTCCCAGCAGGATACACCCTAAACCTGGACCCACCCTAATCCAGCAGGATCCTCCCTAAACCCGGATCCACCCTGGTCCTTGAGCAGGGTCACCTTACTCAAACATTCATGCAATGTCACTGCAAATGACCTGGGTCCAAAGGCAAGCCCATTTCCACAATGGAGAGTCCTTCCTCTAAGCAACATGGGGTAGGCTGAGAAAGAAATTGCCATGCGTCATTCCTAATTGGCAGTGGCTCTCAGCAGAGACTGACATCTCAACTGCTTTATGGTCATAACTGATCTTTCATCTTGCTGGGTCAAACTTACTTGAGGGTTTCCTTTCTTTAAAACCTGGATCACCACCATTAGTGCTGTGGTGAAGCTGGACAGACTGCTTTCAAAAGCTGAAAAGGACAAGATCTTCCATAAGAATTCAAGTAGCCTGTTTCAAATGTCCTTTCTTTCTAGGTAACACCACTAGCTTATTAATAAACAGGATTGATTCTGATAGCTACACAGTTTTATAGATGTTGTTAATAAACCTTAAGGACAATGGTGTAGCTGGTTGATTCACTTTAGCTGATTTTTTCTGAGGGGGGTGGCAAGGGAGAAAAAAAAATCAACAAAATAAGAGCACATTTGTTCGTTTAGAAATCAGCATCCAAGGTAAGAGAATTCTCTAATCTTCTGATACTCAACTACTCTCCAATCTTCTGATACTCAACTACTCTCTTCTCAAAGAAGTTAGTCTTCCCTTCCAGTGAAATATTCTTCATAATGTCAAGTGGGTTTTCTACTCTGAAAATCTCACTAGAGCCCAGTTTCAGCATAAGCCTGTCCGCCACAAACTCAATGCACTACTTCATCAAAGAGCAGTTCATCCCAATGAGCTTCACAGGCAAGGCCTTGGTGAGGAACTCCTGTTCTATCCTAACAAAATTGATAATTACTTTAATCCTCTTCTCCCATAGTGTGTAGCAAGTATTTGAACATTGAGCAGGCAAAATCACTCATCTCTGCTAATAAGTTCACTGGAAAATGTGAGACCAGGCATCAGCCATCATTTCTTAAGCCAGAATATACTGATGCAAAAGAACCAGAAAGGAAGATTTCTTCCACATTAGCAAAGGCTACATCATGCTCTTCACAAATAGACTTTTTATCCTGATTCCAAATCTGTTTTCTTCTTCACACAAGGCATCATTTCAGTGCCATTGAAGATAAATTCTTTTTCTTTGGAATTTTTAGTGTGATAATAAGGAAACTGTACATTACAGAATGTATTTTTCCTATGGCAATTTGGAATCCATAGAAACAGTGGGCTTCTGTAATTTGAATTTCTTGGCTAAATTGCTTCACCAATTTTTCACGTATTATGCTATCACCTGCTAAAAGCCAGAACATGTGCTATAAAATCTCTCTCCTCAAGCTTCAGGGCTTCCCAGGGTTGAATGTTCCTGAAGAGATCTACCTCGTTAACTGTCCAAAAGGAAGCCTCAGCTTTTTTTTTTTTTTTTTCTTCAAAGAGAGAGAGAGAGAGAGAGAGAGAGAGAGAGAGAGAGAATTTTTAATATTTATTTTTAGTTTTTCAGCGGACACAACATGTTTGTTTGTATGTGATGCTGAGGATCGAACCGGGCGGCACGTATGCCAGGCGAGTGCGCTACCGCTTGAGCCACATCCCCAGCCCAAGCTTCAGCTTTTTTATACATCTGCCAAATATCATGGTATTCTATAGAAAAGAGGACAATGCAGAGTGGGTTTTCTCTCAGTAGTGGTTCATCCTCCATGCTGGGGTCAGGTTCTTTGGACTCCTGGAAGATCCTCCTGGCGGTCTTGTGCACCAGAACTCTGGGTGACCTGTTCTCCTTGGGGGTTACACTGAGTCCCTTCAACAGGGAGAGCTACAGCCACAGCTGCTGCTGTGTGGGATGGTGGCTACCGGAGGGGAGTTGCGGGGAGACGGACCCAGAGCATGGTGGTGGTGTGGTGGGGCTGTGACTGGAGTTGGAGGAGAGAAGAATGCTGGCTCTAGAGCTCTCTCTTTATTCCCTTCCCCCCTCCTGCCTCCCCTTCCCCCCCCCCACTCTTTCCTGATTCCACAGGTTCGCTGGAGTTTATTTTTCAGTCAACTTCCTCTTTGTGTTTCCGATTAGATAATTTTTATATTTTTTTCCAATTCACTGATTTGTCTTTCTGTCCACTTCAGTCTTCCATTTTTTTCCCATTTCTGTTACTGTGGTTTTTAGCACCCCTGCCGCAGTCTGGCTGGGCACAAAATAACGAAGCCACCACAAAAGCCTTGTAGATTCCAACAGCAACTCTTTATTCCCGACCTCTCACCTGCACTCTACACGCACATTCTGGGAAAAAATACACTCCCTCCACCGGGCTCTGCATACCAATTCTCTCAGAACCCCGTGAGAACTCAGTGAGAACTCAATGGGAACTCAAGGAGTGGGCGCCTGAGGCAGCCGGATATGCCCTATTCCCAGCAGGATCCACCCTAAACCTGGAGCCACCCTAATCCCTGAGCAGGGTCACCTTTCAACCAAAAATGGCATGCGTCATTCCTACTTGGCTATGGCTCTCAGCACCCCCCCAAAAAATCCATTTGGTTCTTATTTATGTTCTATTTTTTTTCTATTTATGTGTAATTTCTTTACCCATTCATCTCCACTTGAACCTTCCCCGAAACCTCCCATGGAGATATTAGCTCCACATTCACCACATTTTGTTCCTCTGATATTTGGCTGGAGTAGAGTTAATATTATCTAAAAGTTTCTGTCTTGATAGACTGCCCCTTTCCAGGTCCTTTAGCTTAAAATAAAAGGCATTTTCATTACTTTTTTTTTTTCTGTCTGCACACATTGGCATTTCCAAGTTGCCAGTGTCTACAGTTCCAAGTCTGGGGTGTATGATGAAAAATAAAACCCAAGGAAGACACTTACCACTTATCTCTTAACCAGTGTGCTTCTCTTCTCCACTTTTCAGTGTCTTCTTATGTTTTCTTTTACACAATGTCTGGAGTTTTTTGTTTTGTTTCTTTCTTTGAGGTACTGGAGATTGAACCAGGGCCTTGTGCATGCAAGGCAAACACTCTATCAACTGAGTTATATCCCCAGCCCTGGAGTTTTTAGTTATATTTGGTTGGAAGAATAGGAAAAAGCACATCAACTCTACTTTTCCTGGAAGCCAAGACCTGGAGTTTAATAAGGCCTTCTGTAATATATTCTCTAATACCACCCAGTTCTTTTATGTGACTAAAATTTTGGGGGAATATATTTAATTTTCTTTTGCAAATGAAAATGGAAATTTGTGGTTAGCTCCTCACATTATGTGAACTGTAATTATGCAACTGTGCACAGTATTAATTTATGCCTTATTTTTCTCTTGTCAAATTTTGCATTATAAATTCAATTTTTTTATACTTTCCATGTTTATAATTATTTTTAAATGTACCCTCTTCAGTCTTGTTTCTGGTTAAAATATGCAAATTGAAATTGAATAGGAAAAAAGAAAGCTTTAAGCAATGCAGGATAGTGTGAGTTTATTACTACCTGAATTTTGATAGTCATCATCTTGTTAATAAATACTAAGATTGCATTTGTTTCATGTAATATTTTACTTTCCACAATGTGCTTCTTGTTTCCTTCCCTGTGCTAAATCCTGAGAAGGAAGTTGACAAAGAAATTCTTCTACATCTATGAATAGTTAGTTCTGTTTTATGTGAAGCTATATAATTTGAGGAGGTCTTCTTTAAACTGATAAAGCAGATACTACACTTAGTCTTAGTAACAAGATCCAGAAGCAATTAAAGCCATCTTTAAGATAAATAACACAAGACTTTAGAAGGGGCAGTGCAAATGAAAGGACCATGAAGCTCAAATTTTACTAGCTTCATAGAATATAAAGCTTTTATCTATAAACAGGGGAAGACATGGAAGAGCTAATGATTTTTTTTAGATATATCATAAGCATGATAAGCCTTAAAATCAGCCACCCTTTAGAGATCACAAAGCACAGAAAACCCCCTTTTTTCCACAAACAGGGAAGCTTTTATTTTTAAGAAGACTTTTCTCTTTCACTCTGCTCTTTCTCTCTCTAGTTATGTCTGTAATTTCTAATGTTGCTGGCAGTGACTTGCTTTGTGGTCATGAATAGACCAGTGAAAAAGAGCAGAAAAAAGAAAAAGGTCCATCTTCTTTATTTTAGGACATAGGTAGGTAGAAAATTTGAGAAATATTCTCTAAATAGGCCCCAATCCAGTTAACTTTTTTCCTATAATTGAGAGAAAAGTAAATTGAAGACTTTTATTTAGATTTAATAAATTTAATAAATTGAGGAAATATAATTCTTTTTAGATAACACTGGTTGATGTTTCAAAATTATTGAAATTCAATAATTTGATTCAATAATCATTGTTACCCTCCCTATTTTGGTGCCATCCAGCATCCAAAACATGAACTAAACGCAACCCGTAATGCTTACCAGTTGTTTTTATTTAAAATGAGGTCAATGCAGAACATTTTAATTACAGAAATATGACATAAACTATGCTAGCTATTTCTTAATTAATTTTATTTATTTGAAATGAGACATTAGTTTGAAAATTTCTTTCAGGACATTTTTGTACCGCAATCTTTTTTGGGCTGATGAGATATTTCAAATCTGTTTGCTTTATGTAAAAGGACTTTGTGAAGATGCAATTAATCTCAAAAATGATAATGAACACAAAGATAATACATCTGCTATATGGCTTGTAAAGGTAGGTAAAAGTATACTACAATCAGCTAATATTGGTATGTGGAAACTGGAAAGAACAAGTGGAAGAGTTTTGTATGTCTGAATGTGTATATTTATGTGTGTTTTCTGGTACTGAGGAGTGAACCTGGAAGAATTCTACCACTGAGTTACATCCTCATCCCTGTTTTATTTTTCTTTTTGAGATAGGGTCTCAGTAAATTGCAGAGAATTTCCTCTAATTTGTGATTTTCATTTTGAGATAGGGTCTCAGTAAATTGCAGAGACTGTCCTCTAATTTGTGATCCTCTTGTTCCTCCTATCTCAGTCTCCTCAGTCACTGGGATTATGGGAGTGAACCACAACTTCCAGATATAAGCAAAGTTTTGAATGAAAGGAAAACAGACTTCTAGATCCATAAATAAACCATTCCTATGAGTGACTATTATTCTAAAATAAGGACATGATTGCCAGGGATGTCAGTTTTAACAGTTAATAACATTCCTTAGAAAGAATGTCTTTCTTGTTCTTAACCTAAATCTCTGAGATGTTTTATTTACTTTATTTACATACGTATTTAGAGACAATACAATACAGTATTATTTTACCTAATACATAATTGGCAGTTATCAGCTATCCTTCCCTCAGTGTGTATGTGTATGTGTATGTATATATATATATATATATATATATATATATATATATATATATATACACAGTTTTCAGCTATCCTTCCTTTGGGGGTGTGTGTGTGTGTGTGTGTGTTTGTGTATATGTGTATATGTATATATACACACACATACATGTTAAGAACTTATAAGTTGCAACTCAAGAGATTTTAGTTAAATTTATGAATTCTCTTGTTTCAATATTCTATAAAGAATGAACTTTTTAATGAAATGATTTAATTATATTTATATATTTTGAAGAGTTAAAACACATAGAACTATAAATCTCAAGAATTTAGTGTACAGTTGAATAGGATTGCAGCAGATTTTACTTCATCAACCCACTGTATGGAGGAGATACTGAAAGGTAAAATTGTTAAGGGGCTTGGACAAATTATGATTTTGACAATCAGATAAAAAATTTACTGTGTTAACTATACACATGTGATAAGATCAATTAACATCTTAATTTTAGAATTGATTATAATGATTGTTCAATTTTCTTTTAGTGAATGAATAAATAAATAAAATTAATTAATGGAGGATGAATTAATCACTACATATGCAATATATTTCATATATTTGGGGTATCTATTTTTGAAATACTAATATTTCAAAAAGATTAAATTCAACTGAAGTAGGAGACATTTCACTGAGCTGTATTTTTGAGACAGTTTTCATATAGAAGGAAATAGGTTGGGCAGCTAATAACTGTTTGAAGTTTGATTGTTTTATGACTGACTGAGAGACAGAATTTATCAATTAACTTAATGATGGATGGAAAGGCAAAGGAGACTTTAGAAAATCTCTTAAGTTTGTACCTAATATGCTAATGGTAATGCTAACAGTGATAGAGAAGGAATGTTAGGATTTCTTTCTGGAGATTTCAAGCCATATCAGCTTTCCCCCAGAACATCAAAAGGAGAGAAATAAACTTTGCCAGATGATATGCAAGTATTTGTTGATTTTCTATTATATGCAAAGTGCTGTACCAAGGAGAGGAATACAAAATAAAAACAAATAATTGGTGTTTTCAGTCTGTCTGTAGTTTATAAATAGTTTATGCTTATAAAATTGATGATTAATTTCTAGAGGTAGTCCCTTTGTTTTGCTAATCAGTATTGCTAATCAGTTAGAAAAATGCAAATCAAAAAATGTTTCCTGGCAAATAATTCTTGTAAAAAACAGTCATATCATAGAAATCAGAAGCAGAAATTAGCTTTATTTGGAGTCATAGTTAGGACATGCTTTACATTGTGAATTAGGCCATGCTGAATTTTAGTAGTCAGAAAAGAAGGGTAAGACAGTAAAATAAGGATTTCAAATACGGATAAGCTATTCAATATAAATTTGATTTAAATTTTGGTTCATGAATGTCAGGCATAGAATAATAGAATAAGGGAAAAATAGGATCTAAATCTCCCCAAAGGGCAGGAGCATTTTTAGAGGGAGTTGTTAGGTGAACAGTTTGTAAGAATGGGAGTTCCTGAGACTGTCCATGAAGAAGCCAGTCTCAGAGGGAGAGCAAAGCCTGAAGTCAGGATTGAAAAGGTGACCAGTTGTGATTAGAACTGGGAGGTTATGCATTGCTGGGAGATGCAGACACCAATAAAGACTGACAGTAGGGAGCTGAGGATAATGAAGCAAGGTTATGCATGTAAAGGATAGGATTCTTCTATGCCATGAATGGTACTCATGAGCATACCATGTTACGTGTTAACTATACACATGTAATACTCTACCAGAATAAAAGCACACCTGTAAATGAGGTGAAATTTCTAGAACTAGAAGTGAAAGAACTTGTGGAACAAAAACAAAAAATTAGTATGGAAATCATTCCTCAAAAAGATTAGGAATGGAACCACCATATAACCAAGTTATACCATTCCACAGTATTTATCCTAAAGAACTAAAGTCAGCATTCTATAGCAATACATGCATACCCATGTTTATAAAAGCATAATTCACAATAGCCAAATTTTGGAAACAGCTTAGATATTGATCAATGAATGAACAACTATTCATTTATGTGTGTGTATGTGTATTCATATATAAAAATCTATGAATTTACATATATGTAAAATGGAATTTTATTTACCCATAAATAAGAATGAAATTATATCCCATTTGCAGGATAATTGATGGAGCTTGAGAGTATTATATTAAGCAAAATAAGCCAAATTAAGGGTCATGTGAGGAAACTAGAGAGAAAAAAAAAAGGGAAGGAGGGCTTCTAATGAAAATAGAAGGGAGACTAATAGGGTAGAGGAAGGGGTTCAAGTGGACATAGGAGAAAGGAGGGAGAGAGGAAATACTGGGGAATTGAATTGACCATATTATAGTGTTATATTGTGTGCATTATGAATATGTTACAATGAATCCCACTATTATATATAATTGCCATGCATCAATAAAATAGATAAATATGTAATTGTGCTACTAAAAGTGTTAATTAAAATATGTTAATGTAAAAAGAAAAGAACATGTGGATTATTTTATTCAAACCTTTACTTTCAAATGATGAAACTGATAGATTATCCTTATCCAAGTTTACAGAACAAGGTAGAGTTGAGACTTTGGATTGTTTCATATTCAAGAGTGATGTTTGTTTTATTGGGAAAAATTTGGGGTGCTTAATAAAGATGTACTTTTAGGGGAGAGGATGGCTGGTAATCTATACTTCTAGCAAGTTTCTGAGGTGATTAATGCCAGGTAAATTTTGAGAACTTTTCTGAAAGAACAACTATTGAAAGTTTCCCAGCATGGTATTCTTAGGAAAATTACCATGATACTGGTGTGTAGAAAAAATTGAAAGGGGAGAGATGCTGGGGTTAAAGAATTAATTGGTACACTATGAAAATAATATCAGCAAAAGCAATAAGAACTTCAATTAGGGGGTTGGCAGTGAGACCAGGAAAAAAAAGGAAGCTTTCTGAGAAATATTTTACTAAAAAAATTAGGAACTAGTAATCAGTCATGGAACCAAGAGAGAAACTCAAAAAGTAAATCCACAATGTTAAGGATAGAGCAGTACTTCTTAAACTTTTTTGTTTGTTTGGGCAACTTACCTTATTTTGTATTATATCTAGGGAAAACATTGTCTGCATATTTATTGGTGAAAATGTACTGTGACAAGAAAATTAACATAGTTATATAGGAAAAAATAAGAAAATATTGAAAGGAGGAAAAATGATGGCCTACACATGAATGGGTGAAACTTTTTGTTTTTATATTACTAACAAAGATAAACAGCATGGTTGATGTGTGTGTTTGTTTGTTGTTGTTTTTTTCTGATGATGACATGGTTACCCAGCCACCAAGCCATGCAGCCAGTTCACTTGTCCCTACCTAGAAGCATCAGGGGAGCAGTGAAGTGATGGAATAGCAGCCCAGGTGGGCTGAAGCACTGGCAGCAAGCATGAGGTGCCATGTGGAGCCTGCCATGGCAATGCGGGCTTGAGGCAGAGCAGGCCAGTGCAAGGGTCAGCTGAGGCAAGCTGAACTATCAGCCCTTGGCAGCCCAGTCTGCTCACATTGGTCATTTCCGCTGCAAAAGTGCACTCCTGGAAGCTCTGCAGCTCCAGACACCCCACTGAGCATGAGCAATTGGATGACTTCAACCTCCTTTTTTTCCAAAATGTGGAGAAAATGGAAGTTGCTGCAGTCTGGCTGGGCACAAAATCACGAGCCACAAAGCAGGAACAAATTTTATTTCTGAACTCCACCAGCACACTCCACACACACTCCCAGGAAAAATGCCGAACACCACGCCACGCGGCTCCTCCCGGGACACACACCCCAACAGGAAATCCCTCCTCCGGAATTTCCTCCTACCGCACTTCCCCAACCAATGGGAACTCTCCGGGAGTCCCGCAAGAGCTCCAAAGTAGCAGGCCCAGGCGGACAGAGGGGTCTAATCTCCAATTGAATACACATCTTAACATAATCATTATCATCTCAATGGCTTGCTGGTGACACCTTTCAACCAAAAATGCCATGCCTCATTCCTACTTGGCTATGGCTCTCAGCATCTCCCCCCTTCTGTTTAATAAACAACAAGCAATGTGGCTTAGGGACCATGCCTATTACGTTGTCCAATACAACATATGGTCCTTACCCGTCATCAGATGAGCTGACCTCTAGGCGTCAGCCTCCTGTCTTAGGTTGGTACCACTGCAATTGGATCATACCTGTCAGTGACTACCGGTTCAGCATACAGCCATACTTGTGGATGCCGCAGTCTGGCTGGGCACAATCAGGAGCCACTTGTCAAAAGAAACTAACTTTATTTTTAGAACCACACACGCCAAACAAAACAGCCTCTCAGGAAAAACCCTCAGAGCCTCAACTGCCACCACCGGCTTTCCACAAGCCTCTCTCTCCCACACAAGCTTCTCTCCACCTCCCACAATCCTCCTGCTCTTGAGGCCGATTGGCTGGGTCACGTGGGCGGAGCCAAAAAAGTCCCCCAATGAGCAGCTCCGTGGTCTGAAAGGGCAGGGAAACAGCCCAATGAGCATCACCGCAGAGGAGCCAATCAGCTAGATGTTGCTGGGGCCGCTGTGAGCCAATCATCAGCCGGCAGCTGGAAGTTTGCTGGCAGCTGGAAGTTTGCTGGGGCCCCTTCGGCTGTGGCTCTCAACAACTACCGGTTCAGCATACAGCCATACTTGTGGTTAGGCCTATGCACCAGTGTGGGGGGGGTGAGGTTCTTTGCCTCACCTCTGTTGGCCCCCAGATTTTAGACCATCACTAGCAGAAGGGAGGAGGATACAGAAATGCCAAGGCAGCTCCTTTGAAAAATTGTACCACTGGTGATGCCAGCAGCAAAGATACTCCAGCATTACCACAATTCACTGCACCAACAGATAGTTCACAATGCATACAAGTGATACATAGTCCAGGCAAGTTCTGCAAGCAGTTCAAAGCAAAGGAATCTATCAATATGTCCATTTCCTCCCAAAGTAAATCGACTCCTTGATTATTACTTGTTGAGTTATTATTCATTGATGCATCAGTTTATACAGTTTGTTGTGATAACTATCGAAGAAGCTGTGGTTTTGTTTTATCTTTGTCTTCACCGGCACTGGGATGAAGATAGGAATTCTGGCAATGATGGCTAAAAAAAAAATATGTAACATTCCAACAGGTACTAAGAAAACAATTTTCTGAACAATTTACATTATACTGAACAGAATTATTAAATATGTTGAAATATATTAAATATATTTATTCATTATTAAATATAATTAAAAGGAAAGGTGAAAGTAAACAAATAGATCTGTTAACCTCCTTATTTGTACACATATTAAAACAATCCTCAACAGCTGTTTACCCAATTTAAATTAAACCATTTAAATCACGTGAATAAAAAAAAGATCGGAACCATTTTTTCATGAGCACTCCTCATATATGATATATGGACATACGCACACACAGACATACAACACAAAACACAAGTGTGCACACAAACATACAACACGTAAGACCAATAGTAAAGGCCTTGTAGCTTTACCTAGGTGAAATCTCCATTGCAATGCTTAAAAACTCCACAGTCAAAAAATAAAACTGATCAGAAAAACA
>NW_026000016.1:23451655-23458725 GCF_001458135.2 Marmota marmota marmota | reverse complement strand
GATTGAGCAGGTCCCATAATAACCATCTCATTATTAATGGCTCTTAAATCTTGCAATAATCTCCATTTACCAGATTTCTTTTTAATGACAAAAATGGGAGTATTATAGGGAGATATGGAAGGTTGTATATGTCCCTCTGCTAATTGTTGTTTGACAAGGTCATGGGCTACTTTTATCTTTTCTTTAGTCAGGGGCCACTGAGGAACCCATACTTGTCTTTCTGATTTCCAAGTAATTTTGATTCAGTGGCCCCTTCTGAAAACCCAATCCATGTCTATTTATTCCTTGATCTATTTGAATTGGTGCTGCTATACCTTGTTCTTGTTCTTCTAATCTTTTTTCTTTCCTAAAACCTTGTCTAGCCCTAGTAGTGGGCGCGTTAGGATTGATGTTATTTGTTAATGACAAACCTAATTGATCTAGGACATCTCGTCCCCATAAATTTATAGGAAGATGATCCAATACATATGGCTGTATAGTTCCTTCACATCCTTCAGGATCCTTCCAATCTAATACCATTGCACTTCTCTGGGGATTAGTTGCCACTCCTAGGCCTCGAAGCGTTTGAGTGGCTTGTTGTAATGGCCAATGTTTTGGCCATTCTTGACGAGATATGATGCTAAGGTCAGCACCTGTATCCAGTAGCCCATTAAATTCATGTCCTTGAATATTTAGTTTTAGCATTGGGCAAGAATCTAAATTTAAAGACAGCATAGCCCAATCTACACCTGTGGAGCCTAATCCCCAGGAACCTCTTTCTACAGTACGACTGGAAAATTTATCATGCAGGCTGGGTATTATTAATAACTGTGCTATTCTATCTCCTGGTGAAATTACTGATATACCTCTTGGAGAACTGGCTATAATTTTTATTTCACCTACATAATTGGGATCAATTACCCCAGGACTTATCATAAGTCCTTTTAGTGTAGAAGAACTGCATCCCAATAATAAGCCTACTATTCCTTGGGGAAGAGGTCCTTTGACTCCTGTGGGAATGATTTGAACTCCCATCTCTGGAGTTAGTACTGCTCTGGCAGAGGTGCAGATGTCCAACCCTGTGCTCCCTCTGGTTTGTCTGATGAGGGATTTAATGGATAATGTGTCCTGGGCACTACCCTGGTGGTGTTGCTGGGTTCCTCCACTGCCCCATATATTTGTGCTTGTGGGCCCTAGAGCATTGGGCCCCCCAGTCCGTTTTTTGGCAATGGAGCCTGATGCCTTTCTCCACAATATTGTGGGTAAACATCTGGTCCTTGTCTGTTTTTTGATAACGGAGTACCCTCTATGGTGGTTTGAGAACGGCATTCATTAGCCCAATGTCTCCCTCTATGGCATCGTGGGCAAATACCTGGTATTCCGCTCCTTTGATACCTAGCTTTGTTAAACCCTCCTCCTATGGGGCAACTCCTTTTAAAATGTCCTGTTTGTTCACAATTGTAGCATGTTTTCAGCCTGGCATCTAAAGCCTGTTGTACTGCAGCTGCTAGGACTTGCCCTTGTTCATTAATGTCTCTACATAATTTGATATATGTGTTTAAATCTCCATGTTTCCATGGTCTAATGGCCTCCTTACACCATCTGTTCACTTGTTCAAAGGCTAGCTGTTTAATTAATGGAATTGCTTGTTCTGTATCCCCAAAAACTCTGGCAGCTGTTTGAATAAACCTATCTACAAATTCAGCGTAAGGTTCATTAGCTCTCTGTATTACCTTAGATAATTGACCTTGTAAATCTCCATGTCCTTGTAAAGTCTTCCAAGCCCTAACTGCATCTGCAGCAATTTGTGCATATATAGCAGGATCATATTCAGTTTGTTGCCATTGATCCTAATAAGGTCCTTTTCCTAACAACATATCTAGATTTCTTTGAGGGTAACGGCTGCTGCATTTTGCCTAGCCATTTCCGTGCAAAATTCCTCATTGGCAACCTTCCATAACAAATATTGCCCTCCATTTAGCACAGATTTATACATGCTAGCCCAGTCTGCTGGCATCATGTCCAAGTTGGTAATGGATTCGACCATGCTTACAGTGAAGGGTGCTTGGGGGCCATAGGTTGTTACAGCCTCCTTTAACTGCTTCACTGTTTTGAAATCTAGAGCATGGTGAATTCGCTGCCCTCCTGCCTGCTCAAGTACAGGGCATGCTAATCTTTGAGGTCCTATCTCAGGATTCCATCTATCAACTTCGGGGGTCGAGGGCCACTCAGATATCTCTGTAGGTGGAGCTGTTGGTTGAATTACGCCCTCTGGTGATAGAACAGTGTTAGTAGCAGCCTCTTGTTGTAGCTTTTTCCCTCATAGCCCCTTTTCCTTTAAATTTTCTTCCTCTGTCTGACTAGCTTGAGAGACTTTCTCTTTTGCTTGATCTAAAATGTCTTTCTCCATGGTCTGAACCTCTAACAATTTACTTAACACTCTTTCGGTTTGTTTTTTACTAATTTCAAATCTACTATAAAGATAACGCAACCCAATAAGATAACACAAAAAAAACCTGAAACAGAATGAAACAAAAATGGAACAAAAAATCGTTTTATCAATTTTCTCTTCCTCAGGGCAGAACAACTTCAAACCTTGAGCCAACCATTTTTCCCAGTTTGCCTGAGAAAGTCCTAGGGATAGGCAGCTTGAAACAAAACCAAAATAAATCAAAACAAGAACAAATTGTTTTTTGAAATGGTCACCCATTCTCTCGCCTTCTCTCAGGGGCGAGCAATTTCACTTACCTCCGAGCTTCAGGCGTTCCCTGTACGGGCCACAAAATGCTGCAGTCTGGCTGGGCACAAAGTCACGAGCCACTCAAGCAGGAACAAACTTTATTTCTGAACTCCACCAGCACACTCCACACACGCTCCCAGGAAAAATGCCGAACGCCATGCCACGCGGCTCCTCCCGGGACACACACCCCAATAGGAAATCCCTCCTCCGGAATTCCCTCCTACCACACTTCCCCAACGAATGGGAACTCTCCGGGAGTCCCACGAGAGCTCCAAAGTAGCAGGCCAAGGTGGACAGCAGGGGTCTAATCTCTAATTGAATGCACATCTTAACATAATCATTATCATCTCAATGGTTTGCTGGTGTCACCTTTCAACCAAAAATGCCATGCGTCATTCCTACTTGGCTATGGCTCTCAGCAGGAAGTAAGGCAAACCTGATGAGTTTCAGGGTTAACCAATAGTGTTATTCCTTTTTCAAACCTTAATTAGCATAAATTTCAATAGCATTAATACTTTTCCAAATCCTTATTAGCCTAAGTTTGGACTAATAGCAGTGACCCAAGGGCTTATATAAACCCCCAGACTAAGTACACTAGGATGAAGAAAACTACTATTGAGTCCCCTCTTATGCTACAAAGTTCTGTTCCTATTCTTCAATAAATCCTGATCTTAGACTCATTCATCCTGGTTTGTGGATTTCATTCTTTGAATTCAAAAGACAAGAATTCAGAAAGAAGAAGAAATTGATGGTGAGCTGCTGGGGTCTGCTGCAACACTAAAGGACATAGGTAGACCCCCACCACCACCTACCAGCAGAAGTGAAGAAACTTCTGTCTTGCCTGCCAACAGAAACAGAGAATCAAGTTTCATCTCAAAACTCCAGTTTCACTAGCTTCTGAACAAATTCTGAATAAAATTTATTATTTATATTGCTATTATTTAACTTAATCCTTTTTATCCTGAATTTCATGTTCATGTTTTTAAGTTTTACAAATAATTGGGGCAAATCAAAAGTTAAAGTAATTTCTAGAACTGGTGGGTTCTCTAGGTTTGTAAATATTTTTAAAAAACACCTTAACTTTTAAATTTTCTGCTTCAGTTTAATCTTCATTATGATTTAAAATAACAATGTATATTTTATATCTTTTTATGAAGATTCAATTAGATTTAACTATGGGTTATTTAAATTTGAAAAAGAGAAAATACCTATAATACATATATAAAAAAGAAATCATAAAATATGTTCTTATCTATGATGTGAAAAGATAACCAAGTATCTCATCTTTCTCTTTTTTGTTTGTAAATGAGTTTTTGACTTTCCAACACTCAATATTTTCTGTCATTTAATTAGCTGGATACTTCTCGAACATATTCTCTAGATGAATTTTGTGAAGAACAGTTTCAGCAAACTACTCGGGCACTGAAACAACTTGAAGATATTAGGGATAAAGCAATTTCAAAAGTGAAAAGTACAATCTTAAAGGTAATTGTTTAATTACATCCTCTCAGTTGCTATGTACTGACTGAAGCAATTGCTCCAAATTGCAACTCTGGAGAGTGTTGGAAATTGACAGTGGAGATAAAAGGAGGTTGATTAATCAACTAATGGATACTGCCTATTTATAAGAACCCTTCCAGGTGCCACATAACATGCAAACAAATATGTATGTATATGTTTGTTAATACATATATGTGTGTATACATCCATATGAATGCACATGTACATGTTTATGTATACAACTTAAGGATGCTTAAATCTATAACTTGAGGTGGCATACTGCATGCAAAGGGAAATGTGATTAGTTACAAAGTTCATAGTGTCCATAAGATAAAGAAAAAAACATTGCTCAGGCAAGATGAAAAAACATAAGTATATGAAAAAAAAACTTTAAAGAAAATTCAATAATATAATGATCAATCCTCTCAGAACATTCTCATTCTGTATGCTGTTAGGTATCTTATACACTGTTACAGAAGGCCCTTCTATGTTGAAACATGTAGATACAAAATTAGTATGTTCTTCCTTGTTTGACTTTCAAAATTTATCTACTTGTTAGAGAGATAAGCTTCAAAACACATAAATTATTCTCTTTTTGGCTGATGTTTACATACAGTACAAGCATAAAGTAAAATTTTAATGGAAATTTTTGATCAATTTTAACTCCAATATGTTATTCAGACTAATGAAATACTAGAAACTAGAAACCATGCTGTATTAACATAGGAAATCACACAGTTCTCAATTTTCTATAAAATTGTAGGTTGCAGAAAAGAAAGAAATTAAAGAATATTTTGAATCAAAGTCATTTGAGGGTGAAACAACACATTACAAGCTGTGTACATATCGGCATTTATTGGAAACAGCTTACAGGTTTATGATGCTGATTGACTGCATACTTCAGGAACTCATCCGTCAACTTATGAACATTGCAGTCACACTACTTTTGGAAGAATTTAATGGTTCTGCTAGAATGCCACTTTCAGCAGAAAAGAAGAATGAAAATCTCATCGGGTAAAGCATGCTTTTTTGACTAATAAAAATAAGTTATCTTGTAATATATTTCTACTTATGGAGAAAATATCCAGTAATTTAAGCTAGAATTTGGAAATTCTCCTTGTAGCAGAGTACTCACGTTTCCAATTATCAAAACTTATTATTTAGTTGTATTTTAATGTTAAAGTTTAAGACAATTTCTAAGTTTCTTCACAAATCTGGTTGCCACAAAGTGCAAGATGTCCAGTGAAATGTGAATTTCAGATAGATAATTTTTGTATGCAGTATGTTCCAAACATTACCTATACTAAAAATTACTTGTTGTTTATCTGAAATTAGAATTTTACTAGATACCTTGTGTTTATTTGCTAAGTCTGGCAATCCTATGTTCAGTGCTAGCTCTTAATGATATGTGAGAATGATTTTGGAAAGAGCCACAGGTTCAGTTGAAATTTGAGTCAGCTTCAGGAAATATCTATTAAATATTTCTCCCAAATAAGACAGTATTTGAAAAATAATTCTGACCTTTTATTGAAATACTACTATTAAAAGCAAAGCATTCAAAGTTATACTCCATTTATGTATAATATGTCAAAATGCATTCTATTGTCATGTATAACTAATTAGAACAAATAAAAATATATTTTAAAAAATAAAGCATTTTTTCTTATTTTCTACAAGTGGATCTATCTACTATAACTTGTGAAACAAGGCATATTAATTGAAATGGTTGAATATTTATATCAAAACTATCAAAATTTAGCATTATTATTTTAGTCAAATCAAAGTTTCATTATCATAACTACAGAGCTGAAAATGTATTAATTCATAAAAATTTGGAGAATATTAAAGATAACCTATTCTATTTATCTAATTATTTCTGAATCCACAGAGCTTATGTCATGAGCTTACTAGCATCTTAACTGGTTTGAACCAGTACCAAGACTTTAGCCTATGCAGGAACATAACTTTTTAGTGATAGCACATTATAATTTTATTTCCTCTAAATCTGTGTGTGTATTTTTTTAAAAAATCTTTACATCCTAAACATAGCTTTTTAACAAAAGATATTAGTATAGATAATTCATCTTACTTTATAAAATTTTGGAAACAACCCCTAATTCCATGACTTAAATATGGTGTCTTTTTGTATGTGCAGTTTTCTAGACTTCTCGACATATTTTTCCATTATAGTAATAATCCTAGTATAACTCAGTTTTTAAGCACACCATGTCTTGTGTATATTTTATGGTATGGAAGAAATACATAGGTTTTGGTTGAAGTTATTCCAGTTTTTTTGTGTGGATCGGATCACCTGGGTTCTAATCTATATTCTGTGTCTTGACTAGTTTCATGACTTAGGTTGCCTATTAACCTATTAATTGTGCTGTCTTTTTATATTGAGAATTCTTTGTATAATTTTGGATTCTGTGGGTTTTCTTTTCATTTTCTTGATAGTATTCATTGGAACACAAAAGTTTTAAACATTTATGAATTTTATTTATTTATTTTTGATTTATTGTGCTTTATGTGTATCTAAGAAGTCATTCCCTAATCTAAGGTCATGAAGATTTATACTTGTTTTCTTTTTGTAAAATTTTATAACTTCAAATCTTGCTTTTAAATATTTAAGTTAGTTCTTTTGATTAATGTGATAGGGGTCCAAACTCATTCTTTGGCATATGAATATCCAGTTGTCCCAGCACTATTTGTTGAAAGGAAAATACCATTTCTTCATTGAATTGTCTTGGCATACTATTGACGGTCAGATGACCATAAACATATGGATTTATTTCTGGATTCTCAATTTTGTTCCATTGGCATGCATATATATATATATATATATATTCCTTGA
>NW_026000016.1:23410745-23449722 GCF_001458135.2 Marmota marmota marmota | reverse complement strand
ATATATATATATATATATATATATATATATATATATAGATGTCACACTACCTTGACTATAATAACCTTGTCATAAGTTTTGAAACCGGAAAATGTGAATTTTCCAATGTTGTTGTTCTTATTAATATTGTTTTGGCTATTCTGATTCACTTGAATTTCTGTATGTATTTTAGAGTCAGCTTGCCAGTTTCTGCTAAAAGCAACTGGGATTTTGATAGAAATTGCATTAAATTTGTAGATTAATATTGGGCATATTTTCATACCAAGAGTATATAGTCCTCCAATCCATGAACACGGAATGTCTTTCCATTCACTTAGTAGGACTTCTTTAATTTCTTTAATAATGTTTTGTAGTTTTCAGTGTTTGAGTCGTTCCTTCTTTTGTAAATTTATCATAAAAAATTTGTTCTTTTCATGCTATTATGAATGGAATTATTTTTTCATTTTTGGATGTTCATTGCTCATTGATTGAAATACATTGATCTTATACCCTGCAATCTTGTTGTACCTGTTTATTAGCTCTAATATCTTGTTTTGTTTTGTTTTTCTTATTCCCTGGGATTTTCTATTTACAGGATCGTATCATCTACAAATAGAGATAATTTCACTTCTTCCTTCCCAATAAGATGCCTTTTATTTTTTTTGTTGCTTTATGGTCATAGCTAGTAAGTACTTTAGTACAATGTTGATTAGGAGTAGTGGATTAAACATCCCTGTTTTGTTCCTGATTTGGGGGGCACCTTATTCTTTTATTATTAAGCATTATGCCACCTGTGAGTTTTTAAAAAATACTTTTTATCAGTTGAGGAAGTTCACATCTAGCTTTATTTGTTGAATGTTTTTATCATGAGGTATTGTTGGATCTTGTCAAATACTTTTTTTCTGTATCAATTGAGATAACTATGTGTTCTTTGTTCAACTAATATGGCAAATTATGCTATATACATACATTTTCATAGGCTGAATCAACTTTGTATTCTTGGGATAGGTGTAATTTTATTATAGTGTAAAATCCTTTGTATATGCTGCTGGATTTGGTTTGCTAGTATTTTATTGAGGTTTTCTTCTTCTATGAATATTGGTCTATAGTTTTCCCATGATGCCTTTGGTTTTGGCCTCAGGGTAGTAGTGATCTCAAAGAATAAATTGGGAGGAGCTACCTCCTTTTCTATCTTTGGGAAAAAAGTGGGAAGAATTGGTGTTAGTTCTTTCTGAAAAAATTGGTAGAATGTCCCTGTTATGGTTTGAATGTGTCCCCCCAAAGTTCATGTGTTGGAAACCTTATCCCTGATGTAACCAGGTTAAGAGGTAGGATGTTTAAGAGTGACTAGGTCATGAAGGCTCTGTCCTTATGAATAGATTAATGTCATTATTTCTAGAGTGGGTTACCGACAAAAGAATGAGTTCAGCCCCTTTCTCTTCTCTGTCTCTGTCTCTCTCATGTTCTCTTGCCTTCCATCATGGGGTGACATAGTCAGAAAGCCCTCACTAGATGCAGGCCCCTTGACATTGGGCTTCTTAGTCTCCAGAATATTAAGAAATAACTCTCTATTATTTATAAATTACCCAATCTCAAGAGTTTTGTTATAGTAGCACAAAACGGACTAAGTGTAGGCCTGGGCTTTTTTGTATGTAAAGTGTGTTAGTCAGCTTTTTGTTGCTATGACAGATTCCTGAGAAAATGAACCTAGATGAGGAAAGATTTTGTTTTGGCTTGTGGTTTCAGAGGTTTCAATGCATGGGCAGCTAGCTCCATTGCTTTGGGCCTGATATGAGGCAGAGCATCACAATGAGGCATGACAGAAGAAAGTTGCTTACTCATGGCAGTTAGGAAACTGACAGTGGGGATGAAAAATATTCTTCTAGGCCATGCCCCTAGTGACCTACTCCCTTTGAGTAGGTCTCCCCTCCCAGTAGTACATTCAGATATTAATGAATGCATGCACTGATGAGATCAGAGTCCTCATGATCCCAATTACTTCCAAAAAATCCCCACCACTGAACACTGCTACATTAAAGACTAAGCCCTCAACACATGAATCTTTGCAGGACATTTCAGATCCAAACCATAACAGGAAGTATTACAATCATCTGTTAAATTGCTTTATTTGTTATTGATCTATTTATATTTCTTCTTGAGACATTTTGGTATTTTGTGTCTTTCTAGAATTTTGTCTATTTTATTTAAATTATCTAAACTGTTAGCATATAGCTGTTTATAATACTTACTCATTATCTTTTAAATTTCTATAAGGTCAGTAGTGATATCTTCTTTTTATTCTAGAGTTTAGTAATTTGGGGATTCTCTTCTTCTTCTTCTTCTTTTTTTTTTTTCAGCCTAGCTATCAGTTTATCAATTTTCTCAATCATTTTAAGCAACCAACTTTTGATTTTATTGATTTTATTTCAGCTTTTCTCTATTTCACTTATTTCCATTCTAGTCTTTATTATTTCTTTCTGCTTGCTTAGGCTTAGTTTGTTTATTTTCTCTTTTTTAGAAGTAGCAGTTTAGATTATTTAGTTGAAATCTTTTATTCTTTTTTAATGTAATTTTTATAGTAACCAATTTCTCTTCAACACTGCTTTCACTGAACAAGGAGTTTGGTATATTATATTTTAATTTTCATTAACTTTCTTCATTTAATTTTTATGCTGATTTCCCCTGTAATTTCATATTTGACTCACTGGTTATTAAGGAGTGTTTTCTATGTAAGATTGATTTTTTTCTTCCTTTTTTTTCTAACTCAACAGTGTGATTCTTTTCCTCATTATTTTTTTCTAGAAGTTTTGTGCTTTTTGATTTTATGTTACATTTATGCACGTTTCAAGCAAAATTTTGTAAATTGTTCAAGGTGTGGTCTGAGGTATATATTATTTTGCATATGGGTATTTAGTTACTCCATCTGTTTCCCAAAATAACTATTCTTCCTCCATGGAATTGCCTTGGCAGCTTGTTCAAAATTAATTAATATTTTTGGAGTCCATTTCTGAACTCTCTCTTTTGTGCCAGCGATCTGTAGATCTATCTTTTTACACATACTTTACAGTCTTTATAACATCTTAAAATCAGTCCTCCAAGTTTGTTTTTAAAAATCCTTTAAAGTTTGACTTTCCTCATTCATTTGCTTTTCCATATAAATCTTAGAATTAAATTGAAGTTTTCTTTTTTAGAAAATGGCCTGTTATTACTGAGATTTCAATTGAGAGTGCACTGAATCAATAGATCAATCTTAGGAGATTTGACATCTTAATATTTAGTCTTCAAAGCTCAGAACTTGGTGCAATAGACCCTTTATTTAAATCTTCTCTAATTTATTTCATCAGCATTTTATAAAGCACAGTATACAAATATTACACATTTTTATTGATTTATAATTATGTATTTCATATTTTAATGTTCTTAAGTACTCTTATTTTTAATTCAACTTCTAAATATTCCTGAAATAAAGAACTAACTTTTGTATATTAACCTTGTATCTGTGACCTTACTAAACTTACACATTAGTTGTCATAGCTTTTCTTTGGTAGATAATTTAGAACTGTCTATTTAGACCAAGTGTCAGCAAAATAGAGCCCATATGCCAAATCCTGTGGCAGTGTGTTTTCATAAAGAAGTTTTTTTTTGGAATAAGGCCACACCTTCTAGTTTACACACTGTCTATGACTGCTTTTGAACTAGAAGGTGCAGTTGAATAGTTAAGACCACTCTTTTAGCCCAAAAAACATGAAATGTTTCCTGACTACTTACAGAAAAGGTTTGCTCACCTTGACTGCTTCAGGGTAACCACTAAAATGTAATGATGGATATAACAGGAACAATATAATAGAAGGGAAATGTTGAATATGTATAAAAGTATTTAATTAATCTAAAAGCAGATAGCCTTAAAAGTTAATACTAATTATTATTATTATTATTATCATCACTTCCATGATACTGCTAAAATTTTAGAACATTTAAATGTTTACTTTCCTCTTGACTTTCACAGTATTATGTCACACATATTTTAAATGCTTTTTTAGTTCATATATTTTAATTCAGTACAACATTAAAAGTATTGTTTTAAATGGTCAATATTCATTTATATTTACCCACATAATTATCACTTCTTGTGTTCTTTTTCTTTTCTTGTTTTTGTTTCTGTATAGGACCATTTTCCTTCTTCCTGAAAAATTCTTTTCAGAATATTTTTTTAGTATAGGCCTACTGGGAAATAGTTCCCTCCATTTTGGGGTATCTAAAAACGTTTCTATGTGATTCATATAGGATATGTTCACTGAGTACAGAGTTCTAGATAATGAAATGTCAGAATCATTTTTTTTTCAGGGGGGTACTGGGGATTAAATTCAGGCACTTGAACACTAAGTTACATTCCCAGCCCGATTTTGTATTTTATTTAGAGATAAGGTCACACTGAGTTTCTTAGTGTCTCACTTTTGCTGAGACTGGCTTTGAACTCAAGATCCTCCTGCCTCAGCCTCCTGAGCCACTGGGATTACAGGCATATGCCACTACACCTGGAAAAATGTCAGAATCTTTTGAAAGATTTTTTAGTTTATTTTAAATTTTTTTTACTGCCTTAACTTTGTATGGGATTCTGTACAGTAATTTTGGATATCCATATTAGAATGAGGTAGGTTCTCCTGGACAATATTACTCAAAAAAATAAAATAAAATGGTGACATTTGCAGGTAAATAGATGGAGTTAAAGAATATAATGCTAAGTGAAGTTAGCCAATCCCAAAAACCCAAATGCCGAATGTATTCTCTGATATAAGGGGGCTGATTCATAGTGGGGTTGGGAGGGGGAGCATGGGGAGATTAGACAAACTCTAGATAGGGCAAAGGGGAGTGAGGGGAAGAGAGGGGACAAAGTTGGTGGAATGAGGTGGACATCATTACCCTAAATACAGGTATGAAGACACAAATAGCATGAATATACTTTGTGTATAACCAGAGATATGAAAAACTGTACTCTATATATGTAATATGAATTGTAATGCATTCTGCTGTTATTTTTCTTCTTAATAGCTGCCATTCTGACTAAGATGAAATTTTAAGAGTAGTTTTGATTTGCATTTCTCTAATTGCTAGAGATGATGAACATTTTTCTATATATTTGTTGATTGATTGTATATCCTCTTCTGAGAAGTGTCTGTTCAGCTCCTTGGCCCATTTATTGATTGGGTTATTTGTTTTTTTCAGTGCTTATCTTTTTGAGTTCTTTATATACCCTGGAGATTAGTGCTCTCTCTGATGTGTAAGGGGTAAAAATTTGCTCCCAAGCTGTAGGCTGTCTATTCAATTCACTGATTGTTTCTTTTGCTGAAAAGAAGCTTTTTAGTTTGAACCCATCCCATTTATTAATTCTTGATTTTAATTCTTGCACTATAGGAGTCTTATTAAGGAAGTAGGGGCCTAATCTTATATGATGGAGATTAGAGCCTACTTTTTCTTCTATTAGACGCAGGATCTCTGGTGTAAGTCCTAGGTCTTGGATCCAATTAAAGTTGAATTTTGTGAATGGTAAGAGATAGGGTTTAATTTCATTTTGTTGCAATGGATTTCTAGTTTTCCCAATACCATTTGTTGAAGAGGCTATTTTTTCTCCAATGTATGTTTTTGACACCTTTGTCTAATATAACTGTAATTATGTTGGTTAGTTTCTGTGTCCTTTATTCTGTACCATTGGTCTACTAGTCTATTTTTGTGCCAATACCATGCCGTTTTTGTTACTATTGCTCTGTAGTATAGTTTAAGGTCTAGTATGGTGATGCCACCAGCTTCACTATTCTTGCTAGAGATTGCTTTAGCTATTCTGGGTCTTTCATTTTTCCAGATGAATTCTATGATTGCTTTTCTATTTCTATGAGGAATGTCTTGGGATTTGGATTGGAAATGCATTAAATCTGTAATGTTTTTGGTAGTATGGTCATTTTGACAATATTAATTGTGCCTATCCAAAGACATGGGAAATCTTTCTTTAGCA
This sequence comes from Marmota marmota marmota, assembly GCF_001458135.2. NCBI lineage: Eukaryota > Metazoa > Chordata > Mammalia > Rodentia > Sciuridae > Marmota > Marmota marmota. The sequence continues at coordinate 23,443,736 of NW_026000016.1, read as the reverse complement.
TTCTATAGTTTTCATTGTAGAGGTCTTTCACCTCTTTTGTTAGGTTGATTCCCAAGTCTGTGGATGTCTTTTCCTATGTGATGGGTCTCTTGGAGGCAGCATATTATTGGATCTTTTTTTAAAGTCCAATCTGCTAGTCTATGCCTTTTCATTGTTGAGTTTAGGCTATTAACACTCAGGGTTATTATTGAGACGTGATTTGTATCCCAGTCATTTTTCTTTGTATTTAATTTGACTTGGTTCTCTTTTGATAAGTTTTTTCTTTAGTGTAATACCTCCATTTGCTGATTTTCATTGTTGCTGTTCAATTCCTCTTCATGGAATATTTTGCCGAGGACATTCTGTAGTGTAAGCTTTCAAGTTGTAAATTCTTTTAACTTTTGTTTATCATGGAAGGTTTTTATTTCATCGTCAAATCTAAAGCTTAATTTTGCTGACTCTAAGATTCTTGGTTGGCATCCATTTTCTTTCAGAGCTTGATATAGGTTGTTCCAGGATCTTCTAGATTTCAGAGTCTGGGTTGAAAAATTTGCACATAATCTAATTGGTTTCCCCCATATGTAATCTGATTCCTTTGTCTTATGGCTTTTAATATTCTCTCCTTATTCTGTATGTTATGCATTTTTATTATAATATACTTTGGTGTGAATGTGTGTTGTGATTTTGTACATTTGGTGTCCTGTAAGTATCTTGGATTTGGTTTTCCAATGCGTTCTTCATGTTTGGAAAATTTTCTTATATTATTTCATTGAATAGATTGCTCATTCCTTTGGTTTGGAACTCTATTCCTTCCTCATTCTTAAGAGCTCTTAAATTTATTTTTTTTTAATTATATCCCATATATCTTGTAGGTACTGCTCATGGTTTCTTGCCATTTTCACTCTGTGATCTACATTCTTTTCAAGATTATATATTTTGTCTTCATTGTCCGAGGTCCTGCTTCCCAGTGGTCTAATCTCTTGGTGATGATTTCAATTGAACTTTTAATTTGGTTTATTGTTTCTTTCATTTCAAGTATTTCTCTGTGTTTTGGGTTTTTAAGAACCTCTATCTCCCTATTGAAGTATTCTTTTCTTCCTATGTTTGTTTATGTAGCTCTTTGTCGAAATATTTTGCTGTCTGTATTTCTTCTTTTATATCATCCTTTAATTTGCAGAACATTTTAATTATGAACTCTTTCTCTGTAATTTCTTCTGCTGTGCTTTCCATGGATTCTAATAATGTGGTATCTTGATTTGTCTGGGGCACTTTCTTCCCTTGTCTTTTCATATTGTTTGTGAGTCTTCCCTTCTAGCACTGTGGATTGGAGGAGTCACTGTTTTTACCCTGTAGGCTTCTAGTGCCCCTGTTGGGATTCAATACCTCTCCTTTGAGGTGAATGTTATCAGATCCCAATATCAACAGTATACACCCTAAAAACCAATGTTTGCTATTAAGACATTTACAGTTTGGTCACAATGAACAGAAATGGTGAATTCAATTATTATCTGCAATATACTCAGTAGGTTTGAAAAAGGGTTTACAGTTTCCGATGGTAGACAAAGAACTGGGGGTGAGGAATAGGATGATATGCTGAAGAGGTAGGAGGTGAGGATATAGAGTTGTTATATCTTAGAAAATGTGAAATAGAAATCTAAAGAAAATTAGATCTAGAGGAGAAGGGAGAGGAAGTAATTTGGGGTAGACAAATAAGTGGGAAGACAGTAGAGTACATAAAACAAACACACATATAAAGAAAAAAGAAAAAATGTTAAAATAGTAGAAATTGATGGGAAAAAAGAAAATACAAAAGAATATGCAACACAACTGTAATATTTTATTCAGACAATCTAGTCCTGAAAATCCTAATTCATGCAAAGTACTTGGTTTCACATATGTTGGGGATGTGAGGGCAGGAGAATAGAGAGGGAGAGGGAAAAAAAAATCTTGAAGGAAGAAACAGGGATTGTTTTGGTTGGAAATCAGTATCTTTCCTGCTTCTCTTTTCATCCAATAGATGGGGTTGTCTGTTGTTAGCTGGTGTCTCCACCCCCTGGATGGTAAAGGAAACCAGGCTGTCACTGTGCCAGGGTAGTGGTTCCTGGTGAGAGGGGGCAATTAGAAAGTAGGTACCTGGCCAGCCAGAGTTCCAAACTGGGAGTTGCCCCCACTGAAGATGGTGATATATGTGACCCAACATGGAGGCTTTCAGTAGAGGGGTTTTTGGGTCGGGTGGGGGGAGGCTAGTGATGGCATTGGACAATGAGTTCAGAGATGAGCTCAGTGGCTTGGCTGTCAGCTGACTTCAGAGCCTATGTGAAGTTCTTAGGTGCAGGCAGGCTACAGTGGCATAGGGGACTATATCCACTGCTGCAGAGTCCCAAGATGGTGCCAACCAGGGGAGCCCCACATTGGTAGATAGGGGTCCACATGGGAGTGGCACTGAAGATCCTGTGTATGGGAAGCTGTTGTGTCCTGTGTGGGTGTGGTGTCAGTGATTTCTGCTCAAGTGGGTGGCCAGTGCTGATGGTCCTGTCCGGGTACCCAGTAGTCCTGCATGGGCAAAGAGTTTGGAGACCTACTCTGACACTAAAGCCTGGAGCCCTGGATAGGCAGAGTTGCTGTGATTCCTGCACAGGAGTAGGAAATTGCTTACAGGGAAGCAGTATTCTAACTATTCTAACTCCCAGGTCACGGAGCAACACAGAATGCTGCCTACCTCTGGGGTGCCATCTTGGAACCCAATAATATATTCTTTATTACCATCCCCCTCCAGTCATGGTAACCTGTATTATACTTTCTGTGTCTATAAATTTATCTATTCTGTATATCTAGATTTATCATGTGACTTATTTTACTTAGCATATTATCTTCAAGATTCATCCATATTGAAGCATGCATCAGAATTTCATTCCTTTTAAGACTGTGTAATATTATATTATCTATATGTAATATATTACATTTATATGCATTCATTTTTTGATGGGGGTTTGGTTTGTTTTCACTTTTTGGCTATTGTGAATAATGCTGCTATAAACATTGGTGTGTATATATCTGGTTGGGTTTCTGCTTTCAATTCCTTGAGGTATATAACTAGAAACATAATTGCTGGATCATATGGTAATCCCATGTTAACCTTTTGAGGAATTATCCTACCATTTTACCCAATGGCTGCATCTTTTAAGTTTTTACCAGCAATGTACATAGATTCTTATCTTTATTTTTTTCTATTTTTTGTTTTTATTTTTTGCTGCCCTTGGCCCACGGGGGCAGTTGAACTTAAGGTCAGTCATATGAATTTCCAGGAACACCACATAAAACACAGACTTTACCTTGATTTATTTTTATTTTTTAGTTTTATTGATTTTATTGTTTTAAATTCATGACAGCAGAATGCATTACAATTCTTATTACATATAGAGTACAGTTTTTCATATCTTTGTATATAGAGTATGTTCAAGCCAATTCTTGCCTTTATACATGTACTTTTTTGCATTAGAATTCTTATTACACATATATACCAAATTTTTTCATATCTCTGTTTGTATATAAAGTAGGTAGACACCCAATTCAAGTCTCCATACATGTATTTTGTATAATGATGTCCATCACATTTCACAATCCTTGCTAATTCCTTGCTCCCTCCTTTTCCCTCTCCCTATATAGAATTCATGTAATCCTCCCATGTTCCCCATCCCTATCCCACTATGAGTCAGCCTCCTTATATCAGAGAAAACATTTGGCATTTGTTTTTTTGGGATTGGCTCACTTCACTTAGCATTATCTTCTCCAATGCCATCCATTTACCTGCAAATGCCATGATTTTATTCTCTTTTAATGCTGAGTAAAATTCCATTGTATATATATATACCACATTTTTTTATCCATTCATCCACTGAAGGGCAACTGGGTTGGATCCACAGTTTAGCTATTATGAATTGTGCTGCTATAAACATTGATCTGGCTGTGTCCCTGTAGTATGCTGTTTTTAAGTACTTTGGGTATAGTTCAAGGAGATGGGTAGCTGGGTCAAATGGTGGTTCCATTCCCAGATTTCCAAGGAATCTCCATACTGCTTTCCATATTGCCTGTACCATTTTGCAGTTCCACCATCAATGTGTGAGTGTACCTTTTCCCCCACATCCTTGCCAATACTTATTGTTGTTTGACTTCATGGTAGCTGCCATTCTGACTAAGTGAGATGATATCTTAGAGTAGTTTTGATTTGCATTTCTCTGATTGCTAGAGATGATGAGCATCTTTTCATATATTTGTTGATTGATTGTATATCCTCTTCTGAGAAGTGTCTGTTCAGGTCCTTGGCCCATTTGTTGATTGGGTTATTTGTTTTTTTTTTTTTTGATGCTTAGCTTTTTAAGTTCTTTATATATCCTAGAGATTAGTGCTCTATCTGATGTGTGAGTGGTAAAAATTTGCTCCCAAGCTGTAGGCTGTCTATTCAACTCACTGATTGTTCTTTTGCTGAGAAGAAACTTTTTAGTCTGAATCCATCCCATTTATTAATTCTTGATTTTAATTCTTGCACTATAGGAGTCTTATTAAGGAAGTTGGGGCCTAATCCCCATAATGAAGATTAGGGCCTATTAGACGCAGGGTCTCTGGTGTAAGCCCTAGGTTTTTGATCCATTTTGAGTTAAGTTTTGTGCATGGTGAGAGATAAGGGTTAAATTTCATTTTGTTGCATATGGATTTCCAGTTTTCCCAGCACCATTTATTGAAGATGCTATCTTCAGTACATGTTTTTGATACTTTTGTCTAATATAATTGTAATTTTGTAATTTTGTGGGTTAATCTGTGTGTCCTCTATTCTGTACCGTTGGTCTACCAGTCTGTTTTGATGCCAATACCATGCTGTTTTTGTTTACTGTTGCTCTGCAGTATAGTTTAAGGTCTAGTATAGTGATGCCACCTGCTTCACTCTTCCTGCTAAGGATTGCTTTAGCTATTCTGAGTCTCTTATTTTTCCAGATGAGTTTTATGATAGCTTTTTCTATTTCTATGAGGAATTCCATTGTGATTTTGATCGGAATTGCATTAAATCTGTATAGTGCTTTTGGTAGTATGGTCATTTTGATAATATTAATTCTGCCTATCCAAGAGCAAGGGAGATCTTTCCATCTTCTAAGGTCTTCTTTGATTTCTCTCTTTAGGGTTCTGTAATTTTCATTGTATAGATCTTTCACCTCTTTTGTTAAGTTGATTTCCAAGTATCTTTTTTTTTTGAGATTATTGTGAATGGGGTAGTTTTCTTCAATTCCTTCTCAGAGAATTTGTCACTGATTTATGGGTGTTAATTTTATATCCTGCTACTTCACTGAATTCATTTACTAGTTCTAGAAGTTTTCTGGGTCTTCTAGGTATAGAATCATATAGTCAGCAAATAGTGCTATTGTAAGTTCTTCTTTTCCTATATATATATCCCTTTAATTTCTTTCATCTGTCTAATTGCTCTGGCCAGTGTTTCAAGAACTATGTTGAATAGAAATGGTGAAAGAAGGCATCCCTGTCTTGTTCCAGTTTTTAGAGGGAATGCCTTCAATCTTTCTCCATTTACAATGATGTTGCCTTGAGGCTTAGTGTAGACAGTCTTTACGATGTTGAGGTATGTTCCTAATATCTCTAGTTTTTCTAGTGTTTTGAACATGAAGGGGTGCTGTATTTTGTCAAATGCTTTTTCTGCATTTTTTCAAGTTTCTTAAGTTTTTTATTCAACTTAATTAATTTCTGCATTTTTGAGATTATCATATGGTTCTTATCTTTAAGTCTATTGATGTGATGAATTTCATTTTTTGATTTCCGTATGTTCTACCAACCTTGCATCCCTGGGATGAACCCCACTTGATCATGGTGCACAATCTTTTTGATATGTCTTTGTATTCAATTTGCTGGATTTTTTTTTCTCCAGAAGAGAGAAGTTGTTGCCTTTATTATCAAGGCTTCCAAGGTCAGGGTAGACCGGACGGAGGAGACTGCCATAGGAAGGATCTAGATGGCCCCTTTCCTCCTGGGCATGGTGCCCCAGGCTTCCTCTGGGAGGGGGGCAGAGATCTGACTCACCTGCCTTTTGGGAAACTTGGCCCCTGCACCATCTCTCTCATTCAAGTTCCCTAAAATCTCAGGCCAGGCCAGAAGCCAGGGCTGAGCCATCCACATGTGTGGTGATGCATAATCCTCAAATAGGCTGCCTGGTACCACAGGAACACCTGTTTAAGGGTGAGGCCTCCTGAACATCCTTTTTTATTTGTAGACCAGGTCTTTGGGGATCACAAGGGTGGGCCTAATTGTGACAACACCAAAGAGAGGCTGATCCCCATCCTAGCAGATTGGAGAACCCATTAGGAAGACATGAGAATGGACCTCCTAGGAGGGGAAGGGAAGCCATGTGGCACAATAAGATGGCTAATCAGTTGGAAGATTCCAGGAGTTGTCAGGGTCACTTCTTGGCACAGTCTTCCACACCCAGGGCAGCCATGTTGCAGGTAGCCATGATCAGATGTTAAAGCTTGCAACCGGTGGGAGCATGGGCCAACCAGATGTGGTCTGGGCGCACGGGGCGCAAGCAACCCATCCTTCTGATGGGCAGAGCCTTGCCTCCACCCACCCCATAGGCACAGCTGACCCAGCGGTGATCCCGGCTCAATTTGCCGGAATTTGATTGAGAATTTTTGCATCTATATTCATTAGAGATATTGGTCTGAAATTTTCTTTCTTTAATATGTCTTTGCCTGGTTTTTGGATCAGAGTGATATTGGCCTCATAGAATGAGTTTGGAATTAATGCCTGTTTTTCTATTTCCTGAAATAAATTGAAGAGTATTGGTATTAGTTCTTCTTTAAAGGTCTTGTAGAACTCGGCTGTGTATCCATCCGGTCCTGGGCTTTTCTTGATTGGTAAGCTTCTGACGGTTTCTTCTATTTCCTCACTTGATATTGGTCTGTTCAAATGACTCATGGGCAAATCATATGACTTAAGAAATTTGTCAATGCCTTTAATGTCTTCTATTTTATTGGAGTATAAGATTTCAAAATAATTTCTTAATACACTCTATTTCTGTAGTGTCTGTTGTGATATTGCCTTTTTCATCACATATGCTGGTAATTTGAGTTCTCTCTCTCCTTCTCTTCATTAGCGTAGCTAAGGGTCTGTGAATGTTATTTATTTTTTTTTCAGAGAACCAACTTTTTGATATATCAATTTTTTCAATTGTTTCTTTTGTTTCAATTTCATTGATTTTAGCTCTAATTTTCATTATTTTTTGCCTTCTACAGCTGCTGCTGATTTGTTCTTCTTTTTCTAGGGCTTTGAGATGTAGTGTGAGGTCATTTATTTATTGACTTCTTTTAAGGAATGAACTCCATGAAATGAATTTTTCTCTTAATACTGCTTTTATAGTGTCCCAGAGATTTCTATATTTTGTGTCTATGTTCTCATTTACCTCTAAGAATTTTTTAATCTCCTCCTTGATGTCTTCTGTAACCCATTGTTTATTCAGTAGCATATTGTTTAGTCTCCAGGTGATGGAGAATTTTTTATTTTTTATTTTGTTGTTGATTTCCAATTTCCTTCCATTATGATCTGATAAAATGCATGGTAGTATCTCTACTTTTTTGTGTTTGCTGAGAGTTGCTTTGTGGAATAGTATATGGTCTATTTTAGAGAAGGATCTGTGTGCTGCTGAGAATACAGTGTATCCACTTGATGCAGGTTGAAATATTCTATATATTGTCAGTTAAGTCTAAGTTATTGATTGTGTCATTGAGTTCTATAGTTCCTTTATTAAACTTTTGTTTGGAAGATCTATCCAGTAGTGAAAGAGGTGTGTTAAAGTTACCCAAGTTTATTGTGTTGTGGTCAATTTGACTCTTTAACTTGAAAAGAGTTTGTTTGATGAACATAGCTGCACCATTGTTTGGGGCTTATATATTTATGATTGTTATGTCTTGTTGGTGTATGATTCCCTTAAGCAGTATGTAATGTCCATCTTTATCCCTTTTGATTAACTTTGGCTTGAAGTCTACTTTATTTGATATGCATATGGAAACCTCTACTTGTTTCCACAGTTCATGTGAGTGGTATGATTTTTCCAGCCTTTCACCTTCAGTCTGTATATGTCTTTTTCTAACAGATGAGTCTCCTGTAGGCAGCATATTGTTGGGTCTTTTTAAATCCAATCTGCTAGCCTATGTCTTTTGATTGGTGAGTTTAAGCTATTAATATTTAGGGTTACTATTGAGACATGGTTTGTATTTCTAGCCATATTTGTTTATTTTTGTTATTTAACGTGACTTGGTTTTCCTCTTTGATTAGTTTTTCCTTCAGTGTACTACTCCCCTCTATTGATTTTCATTGTTGTTTTTCATTCCTTTTCATGAAATATTTTGTTTGCCAGTTTTCTAGCTATAAATTCTTTTACTTTTGTTTATCGTGGAAAGTCTTTATTTCAACATCAAATCTAAAGTTTAATTTTGCTGGATACAAAATTCTTGGTTGGCATCTGTTTTCTTTCAGAGCTTGATATATATTGTTCTAGAATCTTCTAGCTTTCAGAGTCTGTGTTGAAAAATCTGCTGTTATCCTAATTGGTTTTCCCCTATATGTAATTTGATTCCTTTTCTTATGGATTTTAAAATTCTCTCCTTATTCTGTATGTTGGGCATTTTTGTTATAATGTGATTTGGTGTGGATCTGCTGTGATTTTGTATATTCAGTGTCCTGTAGGCTTCTTGAATTTTGATTTCCAATTCATTTTTCATGTTTGGAATTTTTCTGATATCATTTATTGAATAGATTGCTCATTCCTTTGGTTTAGAACTCTATTCCTTTCTCTGTCCCAATAACTCTTAAATTTGTTCTTTTTATGCTATCCCATATTTCTTGAATGTTCTGCTCATGATTTCTTATCACTTTTGCTGTGGGGTCTATGTACTTTTCAAGATGATATATTTTATCTTCATTGTTTGATGTCTAATAAGTGTTCTACTCTGTTGGTGATGCTTTTGTTTGAGTTTTTAATTTGGTTTATTATTTCTTTCATTTCTAGTATTTCTGTTTGTTTGGTTTTTTTAGAACCTCTATCTCCCTGTTGAGATGATCTTTTGCTTCTTGGATTTGTTTATGTGACTTATTGTCAAAGTGATCTATCACTGCTTCTATTTGTTTTCTTATGTCTTCTTTGAGATCCCAGAATATCTTAACCATGTATATCTTGAAATCTTTCTGTGTCATTTTTTCTGCTATAGCTACCAATGCTTCTAATGATATGTTGTCTTGATTTGTTTATGGTACTTTCTTCCCTTGTCTTTTCATGTTGGTCAGTGTCTTCCTTTCCAACTCTGTGGATCTTATGTGTTATTGTTTTTACCCTATAGATTTGTAGTGCTCTTATAGGGTTCCAAGATCTCTCCTTTGTGGGGAAGGACAATGTTAACAGATCCCAATATCAATAATACATCACCTATGAACAAATTGTTATTATTAAGACATTTACAATTTAGTTTCGATGTCCAGAAATGTTGGATTCAATTATTATTTAAAATATAATCAGTAGTTTCATAAAAAGGTTTACAGTTTCTGGCAGTGGACAATGACCTGGGGGTCAGGTGTAGGACAATATGCTGAGGGGGAAAGATGTGAGGGTATAGAGTTAATATATCTTAGGAAATGTGAAGGAGAAATCTAATGAAGAGGGTTAGTAACAGGGGAATATACATGAAGTAATTTAGGGTAGACAAGTAAGTTGGAAGACAGTAGAGTACATAAGCAAACACACATATGTATTTAGAAAAATACAGGATGTAAAAATAGTAAAATTTGGAGGGTGAAAGAAGAAGAGGGAAAAAAGGAGAGAACAAAATAAAGGGAAAAAAAGAGAAGAAAAAGAAAAAAAGGGCTTATAAAACTCCTCTATATTATATTATTAAGGTGACTCTGTCCTCAAAGTCCTATTTCATGCAAAGTTCTTGGTTTCACATATGTTGGGTATGTGAGGGCCAGAGGACAGAAGGGTAGAAGAGAAAGAAGAAGAAGAAGAAGAAGAAAATACTCTTAGAGATGTGCTTTCCTGCTTCTCTTCTCATCCAGGAGGTGGGGTTGTCTGTTTTAAGCTGGTGTCTCTACCCTCAGAATGGTGAAGGTAACCAAGGTGAGAAGACTGGACCTGGTGTGGAGCATCTGGAAGCAGAGAGTGCTGCCCACCAGTCCCAGAAGGGAAATTGCACCTCCAAGGTCTCTTTTTGTGACCACTCATCTGACTTGAGCCCCCGGTATTGTCTCCCTCTCTTGCCTGGAGATTTCCCAGATCCTGGTCTCTCTGTTATGTTCCAGACTTTAGTCCCCTCCTTTCTCTTACTTATCAGATCCCAACTGTGGGGACTTTCACCCCCAGGCTCAAACCAGGTGGGCAGTGCCCTGGTCGCACTACACTCCTGTCCAACTGAGAGTTGTTGTTTTTGTGTTGGGTGGTTGCTGAGTTATTGCCACTGGGGGTGTGTGTGGGTGGGTAGAAACCAGGTCCCTGCTCAAATGGAGATCCGATCTGATAGCAACACCCACCAAAAAATGGCGAGAAAGGTTTTCCAAGATGGAAAACCTTTCTGCTTCCAGCACCGGGGTGTATGGTGAGGTGGGGGGAGCTGAGTGATGGCTTTGTGCTGTGGATAGGTAGCAGCCAAGTGACCTGCATGGGCGTGAAGCGCAGTCTGGAGTTCTGCAGAGGTGCTGATAGGTGATTCTGCTAAGCTGCTTGTGAGCCATGAATGAACTTGAACTGTGGGCTTTGGGTCTGGAGTCTGGAGACTTATTCAAATGCAGAGGCTTTGCTTTCTGCATGGGTGGTCACAGTGCTGGTGATTTATTCGAAAATCTGCTGTATAGGGGTCTTCTCACACTCTCTGAGATGTTGTGTTCTGTCTAGGTAAGACCTTGTGGAGAAGCTGCCTGTCTGCTTTCTTGGTTTATTCCACAGAGCAGCCAGAAACAGGACCTCCTCTCTTCTGCCATCTTGGATATCCCCACACTTTACCTTTAAATAAGCTTCAGGATGACTCCTCCACTCTTGGCCTCAAGCTCCCCAAATGGGAGAGCAAGGGATAGTCATGAGAGGCTAGCAAGAGAGAGAGCAAGCATGCTTGGATGTGGGCTCTTACTGGGAGGACCCTCCTTCTTTAAAAGTTCCATCCAAAAAAAAGTATGAAGGGACAGATTTACAAGGGACATGTGAGTTTAATTTGATCTAAGGGCTGTAGGGTGATGACTACTTCTGAAGATGTATCCTCAAACTTCCGGGACTGGGGCAATGTTTAAGTCACTACAAGATATAGTGAGAGTCAAAGCCTCTCCTTTCCAGGATGGAAAACACAAATCATTCAAAGCTGCTCCCCACATATTCCCCATTCTTTCTTTGAAAAGCAGATTATGAGTCAGTATTTCGAGTCCCTGAATCCTTGTTTGAAGGCTTGCTATCCTATGATTACAATACAAGAGAGAATTAGTAGCAAAGACAATAATAGAAGGATATACCATGTAGAATGTTTAAGAATGTTTTCAGCATTAAAGATAATTGAACATCTTTAATTCTTTAAGTATTTGATCAGCTAAAGAGGTAGGACCCAAAAAATCAATCTTACTTTTTTATCTTGTATATCTTGAATATGATAATGGAGCTCCAAAAGATCTAAACTATTACTATTATTATTTTGCCAAATACCCAATAAATGGTTTTTTACCTTCTCCCAATCCCATTGGGAAGCATTGTATTTGGCAGCAGCAACACACACATACTTATAGCTAGCGTGACATTTAAGTCTTTCCTTGAATTTCAAAGCCAAAAGTTCACTACCAATATTTATGACGGTAGCCTCTAAGGGATTTAGCTTAGTCTCAATCCTTTCATCAATATTTATTTGATTATTTAAAGAGTCATGGAAGTATTTTGAAATGACTAGTTTGTTATGAAAAAGTCCCATTTTAATAACTGATCTGATATAGGGTTTTGAGTCTCCAGTAACAGTACGATTAGCTGGTCTAGGTCTCCTAATTGCTGTGTTTTCTTCTAATGACACTTTTAGACAGCCAGTATGTTTACCATGGGACCAACACAAAGGTACTTGGGCACTATAGCCAGAATAATTAAATCCAGCCACATGGGTGGGAGTAATATGAGGGTCTGTAAATCCTTCCATCATATATGAGTCATTAGTAAATACTGGGATAGATTCTCCAGTCCACACTGCTGGGATCTGGAAAATAAGTCCAATAAATTTCTCCCTGATTTCCTTTTACCCAACAGCTTGATAGAGTTAATACTGCAACAAGCATCATTGTTGGAAATTTAACTTTTCCTTGCTGTCAGATCATCAACTTCCTCAGGTCCTTCCATGAGGGTAGCTTCCTCCTTCAGTTTCTTGGGGCTATCATTCTTCTTCTCTTCCTTCAAGATTTCTTCTTTTTGAGGGAAGGATTCTCTGAGTCAATCTTCAGTCATTTGAATCTTGGTTCTATGTCCTCCATGCCTGATGGTGCATTCAGGTACCCAAATAGAATGAAAAGTATCTTCAGGGAAAATACAGGCATGACCTCTGCCCCATATAATCACTGGATCTGGTTCTTTCCATTGACCAGTCTGTAAGTCCTTCCACCAAACTCAGCCTAAAGGGCCTGTTGCTGTGGAAGACATGTGTCACTCAACTGCAGTGTGACCTTCTGAGTCACAATTTAAAAAATTTAAAATGAACAGAGCATGATTGAGGTTATTTTGGGGAGTCCTAGATCCATCTCCTCTTTTAGTTTTTGTAATCGTAGCTTAATAGATGAGCTTGTTCTCCAATGGCTTGATCTTGAAGGGTTATAAGGAATACCTGTTTTATGGTCAATATAAAACTTTTGGCAAAATTGTTGAAAAGAAAAGCTTACATAAGCTGGTGCATTATCAGTTTTAATATGCAAAGGACATCCTAATACTGCAAAGGCAGGTAAACAATGGGAAATAACATGTTGAGTATTTTCTTTTCCATGGGCTGTAGCAAAGATAAATCTAGAATAAGTATCTACAATTATATATACATAACATTGTTTACTAAATTGAGGAATGTGAGTTGCATCCATTTGACATAATTGATTTGGTTTTAATCCACAGGGATTTACCCAGATGGTAAAGGTGGAGTGTGTATAACACACTGGGGGCAGTGATGTACAATTTGACAAGCTTGTTCTCTAGTAATATTAAATTTTTTTATGTAAGCTAAAAACATTTTGATGATGTAAAGAATGTGAAGATTGTGCGCAGTCATACAAAGACATTTGTTTGCAAACAGCAACCAATTTATCAATCTTATTATTACCTAATATTAGAGGCCCTGGGAGATTAGTGTGGGTTCGTATGTGACCTATAAAACATGGGTGCTTTTGCATTTGCACCATTTTTGTAGGATATGAAACAAATTGAATAACTCTTGTGATGATGCATACTCAGTAATTAAAGTTTCAATATTTTTTGTATCTCCCAGAATAAATATTGATGGGCTCCTTTGCAAAATGACTTGAAGCACAAATGAGAGCTTGTAGTTCTGCTTGTTGGGCAGAAGCATATGAGGTTTATATTACCTCTGTATGAGCATGACCATAATAACCTGCTTTACCTGAGCTTGAGCCATCAGTGAACACTGTTAGTGCACCTTTTATTGGTTGTGCACCTACAATCCTTGGAAATATGAATGGCATTACCAATGTGAATTGAATAATTTTATCACAAGGATAGTGACTCTCTATCTGACCATGAAAATTAGAAATTACTTGCCAAAAATTAGAAGTTTTAAAGAGCCAATCATTCTGTTGAGCAGAAAATGGAATGATTATAATAGTAGGTTCTGATCCAACTGGCCGTAAAACTCTTGTTTTGCTCTTTATCACTAATTGCAACAAAATCATGAAAAGGAGTTAATGACTTTTGAGGAGAGTGGGCTAAATGAATCTACTCAATAACTCACAATGTTTGCCATATTGCCCCTGAACGAACATAAGCAGTTGGAAATATCAATAAATAAATAGGCTTTTGTGGATTAATTCAAGTAAGCCGAGCATTTTTAATAGCAATTTCAACTTTCCTCAAAGCCATTTTCACTTTTGCTGTGAGCTGACGAGAAGAAGTTGGAGAAGAATCTCCCCGTAATATTTGGAATAAAGGACTTAAATCTGAAGTAGTTAGCTTTAAAGATGGCCTCAGCCAATTAATATCTCCTAATAATTTTTGAAAATCATTAAGGGTATGCAGCTGTTTGACTCTTATTTGTAAGTTTTGAGGACAGATTGTATGTCCTTCAATCACATGACCTAGATATTGAAAAGGAGATGTCTTTTGCACTTTTGAGGTGCAATGTACAAATCATTGCTGTGAGTGAAGTCTCTAATTGGGCAAAAAATTTTAAGAGTATATCTGAATTAGCTTGAGCTAAAAGTATGTCATCCATAAAATGAATAATGTATGCATTAGAGAATTTTTCCCTCACAGGCGTGATAACTTGTGCCAGAAAATTTTTACATAGGGTAGGACTACTGTTACACATTTCATGAAGTAGCATTTTCCAGCAATACCTTTTAACTGGTTCTTTAAAATTAATTGCTGGGACACTAAAGGCAAATTTTTTACAGTCATCTGGATGCAAAGGTATAGAGAAAAAACAATCTTTTAGATCTACAACTATCAAATAATAATCTAAAGGAGTAGCTATAGGAGAAGGAAGCCCAGATTGTAATGCTCCCATGGGCTCTGAGACCCAATTAATAGCTCTAAGGTCTTGCAATAATCTCCAATTACCAGATTTTTTCTAATTACAAAGATGGGTGTGTTCCAAGGGCTGAGCATAGGCTCTAAATGACCAGCTTGAAGTTGTTCTTTAACTAACATAGGTTATTTTAAGTTTTTCTCCAGTTAGGAGCCACTGACTAACCCATATTGGCTCTTCTGTGAGCCAATTAATTTTTTCTGCTGTTTTTTGGGTCAGAGAAAAGGTCAGGGCCCCTACCAAAAAATTTGGCTGGGTGCATTAATTAATCTCTGTTAAGGAGATTGGGTCATAGTGGTAGATACTCTTCCTGTAAGTTTCCCTCAATTTTCCTAGGAGTAGATCCTTGATTAAGTCCCTCAAATGACATGATAGAATTTGGAATTACTAATAATAATAATCCTAAACTGCTTAAATATCTCTACCCCATAAATTTACCAGTAATGTATCCAAAACATAAGGCTTGAAAATTCCAGTATTACCATCTCGGTCTTCCCAGCAAAGATACTGGACACCCTGGGCAGGCTGAGAGATCTTCCCTATGCCTTCTAAATTAGCAGGCACAATATGTAAAGGCCAGCTTTTGGGCCAAAATCTGTGAGATAAAACAGATTTATCTGCCCCAGTATCTACGATACCTTGAAATTTTCTTTTTTTCTTTTTTTAGAGAGAGAGAGAATTTTAATATTTATTTTTTTTTAGTTTTCGACGGACACAACATCTTTGTTTGTATGTGGTGCTGAGGATCGAACCCAGGCCGCATGCATGCCAGGCGAGCGCGCTACCACTTGAGCCACATCCCCAGCCCAATACCTTGAAATTTTTTATGATTGATTTTAAGTTCCAGTAGGGGGTTCTCCTTCTGGATTAATTGAGCCCAGTACACTCTGTCCAGGAACCTAGAAGTTGAGGTCTTAAGTGGGCCATCTGCAGAATGGCAAGGTAAAAAGTACTAATTATGCCAGCATGTCTTTTGTAGAGAGCCGAATGGCATACTTTGATTTCACAGTGACTGTTAGCTCATCTCTAAAATTTGAATCAATAACTCCTGGCATTACTTGAATTCCCTCTTTAAAATTATTTCATCCCAAAATTAGGCCTATGGTTCCTGGGGGTAATGGCTCATGGATTTCAGTAGGAACTCACTGTGGTCCCATTTCAGGTATTAAGTTTATTACTGTGGCTGGTCGTAAAAGTACTGTCTGGGTGGACTTGACTGGTAATAGTGATGATCCTCCATGGCCGGCTATGATGACCTCAAGGCCTGCCACTCTGACTCCTCCTCCCATGTATACTGCAGAGTCCCCATTGTGTGTTGAGCCTGGGATAGGCCCCATCTTCCGTTTTTTGGCCCCTAAGGAGGTGGGCCGCCTCCATATCTGTTCCATCCCCCTCGCTGTGCAGCTTTCTGCAACATGAACTGGGAGAGGTTTCTGTCCTATTGTGTGGAGATTCACAGTCCCCCCCAAATGCCCAGTCCTGCCATATTTGAAACAACATCCACGAGAATGGCATCTCTGGGATTGGGGCTGAAGTACCCATTTTAAAGCTGCGGCAAGCATAAAACCTTGTAATTTTGAAGGACCAACATCCAAACAAAGGCGAATAAATTCAGGAACTGTCCCTTTATTCCAATGGGGTTGGAGGATGTTTAACCATGAATTCTGAGGTGTTTGAATCTCCGACTGACCTGTTAGCTGCCTGGTACAGGCATGCTACAAAATCGGAAAATTGTTCTTCTGATCCCTGTTTTATCTGGCTAAAATCTAACTTCACTTGATCCCATGCTTTTTTGGCACATGCAGTGATCTGATCATAAATGGCTAGATCATAATTAAATTGTCTCTCTAGGTCCACAAATTCCCCAGTTCCCATTAACATCTCCAAAGGGGCATCAAAGCCTTGCCTCCTATTCTTCTCGGCCTGTTCAGTACAATAATCAGTCCAGTGAGATCACCAAAGGAGATAATCACCCCTGGAAAGGCAAGCCTTTGCCATTGAAATCCAGTCATTTGGGGTAGAGTCTGGTGGCATAACAAATGGAACAGGCTTTGCACAAAGGGTGAATTTGGACCATAGGTATTGCAAACACTTTTAAGCTTCTTTAGACTCTTAAAGGGAATTGTAGCATGCAAGCAGACATGCTGGTTTTGTTTGTTATCTGTTCAAAGACTGGAAAAAGCTGAAAACCTGTAATGTCTTCCCCCACTTCCTGCGCTTTACTAAGACCACGTTGTAGGGGCATAAACATGGTGACCACCAGTTCAGAGTAATTATTGAACCCCGTTCTCCCAGAGGAGAGTGGATGAATTTGGATGGCAGGTGCCGGGCCATCTAGATGTAATCTAGTAAAACCCTCCTCCAGGTCTTCTTCACCTTCTATTGAGTCCCCTCAGATTGTGACTCTTTTTCGTCTGTATCTTCCTGTCCCTCTTGTTCCTCTCCATTTTGAATTTGCCTCACAGAAATCTGATGGGAGCCAGTTTCCTCTCTGGAACATGCCCCTTGGTGCTCCTCTAAGCTGCTAGGTCTAACCAGCTCAGCGGAGACTAAACTTTTGATTTTAGGTTTTGCCCTGAGGCTGCCTGTCTGCAGTTTCCATGCTGCAGACTGAGCGAAAATTGATTCTGTCCTCAGTCCCACCACAGAAAGAGAAAACCACTTGGAAGCAGTCTCGGGCCGTTTCTCCTGCTCTAAACTTCTAACAGCTCTCTAAAGCCCTTTCAGCAGGTCCTCAGGGAACCATTGGTCCTGTTCTAGATCATCAAAAAGACACATTTCTAAAGTGGTTCAGATCTTCTGAACACTCTCTCTTGTACTTTCAGACAGCTTGGCAGAGAGGCAGCCTTTATATAATTTTCTACCTAGCCTCTCCCAAGTACATAAATCCGGTGAGTCTTGCTGACAAAACCACAGGCACACCTTGCTAGCTATTTGCAGGAACTGAACTAGCTGGGCCCTTCTGACTTGTTTTCCTCTCCAAATGATTTTTGTCTCCAGAATTATTAAATACATTTCTTTATCTGAAGAAATGGAACTGCCCATGATAAATCTTTAATGTCCCTGGCTCTGAAACTGTCTGCTTCCTTTCTTCCCCAAAGAATCATGGTTCACTAAATTTCTATAGTGAGCTTTCTCAGTCAACCTGGAAATTCACCTCCCGAGCGGTCCCTCATTCCGGGCACCACCTGCCACCCCTGGCCTGCAGGGAGAGCTGAACTTAAGGTCACTCCTGTGAATTTCCAGGGATACCAAATAAAACAGACACACATTTAACCTTTAAACAAGCTTCAGAACAGCTCCTCCACTCTCGGCCTCAAGATCCTCAAATGGGAGAGCAAGGGATAGTCACAAGAGGCTGGAGAGAGAGAGTGAGAGTGAGCATCTTAGGAAGTGGGCTTTTATTGGGAGGACCCTCATTCTTAGAAAGTTCCATCCAAAAAAGGTAAGAAGGGATGGAGTTACAAGGGATATGTGAGTGTAATTCCAACCAAGGGCTATAGAGTGACACCTACATCTGAGGATGTATCCTCAAACTTCTGATACCAGGGCAATGTCCAAGGAGATGTAGTGACAATCAAAACCTCTCCATTCCAGGATTGAAGATGCAAATCATTCAGAGTGGCTCCCCACAGTTTTTAACAATAGCTATCCTAAGGAGTATTAGATGATATCCCACTGTGCTTTTTTGTTTGTATTTCCCCAATGATATTAAGCATTTTTTTTTAGTTGGACAAATTTTATGTTTTTTAGAGTTATGGCGGATTGTGAACTTATGATCATAGTCATGATTTAATTATTTTTTAAAAAAATTTAGTTATAACACCTGGATATACCCTGACATAATCAAAAAAGCATAGAACACAACCCACTCCAATTCAGTCCCCAGAACTTTCACTTCGCCCCACCCCACTCCCTTCCCTCTATCCAGCAATTCCTATTCAATTCATTTACAGTTTACTTTTTTTTTTTTTAATTAGTGTCCTTTGGATACATCCGATGCTTCAACCCACCATGTCATATCCATGGATACACATACAAAATTTCAATCAAAATCATTCTACTCTTTTTCTTTTATAACATCCCTTCTTTATCCTCAATTTGCTTATATATTCTACTGATCTTTTCTCTATTTTGATGAAATCTCCTCTCTTCTTTTTTTCTTTCTCTCTCTCTCTTTCCCTTTATTGTTATCCCCCCCCCCCTTATTTTAGATTGACTTCCGAAAATCACAGAAAACATTTGATCTTTGCCTTTGGGGACTGGCTTATTTCACTTAGCATGATAATCTCCAGTTCAATCCATTTACTGGAAAATGACAGAAAATCATTCTTCTTTATGGCTGAGTAATACTCCATTGTGCATATATAACACATGTTTTTTATCCATTCATCTGCTGGGCATCTAGGTTGGTTCCATTGTTTAGCTATTGTGAATTGTGCTGCTATAAACATTGATCTGGCTGCATGGTGGTTCAGTTCCTAGTTTTTTGAGCAATTTCCATACTACCTTCCAGAGTAGTTACGCTAATTTGCAGTCCCATCGATAATATATAACTGTAACTTTTTCCCCATATTCTCATCAACAGTTATTACTATTTTTATTCTTAATAATTGTCATTCTGACTCAAATGAGATGAAATTTTACTGTAGTTTTGATTCAGATTCCCTAATTGCTAGAGATGTTGAACATTTTTTTATATATTTGTTGACTATTTGTAATTATTCTTTTGAGAAGTGTCTGTTTACTTCTTTTGCCCATTTATTGATTGGGTTATTTGTGTTTTTTTAAATTTTTTAAAATTCTTTGTATATTCTGGATATTAATGCTCTGAGGAGCACATGGCAAAGATCTCCCATTCTGCAGTCTCTTTCTTCATGCACTTAATTATTACTTTTGCTGTGCAGAAGCTTTTTAATTTGATGCCATCCAATCTATTGATTTTTAAGTTTTTTTTTTTTTTTTTTTTTTTGCACTTTAGGAGCCTTATTTAGGAGGGTGCTTCCTGTACCGACTTGCTGGAATGTTGGGCCTACATTTCCTTCATTTTTTTCTAGCAGCTGCAGAATTTCTTGTCTAATATGTATGTCTTTGATCCACTTTGAGTTGAGTTTTGTGTAGGGTGAGGGATAAAGGTTAAATTTTATTCTTCTACATATGGATTTACAGTTTTCCCAGCACCATTTGTTGAAAAGGCTATGTTTTCTCCAATGTATGTTTTTAACACCTTTGTCTAGTATCAGATAACTGTATTTATGTGGGTTTTTCTCTATGTCTTTTATGCCTGTTTTGGTGCCAGTACCATGCTGTTTTTATTATGATAGCTCTGTAGTATAATTTGAGGTCCTGTATTGTGATGCCTTCTGCTTCACTCTTCTCACTAAGGATTACTCTAGCTATTCTGGATCTCTTATTCTTCCAAATGAATTTCAGAACTGCTTTTTCTATTCTGTGAAGAATGTCATTGAATTTTGAAGGGTATTTTGTTGAACCTGTGTAGCACTTTTGGTACTATGGCCATTTTGACAATATTAATTCTACCTATCTAAGAACATGGTAGGTTTTTCCATCTTCTAAGAGATTTTCTTCAAAGGTTTTCTTTAGTGTTATATAGTTTTCATTGTAGAGGTTCTTCACCTCTTTTGTTATATTGATTAACAACAGGTTTTTTTTTTGAGACTACTATGAATAGGATAATCAATCTCTTTTCTAGCAGATTCATTATTGGAGTATAGGAATCCAACTGATTTATAAGAATTGATCTTATATCCTGCTACTTTGTTGAATTCATTTAGGAGTTTTAGAAATCTTCTGGTGGAGTTTTTTGGGTCTTCCAAGTATGAGATCATGTCATCAGCAGACAGAGATAATTCAAGCTCTTCTTTTCCTACTTGTTTTACTTTAATTTTCTTCTCTTGCCTGATTGCTCTGGCTAGAGTTTCAAGGATTATATTGACTAGGTGGGTGAAAGTGGGCATCCTTGCCTTGTTCCTGTTTTCAGAGGAAATATTTTCAGTTTTTCTTCATTCAGTATGGTGTTGGCTCTGGATTTTTCATAGTTAGCCTTTACAATGTTGAGGTAAGTTCTTTGTAGGCCTAGTTTCTCTAGTGTTTTAAACATGAATGGGTGCTGTACTATGTCAAATATTTTTTCTGCATCTATTGAGATAATTCTGTGATTCTTGACCTTAACTCTATGTGGTGAATTACATGTACTGATTTCCATATGTTGAATCAACCTTGCATCTCTGGCTTGAAACTGACTTGGTCATAGTGCACTATATTTTAAATGTGTTTTTGTATGCATTTTGCCAATATTTTATTAAGAATTTTTGCATCAATGTCATCAAAGATATTGGCCTAAAGTTTTCTTTTCTCAATATGTCTTTTTCTGGTTTTGGAATCAGGGAGATACTGTCTTCATAGAATGTGTTTGGCAGTGTTTTCTCCTTTTCTATTTCATGAAATAATTTGAGGAGGATTGCTATTGGTTTTTCTTTAAAGGTCTGGTAGAACTCAGCTGAGAATCTGTTCAGTCCTAGGTTTTTCTTTATTGGAAGGCTTTGATAGCTGCTTCAGTTTCATTACTTGATATTAACCTGTTTAATTTTTCTTTATTCTCATGGTTCAGTTTGAGGAATTCTAGGAATTGTCAACACTCTCAAGATTTTCTAATTTACTGTAATATAAGTTTTCAAAATAGTTTCTGATGATCCTGATGATCCTCTGATTTTTAGTAGTGTCTGTGGAGAGAGTTCCTTTTTCATCTCAAATTTTGATAATCTGAGAGTTTTCTCTCTTTCTTTTGGTTAATTTGGCTAAGGGTTTATCAACCTTGTTTATCCTTTCAAAAAAAAACCAGCTCTTTATTTCATTGATCGTTCATATTTTTTCTCTATTTTATTAATTTTGGCTCTGATTTTAGTTATTCATGACTTCTACTGATTTTGGTGTTGGTGTTTTCTTCTTTTTCTAGGGCCTTTGAAGTCAACACTATTTTCAAGATTATATACTTTGTCTTTGTGGCCTAAAACTTCCAAGTGGTCTGATCTATAGGTGATGCTTTCCACTGAATTTTTAATTTGGTTTATAGAGTCTTTCATTTCCAGGACTTCTATTTTGTTTTTTTCAGAACCTGTATATCTTTATTGTAGTGATCTTTCTCTTCTTGTATTTTCTTTCTAATTTTACTCCTTACATCTTCTTTTAGTTTGACTATGAACTTTCTAAATTCTTCCTTTGACATTTCCTCCACTGTGATGTCAATGGAGTCAGTTGTGGCAGCATGGGCTGTTTGGTGTGGTTTGTTCCCTTGCTTTTTCATATTGTTTATGTGTCTACCCATTTATTGGAATAGTTCTCACTTCTTCTTTTAAGCAAGGAACTATTTTCTGAGCTCCTTTCTCTTAAAAGCCCTGGGTTGGGTGAATATCCAGATATTGATACTTAAGTCAATGTTTGACCTCTGCTGATCCCAAATGTCACCACCACTTTGAGAAATACCACTCTATTTACTATAATAACTTCAGAACGAAGCCTGGTAATATTCAATCTTATAAGAAACAAAAAGTTTGTTGATATTGCTCCTCACAGTTACTCAAATACAAGCATGATCTTTATTACAAGTTCTGGAATAGGTTAAAAATTATTATTAAATTTAGCACAATTGTTTTAACCTTAAATGAGAGCTAAAAGGGGTGGAGAAAAAGAAAGATTGAGCAAAAAGGAGAAGGGAAATGGGAAAAAGAAAGAACAAAAAAGAAAAGAATAATTTCCACCAACATAGAAAGGAGTATAGATGGATGGTAGGTATTTGAAGTTAGTAGCAGATAATGCAAGAGGATGAATAAGGCATATGAAAAGCAAGTATAAACTTGAGCTAGGAAAAAAAAAGAAAGACTGATTCCAATTAATGTTTTAAACCTTTAGATGAAATACATTCAAATGGTTTGCAGGTACAATATTGGCTATTAGGTTAACAATTATTCATAATTGTAAACCATGCAAAAGTGAAGAAAATTCTTATTGAATCTTGGTTTAGATTTCACTGGGGTTTGGATATTTAGCCAATGTTCATTATTCTTTGTCTGTGGATCCCTCCAGAATTGCTGGGGCACAGGAACCAGTTCCCTAGTTGTTATGGATTTCCCACCAGCCAATTCTGGTTTATCAGCTCAGGGCCTGCAGCTGATTGCTTGTAAGTTGCTATGTTGTGGTTGGCTGTTTCTATTGAGTACAGGAATTCAGGCTCTTAAGTGTTCTTGTGATTGCCATGGCCATGTACCTGCTCCCCTCTGCAGGATCATTTTCATTCTGGTGTAGAGCCCATTGGCTGTCTATGAACACAGGATCTCTGGTTGTGAATTTTCCATATTCTCTTGGCCAATGCCATTTTCTGGAGTACTGTAGTAAAGGGACTCATGTGGTTAACCTGGGTTCTAATTTCTACTGCCCCAAGTTGTGAACAGCAGGCATTAATTCCCTCTGTTGACTGTGAATGATGCAAAGTCCAGACAGTGTCCGAACAGTGCTCTTTCACTCACCAGTTGTGACCATGAGGTCAGGTTGGGAGCTGTATAAGGCTGGGAGCAGTTACTGTCTGTTGCTTCAGATCAGGCAATTTTCCACCTTAACTGATCTCCCTCTGGCTATGTTTATGGATGCCTTCTTTTTAGGTTTCCTGGGGTGTTCAGGGAACTCACCTAGCAGCCTTCTGCCTGCAGTGTTCACCATCCCAGAACTGGATCTCTATGTTTCTGAATATTCAGCAGCTTCTCTCCAGTATGGCCCCATGATCAAGGGCAGAGTCCCTAGGCTTCCCACAATGCCAACCCCCAATGTCAGCGGTCAAAGTGATGCAGTCCTCATTGATCCACTTTCCTCTGCTCAAAGTCATTGGTGCTCTGTCACTGTCTGGGTTAAGTGAAAGCTGTTTGTGTACATCTTCTTTGGAAAAGGACCCAGTCAAATCCTTTGTCAATTTTTCAACTTTTTTTTTTTTTTTTGGTCTTTTGTTGTTGAGTTATAGGAGTTCTTTATATAGTTTTATATTAATGAGATATATGACTTTAAGAGGATTACTTTTTTCTCCCCATTTATTAATCTAGAACATTCAAGGACAACTTTTTTCCTGTTGGAAAGATAACAAATGATTGCGATGAACTGGTTAATTCAAACTCGGATAGTTTTTCTGTTCAAAACTCAGAAGTAAAAACACACACTGATATTAATGAGGTAAGATCCTGTTTGAAAAATATAAACATTTTTGAATTATAAGTTTTGGAAGTAAAAATGTGATTTATGATTATTGTTTACACTTCCTTATTCAACACACCAAACATATACATATGCCCCTCATACCATTAAAAAGTATTTTAATGTGTAAGTTTAGTTACAACTTACCACTTAAAATTTATTACCCTAGATTAAACATCCTATTAGTTATATATTGTCACCAGCATGGTAACATATCTGTTAAATTAGGTTTTGAATGGCATTAAAGTGGAGACGAATCTGAGAAAAATATATGCCCCAATATTTGAAGTAAATCTACACTTGAGAACTCCTTCTGAGAGTTATTCTCCAGAAAATTCTCAAGAGAACTTTCCTGAGTCTGACCAGGGCCCTGAAAAATGTATGACATGTGAAGAAGATGAAATGTCAGAAAATGAATATAATGTCAAAAATGACTTAAGTGAAGAACTGCTCCCAAAAGCCAAGGAACCACAAATATTTTCTTATAACTTTGAAGACAGTTCAGGTAAGACAAATGAGACATTAACAATGAGGGTAAATACATTAATAGCTGGAAAATAATATGTAAGAGAAATTTATTTATGAATTATCAGTTTATAGATTATTATTTTTATAAATTTTAAGATAAACAAATAAACAGTGCCAAAAATGAGCAGTGAATGTATAGATCATTTGTGGTGCAAGTAAGTAATAATACCATATTCATTTTCATCTCATTACATGAGCAATTTTGGGCATGGTGGCAAATGCCTATAACCTCACTGACTCAAAAGGCTGAAGCAAGAGGATCACAAGTTCAAGACTAGCCTAGGCAACTTTGTGAGAACATGTCTCAAAAGTATAAAGGGCTGAGGATATAATTCAGTAGTAGAATCCTCCTCACCCCAGAATTGAATCTCCAATACCACAAGAAGAAGAGAAAAAAAAAAAAGCCAAGCAGTTTCTCATTGAAGGGATTAAAGGACTCTCTTCATCAGGATAGACACTACCTGGAAGGAGAAGTAACTCAGTGGTTGAGCATTTGCCTAGCATGCATGAAGACCTGGGTTCCATCCCCAAAACAGCTAAAAAAATGAAAGTTTTTAAAGTTTCAAACTCTTGGACTCCAGAATCTGGGCTGGAGTGTGCTACTTGAATATTGCCTTTCAGATGACCACTAGAGTTCTTTCTTAGGCTATTTGAAAAGCACTGACACATATCAAGTTGTCATTTAACTGTTATAAATATCAATCAATTTTTAAAAATTCTCTCATTCTTTCAATTGAAATCACACAGAAACTACGATTGATTTGGAGAATAAAAACTTGAATGATAAGTAAGTATCAGACATTTTTTGACATTATGAGTAATTGTATTTTGTTAATTACTATATTCTCCTGAAATATTCTTTTATTTTTTCTTAGAGTTCCAGAATTCCCTACAAATCTCCTTATAGATCCCAATAGATTAGAGTTTTCAATAAAAATCCAAAATATGGTGACTACTATGGAAAACTATATAAGTAAGTATTTAACAGTTTAGTCTTCTTTGGCAATATTGGCTTGAATTTAAGCATCTGATGCTCTTTCCCAGAGACATAGCAGATAGAGTATGAGAAGATCATAAATTCACAATGTTGGGGATCAATATGAATTTAGAATTATTTGAGCATGTGTGAATCATCCATACAGCCACAGAGTGCATAAAAGATAAGGATTGGGAAAATAACCCAAGGCTTAAATTTTTTAGTTATGCATTATAAAATTTTATGACACATAACAAATAGGAAGTATTTTTTATGTTATAATATAAGATACTTTTTAATAATTCTTTTCTAGCTGTGTGTACACAATTTGAAATTACATGGTAACTACTTAATTCCTAGCCTGACAAAGAATTTAAAAGGATTTTAAAACAGCTCCTTAAGTGTAATGTTTGTTTTCCCATCATGTGACCACAGTTTGCTGAGTTCAGATGAAGGAAAAAAAAAGGCCCTCTTTAAAGGGGAAGCTGGTATCTCCTACATTATTTGATTTCTTTTTTTTTTGCAAGACCCAGGAATCAGTCTTTTTCATTGTGCTTTGTAACTACCACTACCTATTAAATTTCTTCTTTCTCAAAAACTGGATGAAATGCAATCATTATGTCCCTTGAAATCTCATACTTAAAGTTTGCATTGTATTAAGATAAAATATACAAATCAAGAAATAACACAGTTTTAATAATTCTTGCAGTCTATTATGAATCAGCTTGATAGGAGTTTCTTGCTGAATAAAATCCAGAGATGTCACCTTCATGCTATATTGTACACTTACAGATATTATAGACAGTTGTAGTTGCTTGTTAAGATGTGTCCCTGCCCTAGTATTCTCCTCAGTATTCTGTAGATTGTTCTGCTGTCTTCTAGCTTTCAGTATTATGTTACTGTGATTTACCTTCCTCTGGGAAAACTTGATTTTTTTAGCCCAGTATTTTATTAGTTGAAGTTAGCAACTTTTTTATAATAAAGCTAGAGGTTAATCTTTCTCCCAATTAGTGAGGCTTTTCAGTCCAAAGAATTAAGTTTTTCCTCAAACTTCTCACATGTTCCTTCTTTTTCTTTCTTTCTTTTTTAATTTGGTAAAATCTTTATTTATATGCATTTCTTTTACTACCCATATGTCTTAGAGATAAGAACTGGCATATGAAAAGGACTATTAAATTTCAAGACAGTTATTTTCAAGTTTTGTAAAATCACAGATATAGTTTGTGAAGGACAATACACCCTCCAAAAGCATGTCCCCTTGTATCATATGTGCAGTTTCTCCGTATAGCAAAATGAAATCAATTTAACATTCTCTGTGGCTGCAAGAGTCTTTAAACCAACTAAATTAACTTTCCCTTCTGCTGACTGTAACTCCTAGTCAATTATCCATCTATTGAAGGGCATCTAAGTTGGTTCCACAGTTTAGCTATTGTGAACTGTGCTGCTATAAACATTGATGTGGCTATATCACTGTATATGTTGTTTCTAAGTCCTTTGGGTTTAAACTAAGGAGTAGAATAGCTGGGTCAAGTGGAGGTTCCATTCTGAGTTTTCCAAGGAATCTCCATACTGCTTTCCAAATTGGTTGCCCCAACTTGAAGTCCTACCAGCAATGTATGTGTGTGGGAAATGTATGGGGAAAAAGCCATATCCTCGCCAACACTTATCATTGTTGTATTCTTAATAGATGCCATTCTGACTGGAGTGAGATGAAATCTTAAGAGAAGTTTTGATTTGCATTTCTCTAATTGCTAGAGATGTTGAACATTTTTTCACATATTTGTATATCATCATGTCCATTCATTTCCTTGGCCCATTTATTGATTGAGTTGTTTGGTTTTTTGGTATTAAGTTTTTTGAGTATACTATATTAATACTCTTTCTCCCCCCACCACATCTAATGAAAGTTCATACTGATATATCTGACACCAATCCAACATCTTATTCTAGCTTACTCCCTTTCCCTATATGTAACTTTTCCCCTCTGGCTATAGAAAATCTGGCTCAAATAAGCAACATTAGCCAGGCAAGGTGGTGCATGCCTATAATCCCAGTGACTCGGGAGGCTAAAGTGAGAAGATCACGAGTTCAAACCCAGGTTCAGCAATTTAGTGAGGCCCTAAGCATCTCAGGAGACCCTGTCTAAATAAAACACAAAAAAATGGCTGGGGCTGGAGCTCGGTGGTCAAGCACCCCTGGCTTCAATCCATGGTACCAAAACAACAACAACAACAAAAAAAACCCATCAACATGTTAGTTTTGTTACACCTGTAAAGTGATTTCAGACTTAGTATTCTAATGTCTCTGAGAAAAGTACAGTGTTTACAAACAGTTCATCTTCTTCTCTTTTTATCTAACCTTACAGTTTCCAGTTTAGAAAGTATTTTCCAGAGTTACTGAGGTCAAATCCTTTCTTTCCCACCCTCCAGTGAAATTATGTAGTTCAATTGTAATATAGTTAGATTAATTTGTCACAGTCTGTGTTACATCTCAAACTCTCTCAACATCCTGATTTTTAAAAAATTTGCATACTCTTTTTGGGTATAATTTTATGGGGTTTGACAAATTACAGTTGCATATTCACCATCACGGTTCTAAACAAAACAATTCTGTTATTTTCAAATTCTCTTACATAGCCACTTTACAGTCAAACCTTCCCTCATCCCTTATTTCTGGCAAACACTGATCCGTTTTCTGTTCTTATTGTTTATTCCAGAATGTTCTATAAATGGATATGTAGCCTTTTGGGTCTGGCTTCTTTCATTGAGAAAAACGAATCTATAATTCACATTGTTTATATAAATTCATAGTCTCTTTTTATGCTAAATCATATTCTATTGTCTGGATTTACCAGATTGTTGATCCATTCACATCTAGGTTATTTCCAATTTGGGGTAGTCATGAATAAACCATAAACATTCACATATAGATCTTTTGATGAACATAGTTTTTTCTTGAGTAAATAGGAGTGGAATTTCTGGGTCAAAAGTGTGTGCTTAATTTTTTTTTTGAGAATAACTAAACAATTTTGAAAAGTAGTACCATTATTTTAAATTTCTGCTAACAATGTATGAGTTTCTTTTTATCCCTGTCAGCATTTGATGTTGTCAGATATTTTTAATTTTAGCCATTCTTATATGTGTATAGTGATATAGCAGTAATTTTCACTTCACTTGTTTATTATTATTCATCTTTTCTTATCCTCCACATGTATATTTTCTTTCATCAAATTCTCCTTAGTTTTTTGCCTAATTTTTTAAATTGGGGTAATAGTCTACTTATTATTGGATTACGAGAGGTCTTTGCATGTAATCTGGGCCAAGTGCTTTATCATATCTATGATTTGTAAACATTCTCTCCCAGTCAGTACCTTATCATCTCATTCTCTTTCATAGAGCTAAACTATTTAATTTTGATAATGTATATCTAGCTCATCATTTTTTTATTGTATGGATTATGTTTTTGTTTTTGTATCTAAAAACTCTTAGTTAGGCAAAACTCAATGTCACACTAATTTTCTCAAAGGTTTATAGGTTTGTGATTTATATTTGGGTGTAAGATCCATCTTGAGTTGATATTTTGTGTAAAGTGTAAAATGCAGGTCAAGCTTTTTAGTTTTTGTTTTTGTTTTGCCTATGGAAATCTAGAAGCTCAGCTAGATTATGAACTCCTTGATGGTAGAGTTTGTGTCTTCTAATCTTTGTGTACCCTTAATCGTATAATATTTTCCACAGAGCAGATATATTTCAAATGCTTGTTAACTGAACAACTTAGTTTCTATTTTAATAGAAACTATTTATGCCCTCCTGTATCATCACAATTATCTATGAATGATTCTTCTGTTTCTATTATATTAAATCTAAACTTTTACATCTATCCTTAAATTCCATCAATTAGTATACTGTCTAACTCTCATAATAAATCAATCTCAGTTTTTAGCAGTTCTAGATATCATTAATAATATTAATAATAAAAGTCCTGCTTTTAATTGGACTTCTGAAAATATTAAATTTCAAATTATATATTTTAGCCAAAATTACTCCTCTTTACCAAGATCCCCGCCTGTCTATCTTTATTGATTGGATTTCAATTATGGATTTATCCAAAAAAAATAGATGGCCAGATTGTCAGCTACTTTTTGAAATGGATACTGCCTATCAAAATAAAGTAAGTTGGGGACTGAATTGGAGCAAATTTTATTCCATGTTTGTATTATGTCAAAATGAACCCTGATATTATATGTAAATATAATGAATTTTTAAAAAAAAGAACTAGTCATCTCAGGGAATGTTTGGTTTGGGGAGTAGAAACCCCTGAAATTCTCAGATGTAAGGGATTTATTGAAAATTAAGAGTTTCACAGTTTATGGCAATTGGAAAATTATTCCCATATTATCTTCTCATTTGTCTTTCCCTTAATCTCTCATTCATGCTCACCACAGTGTATTTTATTCACCATGGGATTTCTCTTTTATGGCTCCTGCATAAGATCATCTTGCCAAATATTGACACATTATCCAACTCTTTGTTACTATCTAAGTGGATATTTTTCCCCAGATTCATAGATAATCTAATTGGCTCAACTTGGGTCACAATATCCAAATTAACTATGTCTTGGAAGTTGGATGAGTTCACATAGTATATAAGACTTGGCTTTTCTGGGACTTTGTATAGAGCATGTACTCTAAAACAGGGCAATAAGAAAATAAATGATTGATCTTTCTAGTATGTGGCTCAAAGTAGCATATTAATTATAAAGTTAAATAGCCAAATAAACCTTTCCATAAAAGTCAAGAATTAGTCATCTGAATTTCTTATATTTCTTTTATTTCCAATATATTTTGATATTTAATAGAGGTTCTGAACAAAATTAATTCACATAAGGTTATTATTTTATTTTAATAAGAACTATTAGTTTATCAGGCCATACTTTTTTCACTCTTACAATAAGAATTCTGGCTTTTTAATATTTTTATTTATAGATTGTGAGTCTCCTGACTGTTATTGGTGATTCAATGGGCCTAGTTAGTGTTTACAGCTACAAATTTCTAAAATATTGTACCATGGTTGAGAAAGCCAAAGTCATGAGTATGAAAATATCATCTTTGAAAGAATTATCTTCAGCACAGTTTAAAACTATTCTACATACATTTCGAAACTACTTTCAATGTGTTTTGACTATGACCATTGAGAAGCGAATTGGTATTTTCAGTGTTTTAAGTTTTGATTATCAATCAGAATGCTTACCATACATTGAAAACATCCTACAGATAACCCACGGCCTCTTGAGATCTGTAATTGAGAAAAAAAGTACAAAGCTATGGAAAGTAAGTATTATGAAAATTCCTCTGGTATAAGAATATTTCAATTTGATAGATTATAATTTTAGGATATACAATCAGAAAATAAACATCTTAAGTATTATCCTCAGAAAATTCGGATGTGATAGTATTATATTTGTTTAAATGTTTGATTAAATATCACTCCCTGAAACACTTTGATCACCACATCTAAAATTGCATTACATATCATTTTCTACCTCCTTTCCCCCTGTTTTATTTTATAGAATACTTTACCACCTGCCATTAAGTTGTGTATTTTCCTCCACTAGAATGTAAATCTCATCAAATTATGAAGTATCTTGGAATAAAATGCACATATTCCACATTTCACTGTGTATTAGGACTGTTTTGTTTTTGTTTTTGTTTTTTCGGGGGGAATACTCATGGGATGGCAGAACTCCTCAGAAACCATGGTGGTTTGAAGCCTCTGGAGCTTAGAAAATATGAAAACTTAGGAGAACCCAAAATAAACTTCTCCATCATTAGTTATTCCTACCTATCACCCATGTAAATTTCTAGGACAAGTCTGTTATACTAGCCATTGTTTACACAAGCACTCTCAGTTGTGCCTCAGACCTGCTTAAAGATATGAATTTATGATAATAGCTACTATTTATTTATTCAATCAGACCACAAATATTTATTAAACCATTACTATATACTCCTGAGAGGGATAGATTCATTCTTGCACTCATAGAGTCTAATCAAGCAGTAAATACTGACAGAAGTATCTAACATAGCCTAGGTGGAGTTGTGGGTAACTTTCTTGAAAAAATCTTAACATCCAAAGAAGTACGAGTGATCTGAAGGCATTGGGAGGAAAGGTAAGAATATTGCAGGGATACGTTCATTTAATTTAGATTCAGTTATATATGACAGAAAACAAAACAAAACAAAAGATGACAGTGGCTTACACAAGTTAGAAACCAATTTCTCTCTTAGGAAAAAATAATACAGAGAAAGATATCCCAGGGATAGCACAATGGCTTCGTGAAGTCATTAGGAACATTGGCTGTTTCTAGCTCACCTCTCTGCCTTTCCTTGAGCGTGATACAACATGCATAGCCCTAAGATGGCTGTTGTCTGTCTGATCCTCATATTCTCATTCCAGGGAACAGGATGGAAGAAGGCAGCAGAGAATCAGAATCTCCCTGTTCTACTCTTAAGGATGTTTCCCAGAATCACCTCACACTGTGGCTTACAACATATTTACCAAAAATTAGTTTGTTTGTTTGTTGTTGTTTTTTGATACATAAGGGTTAAGTACTATCATTTTGTAATTGTTTTCAGGATGTTCTGTGGATCATTTGCTCTATTACTGTCTTCCTTTGGGGTTAAGTGATTTTCTCTACTGCTATACTTTAGTTTCTCTGTGTGTGTGGTGGGGGGTGTCCCCACCCCTTTTTGATGAATTCCCTTTAGCAGTTCTTGTAAGACAGGTCTGGTGGTGATTAATTCTCTTTTTTTTTTCTTTTCCTATACTTATTCCTTTAATTTCTTTTCTCTATCTAATTTCTCTGTGTCTCAAGAACTCTGTTGAATAGAAGTGGTGAGAAAGGGCATACCTGTCTTGTTTCAGATTTTAGTTATTCTTGTTCTTTAAAAATGTATTTCTCTATATAAATTTTCCTCTAAGAAATGTCCACTTCATGTTGAGTTAGAGGTTATTTATACAAGTTTCTACTGTTAAGTGGAGAAATATGTAGTCTCTATTTTGAGTGTTATTGAACAGTCCAATCCCATGGATTGTTCTTCATGACTGTTTCCAAACTTCTTTTAAATAGCTCTCAATTGCTGTAGTTTTTCCTGAATTTTGTTCTCTCAAATTTATTTATTTATTTATTTATTTATTTATTTATTTTATTGGTTGTTCAAAACATTACAAAGCTCTTGACATATCATATTTCATACATTTGATTCAGGTGGGTTTTGAACTCCCAATTTTACCCCAAATACAGATTGCAGAATCACGTCGGTTACACATCTACATTTTTACATAATGCCCTATTAGTAACTGTTGTATTCTGCTACCTTTCCTATCCTCTACTATCTCCCCTCCCCTCCCCTCCCATCTTCTCTCTCTACCCCATCTACTGTAATTCATTTCTCTCCTT
>NW_026000016.1:23392777-23407879 GCF_001458135.2 Marmota marmota marmota | reverse complement strand
TGAATTTGATTCTGTTGGAGTACTGATGCTACTGCTCTGTGTGCTGTCTGTTCTTCTCTCTCTCTCTCTCTCTCTCTCTCTCTCTCTCTCTCTCTCTCCCTCCCTCCCTCCCTCCCCTCTCTCCCTCCCTCCCCCTTTCTCTCTTTCTTTCCATGTCCCAGTTTGGGGATACTATTCATTAAATAAGATTTCTACCCTTTTATTTTTCTCTTTCTTGTCCCTTTATGGCTCACAAAGTTGCTATTTTGATTATCCCATAAGTCTTGCAGTACTCCTTCATTTATTTTTATTATTTAATCTCTTTGTCTTATGACTGTATTTTCAAGTAACTTGTCTTTGAGTTCACAGTCCTTCTGTTTTATTAGTTTTAATTATATTTTCAGCTCTAGCAATTCTTTTTTTAATATATTTATTTTATTTGTTTATTTATTTATTTTTATGTGGTGCTAAGGATCAAACCCAGTACCTCACCAGTATGAGGCAAGAGCTCAACCACAGAGCTACAGTCCCAACCCTCATTCTGATCAATTATTGTATTTATTTTGGGTGTTGTTTGCATTTCATTGAGAGGTTTCTCTGTTGTTGTTTTTCTTTTTTTCTTTCTTTCTTTATTTTTTTTGAAGTTCACTGAGTTTTCTTAAAATATGTATCTTGAAGAATTTTTAATCAGGCAGTTTATTCCTCTCCATTTTCTTAAGGCCAAAGCTGTTTTATTTTGTCCTTTTGGTGATATCATGTTTCTTTTTTTCTTAATCCTTTTGGCAATGGATTGGTATCTGCACTTTTGAAGACATGATTTTGCAAACTGACTTTGTCTGGATCAATTCTTCACCAGTCAGCTAGTTCAGAGATTCTGGACAGGCTTTCTGGCATGATCCATGGGCAAGCTTGCTGCTGCCACACTAAGGCTGGCTTGACTGGTGCCTGAGTCAGCAAGGACTTAGAGCCTGAATCCAATCGAGGGAATTTGTTGATTTGGTCTCCTGGAGTGGGTCTGGAGCTTGTTACTTCCAAGGATTGACTTAAAACCTGTGACCATTTGACACCAAGGCAAACCTGGGACTGTTGTGTATAGGCCTGATACTGAGGGCTGTGTGGGGCCAAAGGGTACTGAAGTCAAACCAGTAGTAGTAGAGACCAGAGATCAAGTCTGCACCATAAGCCTGAAATCTAGGACTGTGAGGTCTGGTCTGGCATCAAGGTGGATCTAGAGGTTCCGTTCCTGGTTAGTTTAGGAATCTGGGGGTATTGAGGTTTGGATATGAAGTATCCCCCCACCAAAAGCTCCTGTATTAATGCAGGATATGAAGTGATTAGATTATGATAGCTATTGTTATGGGCTGACTTGAAAATTAGCCCAGACTTACTCCATTTTGTTCAGACACCTCACCCTATGTGAAATTGGTCCTCCTTCTACATGAGCCCGCTCACATAGAAGCTGACACCTCTACCATCACCCACTTGCACCCTGACCACTATATCCTTGAACTATGGAACTAATGCAAGCTTGTTTTTCTAAAAATGTGCTTCTGATAATATGTAGTTTTTCACTTTATGAAATGTATCTTGTGATTATAATTGCCTCTTCTGTCCCCCCTTCTTTGTGGTTTTAGTCCTTATAAGCTGGTTCCCACCCCCAATCATGGTTGAGGATTGTAGAACTGCTTGCTCTCTGTGCTTTTGACCCCAGCCAGAATAAATCCTTTGTATTTTGCTTCAAAAAGACCTGAAGTTTTATTTGGGACTTTGGAATAGTGTTTCAAAACAATAACCTGTTCAGTGAATTAATTCAATTAATAGATTAATAATTTAAATGGATTAACAGAGTGGTAACTGTAGAGAAGTGGGGTGTGGCTGGAGGAACTAGGCCACTGAAGGCATGCCTTTGGGGTTTATATTTTGTCCTGGTGCCTTGCTCACTCTCTGATTCCTGTCTGCCATGAGGTGAGGAGCTTTCCTACACATTGCCCTTCTACCATGATTTTCTGCCTCAGATGAGACCCCAAGCAATGTATTTGACTTATCATAGACAAAGACCTCTGAAACCCAAATAAACTTTTCCTCTTCTAGGTTGTTCAGGTCATGTATTTGGTTCACAGTGACATGAAGCAGACTAACATAGGGGGCCTGCCTGGTGTTGGATTTTAATATGATGGGCTCAGTATTGGAATCCAAGGCAAAGTCCTGTATTCATTTCCCTCCATTTTCTTCAAGTGGACAATAGGTCTCTCTGGGCTGTGCTGCTTGGGGTTGGGGAAATGATATGCAGATAATATAAGACTATGCTCTCTACCCTCTTTAATGTGTCTACACCTAGGTATCTTGATATCATACCTTGTTTCCTTAGCACTTGTGAAGATATTTTCACATATGGATATTTGTTCAGACTGACCTTTCTTCAAGGCTATGATCACTAAAGAGTCCTATTCTCCATCTTCCTCCCTGTTATTATCAGCAAAATTCTCATAAATAGTTTCTGGCAAATGGGGACAGTATGAATCAAATCTCTATATTTAGAAGAGGCATGATTTTTTTGGTCCAAGAAATTTGCTTCTGAGCTTCTCCTCACCTAAACTAGTTCTGAAAGTTCTGTTTATTCATCTTCTCTCTGGCTTCTGCATGCCCTCATGTGTATTTTTGGATGTTTTTGGTATCTTCCTTTTATTCCTTCTATTCTTCATTTAATAAGAGTTTATATCATAAATTAATTTGATCAGGTGTTTATTAACTGCATCTGAGAGATAATTTTGTAGATGTTCTCCTTTAATAATTTCTTTTTCAAAATTTATTTATTTTAATTTTGAGACAGTGTCTCGCTAAGTTGCTAAGGCTGGCCTCAAACTTGCAATTCTCCTGCCTCAGCCTCCCAAATCAAAGGGGTTAGAGCCATGCACCACAAACTCTCAGCTTTTAATCTTTTAATGTGAGGAATCATATTAATTGGCTTTCTAAGATTAGTTTCACATCCAAATTGAAGATTTTGCTTGCAAGTGTGTGCATACAAATAAATGTTATTTTGTAATATTTTTGCATTTATAAGGAAAACGTATCCACGATTTTCTTTTACCAGTCATTATTGATGTACTTTCTATGTTGCAGACACTATTATAAGCCCATTATTAAATTATCTTATTTGATACTCAGGATTACAAATGAGGACACCAACATTCCTAAAGTAAAACTATTTTGCTTAGATTCATACTGTTAGTAAATACTAAGGCTGAGAATCAAGCACATCTCTCTGAATATAAAGCCTATTTATATAAACTCTATGATAAAAGAGACACACACATAGCAAAACTCCAATGGGTATTAACAATGGTTATCATTGTGTGATGAAATAATAGATAACTTTCTAATTTATGAACTTTCTTATATTGCAAGTTTTACATGCAATTTTTATGATGAAATAGAATAGTCACATAAAAGCAATACAAGCCTGTGAAGAATGAAAACTGAACTGACTTTGATTCCAAAATTATGTAAAATCATACATAAGTATTCATCAAGAGTCCTCAAAACAATGAAAAAATGATAATCTGAGAACAGAGATATAATTACTTCAAAAATCGCATGGAATGAAATACTTCTGAAAAGAGTGTAGATCTGATACATATAATGGATATAATTATGATAGAAATAATACAATAGGGAATTAGATTGGGATTTAAATCATAGTTCTGTAACTTGCCATATTTCTAACCTTAGTCTAATTATTCCCATTGAGACTCATTTGTTTCCAGTATAAACTAGAGAAAATAAGACTAATTAATTAGCAAACACACTATCTTAATAAATCAGGTACCTACAGAATCTAGAACACAAATGTTCAATACTCTTTACTATTTACATTGCTTTTATTTCTTGAAAACAGTTATTCACAGTAGTTCTTTCATTATGTGTGAGTAGCATTTATTTTCATGTGAGAATGCCTTCTTTTTACATATGTTCAAATGCCTTCTTTCAACAATAAAAGGACTTAACATGTTAATGCCCTAAGATTTAAATAACACTTAGAATTATGTGTTATTTAATTGTTTTCATTGTTTTCTGAAATAGAAGTCAGAGAAATAGAAAAGAGTAGTTAGTCTTCAAAATTGGTGAAAAATTATTGCATAATTATAATTAACATGTTGATGACTTCAGATCATAGAATCCGCACTGCGACAGCTGGAATCCAAGCCCACTGAAGTAGAAGAATTTGTGGAACACTTCACTTTTTTGGAAGCGATTTCATCCAAAATTTTTCAATTAGAAGATGAGTACTTCACAATTAATCAGTTGTATTCTGTTGTGAGACATTACCATTTATATATTTCAGAAGAGCAAATTGCCATATATAAAATTCTTTTTGGCAAGTTTCGTCAACTAAAAACAACTATAAAGTTAAATAAAACAAACAGGGAGGCTGCCATAACAAAATTCAGGGAAAAATTGGAAGCAAATATTGCTGGTCTACGAGTGGACGTTAGTAATTTAAAAGCCAACGTAAGTTTTTTGTTTTTTCTCACCAAAAACTTGATCTTCCCTTACTATGCATATAGATATTTGCTTTCTGTGGTATCATAACTAAAAAATTTTAATCCAGTATTCTTAACCTGGGATTCACAGTATGTTAGTAATATGTGAACTCCAATGGGAAATAAAATTATATCTCTATTTTCAGTAACCTCTAACTGGAATTTAGCATTTTCTTCATCTATGAATGAATGTAGGCAACCATCAGCAGCAGAGCTGCTAACTTACCAGAGGCTTCAAGAGTCCCAAAGGAACCTTTAGCATAAAAAAAAAAAAGGCTAAACCCCCTGAAACCTTTTTAGGTCTTTGCCTGAGCCTAATGTAATGATAGTTCCAACTTCACTTATCATGTTAGATCTTGGATTATATACTAATGTAATTGTCAGCAAAATGTGTAATTTCTGAATGTTTTGGTTTCTGAGAATGTCTGACTATTGTTGTTTTTTAGATAGGAACTCCTGTTCTGTTTTTTATTGGTACTGGAGTGCAAACAGCAATGGAAATGATTCGGACTTTCTCAGAGGAAGCTGCAAGTTTGGTTAACAAAATTAAAACCTACTCAAGCTATCAGGATCATTTTGATGATCACCAATATCATATGCATTCTCTTAATATGGAAGAAATTACAAATATTGTGCTCTCAGAAATCTCTGACATTGAATGTGACTTAAGTTTGAGGAAAATGTTATGGGAAGCACAAGACGAATGGGGAAAGTACTTTTGGGAATGGAAGAAGTGTTCTCTTCAAAGTATTGATGTAGAATTAGTACAGAGAATTGTTACAAAATTGCTGAATATAATCATTGTACTAGAAAAAGGTAAAAATGTGTTTCTCAAATTTTCTCACTCACCTAGGATTACATAAAATATGGCCTCTGGGCAATGTAATCATTGTCTTTGGTTGACCATTATGGCTAGAGGAACAATATAGTAGTTTAGATAGGAATTATTTGCTGAAACAAGAGATTAAAGCTTTGCCAATAAAAATAAGAAGAAGTAATAACAAATTTTGTTTCCTTTAAAAGTTGATACTGCATGAAAATCCAGGGAACCAGTAGAGTAGAGGAAAGGAGCTAGGTGGAGAGAAGAAGAGAGAAAAGGGGAAAATACTGGAGAATAATATTGGACAAAAAATACATTGTTATATTGTGTACATATATGAATTTGCAACAATGAACCCCACCATTATGTATAATTATAATGCACCAATAAGAACATTAAAGAATTTTTTAATAAAGTAAACAAAAGTCAATTCTGTGGTAGAACTCCAGACACTTGACTCAGATTCTAACTCTTGCTAGAGTATTTGTCCAGAGGTATTTTAATGATAGAAGCCCACCTTCAGAATCTTTACCCAAATTCTATACTATGCCTATGGTATCTTTTGGGAAGTGTGGGAAACAACTAAAAAAGTCATTCTGAGAGGTTTCCCTGGTGCTAATCATCAAATTTGAAATTTTGCCAATGGAGAGAGACTTTTTCCGAGAGGATTCTATAAGATCATATCCTTTCCAGGAGGAAAGTTTTGTTTCACCTAGCCAAGAGATTGTTTTGTTTTTGTTAGACTCCTAGCTTATCACTCAGCAAAACCAACAAAAAAAACCCTGAACAAACAATACAAAATTTTATTTTGCTTATCCCTAAACTATAGAAGAAATAAAGCTATCACAAATTTTTTAGAAAAAAGAAAAACTAGCTGCACATCAGTCTCACTGCTTTAAAATAATACTCATTGTATGCATTCTCAATGTTTTGCTATGTACATGTCTCAGAGAACAATATATGAATTAACAAGTAGACAACACATTCCTATAGCCATAGTTTCACAGATATAATCTTGTTTGCCAAAGTTGAAAATGGCAAAATCTAAAGTTTGCTTGTTCTTTCTCTCTCTCCTTTTTATTTTTATTTATTTAGTCATACATGACAGTAAAATCAATTATGATATAATTATACAAGCATAGAATATACCTTATTCTAATTAGTGGGTGTGCATGATGGTGGAATTCATTTCAGTATTTTCACATATGTACACAGGAAAATTATTCACTCTACTGTCTTTTTTTTTTCTGGGTACCAGGGATTGAACCCAGGGTCCTTACCCACTGAACCACATGCCCAGCCCTTTTCATATTTTATTTAAAGATTAGGTCTTGCTGAGTTGCTTAAGACCTCACTAAGTTGCTGACGCTGGCTTTGCATTCACTATCTTCCTGTCTCAGCCTCCCAAGCTGCTAGGATTACAGACATGTGTCACCACACCTAGTTCTACTGCCTTTTCTATTCCTATCCCCCTCCCTTCCCTTCATTCCATTTGTCTAATCTACCAAACTTCTCTTTTCCCTCACCCTTTATTGTGGTTTTAGCTTCTACATATAAGCAAAAAACATTTGACCTTTGGATTTGGGGGACTGGCTTATTTCACTTAGCATGATAGTCTCCAGATCTATCCATTTACTGGAAAATGCCATAATTTCATTTTTCTTTATGGCTGTGTGTGTGTGTGTGTGTGTTGTGTGTGTGTGTATAATGTGATGTGTGTATTTCTATTTCACATTTTCTTTTTTCAATATTTAATTTTTAGTTATAGTTGGATATAATACTTTTATTTCACTTATAAATAAGTGAAGATCAAACCCAGGGTCTCACACATGCAAGTCGAGCGCTCTACTGCTGAACCACAACCCCAGCCCATGTATATCACATTTTCTTTATCCATTTATCCATTGAGGGGCACTTAGGTTGGTTCCATAGCATAGCTATTGTGAATTGAGCTTCTATAAACATTGATGTGACTGTGTCACTGTTGTATGCTGATTTTAAGTCTTTTGGATATATATACTAAGGAGTAGGATAACTGGGTCAAATGCTGGTTCCATCCCAATTTTTTTGAGGAATCTCCATACTGCTTTCTATAGTGGTTGCATCAATTTGCAGTATCACCAGCCCTGTATGAGTGTACCTTTTCCTCCACATCCTCACCAACATTTATTTTAAGTTGTATTCTTGATAACTGTCATTTTGACTGGAGTGAGGTGGAATCTCATTGTAGTTTTAATTTGCATTTCTCTAATTGCTAGATATGTTGAACATGAACTAAACAGACACTTCTCAGAGGAAGAAATACAAAAGTTGTCAAATATAAAATTCTTCTCTTGATCTCCTATTTAACCAGGTCTTGTAAAACATTTTACTATTCAGTGTAGGTTTATAGAAGAAGCTCCATCTGTACAAATTTGTTTTTTAAGATTATTGGTATAGTTTTAGTTTTTCAGGGTCCCCAACTTGGGCTGTTTCTCTATTGCCTCTCCATTTCTTTTATATGTTGAGTAAAAGGTTATAAGAGATGAACCTTCAACTGCTTAGGCTTTGAGTTCTGTACCTCAGTTGTTTTCAAGGACCAACCAATGATGACATATGAACAAGTCATCACCTACATTTAAGTGTTAAAATATTTTCTTTGTGAAATAATAGAAATGGTGGATTTTTTTTCCCCCTCAGCGTTTTTTCTTTATTTAGAAAAATTTCAAAGTCCCCAAACCTGTGACAGACTTCTGAATGTCCATTTTTGTTCCATCTGTATATCTATCTTGTCAGTAAAAATTTGGGAAATCCTGTGGTAGTGGGCATCCTTCTTATCACATTTCCAAGGTAAGTTGGCTCTGAGAGTCTTAGGTTTTAGTTACTATTCTTGACAACCATTTCTCTTTATTTTAATCCACAGTTGATTCATATGGAAGGGTAATGTTAAAGGCCATTATCTTATATTATAATGCAGACACAAAACTGATAGAGTAGTATTACATAACATTAGCAAATCTTAAAGGGAAAATTTTATTTTTTAAATTCATTTGGTTAAAAATGAACATATTGAAGCCTACCGATTTTTATTGTTATTTATAGGTTTACCTAAAAATGATTTGTTAACACATCTTAAGCAATCAGTGACAGATTTTAAACAACATCTACCAATCATCACAGCATTGGGAAACCCCTGTCTCAAGCAGAAGCACTGGGAGGCTCTCCAGGAGATTATTGGAAAGTCAATTAACCTAGATAAAAACTGTACTGTGGAGAATCTTCTAAGCCTCAAGGTAAATATAGTTGGAAAGCAATAGAATGAAATCCTAGAGCAGCCAATTGTAAGTAGGCAAGTAAATCTATAAGGGATTGGAATTAGAAAAGATAAAAGTATATAACATGTCTGGGAAAATAGTAGATAATATATGATAGGATCTTATGTAAAATTGGAAGTAGTGGGTAAGCTACTCATTTATGCTGTTGTCATCTAGACGATTAGAAAATAGTAATACTGGTTTTCATATGTGACAAATTCAATAATTTAACAATGCTACTTCTTATAGAACAGAAATTTATACATTTATAGGGACCGAAAAATCAAAAGTACTGCATCTGATTTTATATAAAATGTAAGTATATCAAGAGTATTAGGATGGCTACCAACA
The DNA here is from genome assembly GCF_001458135.2 of Marmota marmota marmota. NCBI lineage: Eukaryota > Metazoa > Chordata > Mammalia > Rodentia > Sciuridae > Marmota > Marmota marmota. The sequence continues at coordinate 23,398,895 of NW_026000016.1, read as the reverse complement.
ATTTGATATTATATCTGAAATGTCTAGTTAGCAATAACTTGATTTACCATAAAAATTATGATTTTTTTCCAGTTTTTTTGGAGGTAAAAAGTTTTCTATTTTCCTTACTAAGTTATAATATGCTTCTTTTATGTTTAAAGTATACATACTATAATCAAAACCAGCATTGCGTCTATAATTCTATTGCACAGAAGAACATGGGGAATATTTTAAGGAATTTAAAAAGAAGAATTTTTAAAGATAACTTTGACTTTTAAAATTAGTTTATATTTCCAGTCCTAATCTAAACCTCTCTCCTGAATTCCAGACTTGTATATCCAATTTTCTATTGACTTCTCTAAGAGATATCTCAAAATTAACCTCTCGTAAATTTTACTTTTGATTCTCCATCTCCCCAATTCGACTTTTCCTCGGTCAGCATTCCCATCCCAGCTAATGGCAGCTCCATTCTTCCAACTACTTACACCAAAAATTATGAAGTAATTATTAAATCTTCTCTTGCTCTTCTACTCTGCTTCCTATCTGAATCTATCATACTTTCTTATTGCTCTAGCCTCCTAAACAATCTATATGCCAAAGATAAATTCAGTCAGATATCTAGATAATTGCAGAACATTCAGGGTCAATGCCAACAGGGGAATCCTCAGGCCACCATGCTGAAAATCAAGCACAATTTCATTGACAGTTTCATTTTTCAAAGGCTTGGATTAATGGAACTGTAACTGGGCAAGTTAAGTTGAGGGTAAGAATTTATAAAACTGAGAGAAGCAGCAAAAATAAAATTAGGCTAGACAAAGATAGGAGCAGAAGGAGGCTTACATGGGATTGGTGGCCTATAATATCCCAGAGGGCTCCAGTGAGCTATCCTCACCTTTCTAACTTGAATGGTTAGCTTCAAAGGGATATCCCTTGCAGTCTGGGGAGGGTCCAAATTAGTTGAACAGGACATCTTAACAAAAAAGAACATATTTTCAACCCTAAAGTACTGTGTAGCCAGGCACTAAAGGAACTCTTCTTCTTAAAGTGAACTATAATAATAGAGGGAATGAAGTGGCCATCAGCAGGCAACCTCAACTGATCTCTGAGAGTTCCTGGATGGTTTGGGTCATCCTGTGGAAATTGAACAATTTATCAAATATCTATAGGTGCATAGATGGTCAGGGTTTGGCCTAGAAACTCATCCCTAATTTTTTAAAACCTGAGTTTCTTGGGGTTGACCCAGAGATAATAATCATGCAGCCAAACTTTCTAGGATAGGTCCTAATCCTGTCAATATCATGATATCATATGACAACCATTCTGTCCAAGATGTCATACAAGCTCTGAGAAGCCAATCACATGAAAACATGTCATAAAGTTAAGAGAAAGAGGTCAATGGTTTACATAAATGAACATTATCTCTTTATGGTTAATCATTTCCACTTTAGAAAGCTTTGTGTTTTATAATAGAGCTAGATGGTGCCACAACATGCAACTATGTTATTCAGAGTCACTCTAGGTGAACTTGGGTTGGGACGAAATAACTACACAAAGACAGAGAAAATAACTTTTCCTTGGGATTCTTCAGAGATGGCTCCTCTACTCTAGCTCCCACAAGGGAGGCAGAAAAAAGAGGAGGAAGATGCTCTGAAGTCCCTTTTTATTGAGGGGAAGACACTCAAGAAAGTTCCACCCTAATGAGAGAGGTCAGGTTTCAAGGGATTGAGTCTAGCTTCATGATGTCTTATGGTCAGCAGATTGACATCTTTGAAGGCCACACCCATCTCAGGTACTGTGTGGGTATCATAGGCAGAGCAAGCGAAAAGGACACATATGTCGCCAGCCCAAACAGAGAGGCAACATCAGTCCAGTCCACAAATATACTCATGCTCATAGTTCACACACATACAGCCCATGGCTGGTTCACCACAAGATGGTTCATTATAAGCATTAAGATTCATCTGAAACTTCTCAGATACTTATAATAGGAAAACAAAACTATTTGTCAATCAGTTTCCAAACTATTGACTATAAAGACTTAACAGTGTTAGATTCACTTGGTTGAAATTTTGCCTTACATGATCAATATCTGGATTTAGTTTTGAATAATCTCAGAGTGTTAGTCACAAAGTCCTTTCTTGGGGCTGGGGTTGTGGCTCAGTAGTATTGTGCTCGCCTAGCATGCATGAGGCACTGGTTTCGATCCTCAGCACCACATAAAAATAAAGACAATAAAGTCCATCAACAACTAAAAATATATTTTTTAAAAAATCCTTTCTTTCTGATAGTCCCATGGCTTTTTATCTGTCTTTGGCTGAATAATGTATGTTAAAAAGTAAGCCTCTTTCCCAAAACTGTTTGTTAAGACCATAAGCAGTCAGCTGATTTCACCATCCTTACCCCATCTTTGGCAGGTTTATAAGAAATTATGAAAACTAGTCATGCCTGCCCATACACCCTGCTGAGCTGCATGATCAAAACATAGAGATTAGATATCATTCTTCAGTCCCATGAAGGTGACACATGGGAATAGTGGTAGATTCTGTTGATATTTGTTGATTAATTGTATATCATCTTCTGAGAAGCATCTGTTCAGTTCCTTGGACCATTTATTGATTGGGTTACTTGGGGTTTTTTGTGTGTTAAGGTTCTTGAATTCTTTATATATCCTAGAGATTAGTGCTCTATCTGATGTGCATGTGGTAAAAATTTGCTCCTCAAAAAAATCAATCATTATAAACTATACAAAACATTATAAATACATACATGAATAACAAAAGTATATTTCATACACGCAACACATACTTTGTCATTTACATCTCAATATTTATTGAGGTTAATAAAAATGTAAACTACTAAAGCAGTAATGATAGGAATCTTTTATATAATTTTCTTTAAAATAAAACCCAAAAGTATATGCATAAAAAAGAATGCCATCTGCACATACATAATAGGTATATATTATTACATTGACTACAATAAGAAAAATAATTAATTTTCACTAAGAATGAAGAATGTGAAATAGTTAGAATAATTAAAAACTGAAAAGCACTATATCATTCAGATTTTGCCATTAAATCTCAAGTTAAGATATAAACTTAACTGGAATCAGTTCTTCAATTCTTCTGATGAACCTTTTAAAACATATATTTAGATCGTCCATGTTAAATGTTTCAGGAATTGTTTGCTCCACCTAATATTAAATAATAATATGTTCATTTCAGATATTTCAGTATGAAAACAAAATAAATGAAATATCAAACTCAGCAACTAATGAAGCTGCTCTTGAAAAAATGCTATTCGAGATTATCAATCTTTGGAACACTACTCCTTTACGTGTAGTTCTTCATCACACAGAGAAGTACTCTATCCTAATAATTTCATCTAATTTCATAGATGATATATTTGCTCAGTTAGAAGAATCTCAAATCTTACTTGCAACAATTAAAGGATCTCCCTATCTCGAACCCATTAAGGTAAATTTTATGGCAAAGATAAAATGTTTTTATTCTCTACAGTTTCTCACTTTAATTTTTCCATCCTACAGTTTTGCACTTGCTTTTAAATTACATAAGTCTTTCTTATGCTTAAATAGAAGTGAGAATGAATATTTAATAGTTTGAATACTAAAAGTATTTTTTGGGGAACAGTAATTATTCATGAGGAAGTGTCAGAATGTTTAATTGGGACAGAAAAGATAAATTTAGATCATATAAAAATATGACCCTACAAGCCATGACTTTTTACCAGCGGTGTTCAGTATATCCTGATAATTCTTCAGTGAGTAGCCACACATAAATATCTAAAAAATCACTTTAAAACTTCAAGAAAATCAATAAGATGTGATAATATAAATATTTAATAATAAAATTAAGATAATAGATCATATATATGTACATAAATCTATATAAATATATTGACATATAGAGTTTCAGAGAATGTATACACTGAACAAATAGAAATCACATTATTCAGAAATACACAAATGTTTAGAGAAAGTGTCAGTTAGGTGGGCCTTAGAGAGAAAACTCAATGAATTACAAAGAAGGGATAAGTCAAATAGCTTACATGGTCTATTAATGTGGAACAACAAAAAAAATGAGCCACAGAAAAATAGCAAAACAACAACAAACAAAAAAAAGAAAAATATACAGAAAAATTTAAAAATAAAAATAACCACCTGGATGAGTATGGTGGCACCCCTGTGTAATCTTAAGTATTTGAAGATGAAGGCAAGAGAAACATGAGTTTGAGGTCAAGATGGAAAACAGCAAAACTTTGTCTTAAAAAAAAATCTGAATATGCAAGAAATGTAATCCAATTTTTTTTCAACTTAGAAATAAGCAACAAGGAGAAAATTACATATTAAGCCTTGTGACAATTGAAAAGAGCCCTTTGAAAATGAATATTTAGAGCATTAAATGCCTTAATTAAAAAGTAAAAATAAAGTTAATAAATGATAAATTAGACACATTTGAGAAGCTGGAAATTCAAATAATTCCTTGAAAAATAGAAATTATTAAAGCTCAATCAAGAAGAAATAGATATCTAGGTGTGGTGGCACGTGCCTGAAATCCCAGTGGCTTTGGAGGCTGAGATAGGAGGGTCACAATTTCAAAGGCAACCTCAGCAACTTAGTGAGGCCCTAAGCAACTTAGTGAGAACCTGTCTCTAAATAAAATATTAAAAAGGACTGGGGATGTGGCTTAGTAGTTAAGTGCCCCCTGGGTTTAATTCCCAGGAAAGATAGAAAGAAAGAAAGAAAGAGAGAGAGGGGAGGGGGGGAAGATGGCGGCGAATGGAGTGCATCACCCCCGTGTACCGCGTCACTGCGCGGGTGAATAACGAGTTAGAATGGCCAAAAGCTATCTTGTTAGAAATTTCCAGCAAAACTGGGGTGCACTGAAACCTAGAGGAAGGATTTCCATCACCCGAGGATCGGTTACTGGGGCTCAACCGCGAGTGAACTGTCTGCCCGGAGATTCAAGCTGCTTGTTCAGTGGCCCGCCCCGCTGCTAGAGACTGCGGCACGCAAGGAAACGGCGTGCCTAGAAACGGTGTGCTAGCAACGCAGAGAAACGGTGCTGCAGATTCTGTGGGCTCCTGCCGGCTGTGCCCTCACTGTGCTCTGGGCTGAGTTCTGGGTTTGAGACGGGGGAAGGAAGCGGTCCAGTTCTGTCCTCCACACCGGACAGCTCACCGAGGAAGCCAGCGGCCACCATCTTAGAGAGCTGACGTCACCATCGCCAGTTTTCGACAGATTGCAGCTCATTCAGCGATGGAACAGGTGTGTGTCATTTAGACCATCTCCCATATAGCGGGGAAATCGCATAAAATCTCTCCCAGGCTTTCCGGGGGCGTGATTAACAGAGTGAGCGTGAATAGAGGCGTGGGGAAAGGTAAAGGCACCTGACCTCCAACTCCCCCCTCCCACCAGCGGCGAAAACAAAACCTGTCTTGCCAGCTCTCGGAGGAGGGGCTAGCGGAGGGAATCAAAACAATAAGGAGCTGGTTCCCAAAATCCGCGCTCCACATCCAGGAAACTGCAGGTCCAGAGTGTAGCTTGAACTGCCAAGAGGTATCACACTGGGAAAGACCTGGCTGGCAGGAGAAGCCAGGGGACTAGAGACCAGGAATAAACCTAAGCTAACAGGTTTTGAGAGACACGGGGGGGGGGGGCTGTAGGCGGGAGCGGCCTCACACGGATTGTTTCCTACGAGCCGGAAGGCAAAATCTTGGCCTGAAAGGCACAGCACCATCTCCTGGAAGTGAAGAAAAGTAGAAGCCTAACAGTGCCCCTTTTTTTTTTGAATTTTAATTTTTTAATTTTAATTTTTTTTCTTTTTTATAATTATATTATTATTTTTTAATTGTAATTTTTATTTTACTGCATTTTATTATTATTTTTATTATCATTTATTTTTCTTTTCTATTCTTTTCTCTTTCTATCCTCTCTCCCTCTCTCTCTTGGTTTGCTTCCTTACCTTTAACCCATCTTTCCTCTTAAGCATGACCACCCAGATTATGTACAACTTACTAAATGCAAATAGATGAATACTACGAATCGGTCTATAGTCCGCCTAAGCCCTTAACTACCCCCAAGTACTCCTGTCTATTCTCTTGTTAATATCCGCCTGCA
>NW_026000016.1:23292105-23388427 GCF_001458135.2 Marmota marmota marmota | reverse complement strand
AATTACAGTAGATGGGATAGAGAGAGAAGATGGGAGGGGAGGGGAGGGGGGATAGTAGAGGATAGGAAAGGTAGCAGAATACAACAGTTACTAATATGGCATTATGTAAAAAAGTGGATGTGTAAGCGATGTGATTCTGCAATCTGTATATGGGGTAAAAATGGGAGTTCATAACCCACTTGAATCTAAAGTATGAAATACGATATGTCAAGAGCTATGTAATGTTTTGAACAACCAATAAAAAAAAGAAATGAAAGAGAGAGAGGGGAGGGGAGGGAGGGAGGGAGAGAGGAAGAAATTACTCAAATTGTCCTTTATTTATTAAAGATATTGAAATTATAGGTTAAAAATCTGCCCAAAATAATTGTGTGATCCTAGATGGTTTTACAACACAATGGAAGAAGAAAAATATCAGTTTTATGTTAATTCATAGAAAATTGTAGAGAAATAAATCCTTCCTAACTTATTATGTGAGGCCAGCATTACTATAATATCAAAAGCAGACAAATATATAATAAGAAAACCACAGAACAGTAACCCTTTGAACAAAGATACAAAAATTCTAAACAATATTTCAAAAACAAGTCTATCAATATTTAAAAAAATAGGATGTATTGAGACATGCAGAATTGGTAAATAAAAATATCAATTGGTAAATAAAAATAATCAATGTAATTCAGCATATCAAACCTAAAAAAGAAAGCCATTGATTTTGTTAATACATGCTGAGAAAACATTTATCATATCAATATCCATTTCTGATTTTAAAACAAATTAGGACTAGGAAAAAACACAGAGAAAGGACATCTATGAAAACATCATGCTTAAATGGTGAAAGAATGAACACTTTTCATCTCAGAGTATTTGACATTTTACTGAAGGGTCCTGCTCAATATATTAAAGCAAGAAAGAGATGTAAAAGTCATCCACATTGGAAAAGAAGTAAAATATTCTTTATATTCAGATGATGATTACCTATGTAAAAAAATTTAATGAAATCTTTTTAAAAGTGAACCAAACTCATTTTAGCAAGTTTGCAAGACTTTAAAAAGAAGCTAGATGATTAATACTACATAGTTTTCAAGATGTATTAAAAAACCACAATAATCAAGAGAGGGTTATATTTATATAAGATAGATACACAAAGAAATAGAACAGAATAGAGTGTACAGAAATAGACCCACATAAATATGGACAACTGATTTTCAACAAAGGTACAAAATTAATTTGTTAGTAAAAACAATTTTCTTTTGAAGAAACAGTGCTGGCACAACTGTATAATCATGCAAAAATAAAAAACAAGTCATATTTTACAGCCTACACAAAATTTAACTCAAAGATCATGGACCAAATGTAAAACCTAAAACTAAAAAAATTTTGAGAAGAAAACATAGGAAAAACAATTTTGTTGTCTTGTTTTAGGTAGATTTCTTTAATATAACACCAAAAGCACTAACCCACAGAAGGAAAATTTAAAACTGTATTTTATTAAATTTTTTAAAAAATTTACTCTTCAAAAGACATTGTTCAAGGAACAAAAATACAAGCCATAAACTAGCAGAAAATATTAGTGTGTATCTGTTAAAGGATTTATATAGAGATTATATAAAGAACTCTCAAAATGCAATCATAAGAAAACAAAACAGCCCAATAAGGAAATGTGCCAGAGACTGAAGAGACACTCGACCAAATACATATATGGAGGGAAAAAAAACACGGAAAGATGCTTAACTTCATTACTTATTAAAAATACAATAAAGTAAAAATGAGATACTTCTACATGTGTGAAGAAATAACTAAAATTAATAAGATTGATCATCCCAGTTTTTGGTGTGGATGTAGAGGAACTAGAGCTCTCCTACACTACTCTATGGATTGAAAAATATTAATTTCAAAACATTCTTTAAATTTTTAATGAGTTTATATTTATTTATGTGACCCTCTATTAATAATTTTCTCTATGTCAGTGATTGGTAATGAGCTTTGATTTCAGTTTCTGGTATATGACTCTTAGAGTAATTTTATATATTTAGATTTGCAAGTGTATGTGTTTTCTTTTATCATTGTAGGATCTTGTGAATGAATGGGATCAATACCTTAAACTCTTTTCTCATACCCTTGAGGTGTGGATGAACTGTCAAAAACAATGGCTTTATCTTGAACCAATCTTCCATTCTTTAGAAATACAAAGGTAAAAAATCAAAATATACCAAATGTAGCATGGTTGGGAATGTGTTTTTATGCAATTCTTGACAAATCATTTCTTCAGTGAACAAAATAAGAGTATAGTCTGCTGAACCATTAGTTAGTTTTTTTCTTCATAAAACAGTACAAGCATCATCTTTATTTCAGAAAGCCTTTGTTCTCAATTATTGACATAAAGATATAAACAACTGGAGAAGAAGTGTTAGATATATCATTACAATCCTTAAGCCACAATATTATTTGTTTTTTCGGTTCTGGAATATTAGTGTGACTTTGGTGTGAATGATGAACATGTAGTTGCATTTATACATGAATGAGAATTTCTTGCTTTGAACCAATTGGAAGAAGAAATGGCCTTGACAAATTTCAATCACAGCATTCAAATTAGTTGGCTTCTAACTTTTTTAATGATTGGTACAGACAAATGAGTTATCTAGACAGAATTTAAACTAGACAAAATAATCGTACAATCTTCTATTATATTAACCTACAGTCATTCTGAAAGTCTTCAAAGGTGAAACCACATTATATCTAAAGAGAAAATTCTTTATGTTGCTATGACTTTGAGCCTTAAATTCAAACTTTACAGCTAGTGATGCAGCTCAGTGGGAGAGCAGAAGGCAAGCACAAGGTCCTGGGTTTGATCCTTAGCACTGCATCAATCAATCAATAAATAAATCAATAAAGTGAACTTTGATACTACATTTTACCAAAGATTTCCTCATTAATGGAGAGATCATGCTCCTTGGTGAGGAAGTTCAAAATGTGACCAAGTTGTCTTTTTACTAAGTGTGCTTAGGTTGAAAAGGAGGCTTTTAATGAGCAGATGCTGAAGGTACCTAAACAATAAGTCTACAGATAAGAAAAAAAACATCAGTTATGGACTTCCCTTTAACTAGTGAAGAATAATGGGCCTTGAAATCAGTGAGGAATATCTGAATAAAGAAGAGGTGAGTGATAGATTCATCAGAGGGGAAAATTCTGTATGGAGAATTTATCCCCCCACTCCAAGTTAGCTGTAAGGACTGCATTCATTCCTTCCAGAGAGATTGGGAGAGATTCCAGACTAGTAGAAGGGGAGATAGAAATCTCCATGAGAGAAGTTTTACTGAGCTGCAGAAACATTTAGGGCCTATCACCCTAGATGGGGAATAGGAGAATAGTGGAAGGGTTCTCTGGAGAGTTTGACATTTATTGCCTAGTCAAGCATTAGAAACAAGGACTTGCCTCTTCTCCAGAGAATTCTGAAGTAGCCTTCACTAGCAAAATAAGGAAGAAGTGCAAGAATTCATGATTATCTTATGCCAGTGGTTCTCAACAAAAATGATTTTTCCCTCTAGTGGATATTTTGCAAACCTTGGAAACATTTTTAGTTATCAAAATTGAGGTGTTATTGGCATCCAGTGGGTTGAGTTCAGGGATTCTATAAAACATCCTACAATACACAGGACCCCACCACTATCACCACCAAATTATCTGATACAGAATGTCAACAGTCCTGAGGAAGTTGAAAAATTCTGACAGATTCTGCAGACACAGTAGAAAGTTCCAAGCTAAAGCCATCTTGAAAGATATTGACCCTAAAGAGTTTGCTGGTCAGAACAAGAGATTACCAGAATTATACCACTTAGAACAGGAGCTTGAAGAGTGATTGTAAGAGGTCAGCAAGGAAAACGAAGAAAATTAAGGGCAAGGTAGAGGTTCCTGTTGAGGTGTCTCCAAAACCCCAGTGATATTCTCCATAAATACTTGCCATGCCAGAAAGCATTCAAGAAGCAAAAAAGAACTCAAAGTCACACTAACTCATAAAAATTAAAAAGACCTTTATTCTGCACTTCAACTTCCAAGCCATGAAGAGCTTGAATCAGGTTGGGGCTACAGGGATGGGAGTGGAAAATATAAGTGATCAGAGAAGGTGAGAAGCAAACTCAACTTTTGAAGGTACTTCCCTCAGTTAAGCTCAACAACAACAGAAATAAAACTCAAATTAATATATTAATGGATTGTCATGCCACATATAAGTGTTGCCTTCCTTTTCCAATGTGTAAAAACCATAATAATAATCCATAAAGTAAAATTTCTACACCAAGGCTGACACCTGTATTACATTTCCTTATTCTCTAAGATTAGATAATCATTAACAAAACTTCCAATTGTATTATGTACACCTCTATGCTCTTGCTCTTAGAAAAATGTCCTCTCTGCCTTCTCCTCACATCAAAGCTATATTCCTTTAAAACCCAGATCTCAAAAAATCCCATTGCTTCTCTAAAATGTCCACTAGTTATTTGTGTTAACTTTCTACCACTGTGACAAAATGCCTGGACAATCAATTTATAAAGAGGAAAGGTTTACTTTGGCTCATGGTTTCAAAGGTTTTAGTCTATGGTTACTTGGTCTTGTCGCTATGGTTAGGAAATACATTATGGTGAGAAGCAAATGGTAGAGCAAACCTGCAATTAGAAAGCAAAGAGAGAGAGGGGAGGAAACTGAGGTACAAATATCCCTTTTTAGGGCACTCCCCCATTACCTAACTTTCTCCCACTAGGCTCCACTTCCTAGAGATTCTACCACCTTTCAATAGTGCCATAATGGGGGCCAAGGGAAAATTCAAAATCAAAACTATTGCACTCTTTATTTTTATTACATTTCTTAGAACACAAACTGCTTCTACTTACTTTATGTAGAACTTGTTATATTTACTTCCCACTACACATTAAATATAATCTTGTTATCGACACTTGTAGTCTAATTTATCTTGTTTTCTTGCCATATATATCACTTGTATATAATAGATAATAAGATATCTTTAATTAATGATTGATCAAGTAAAAGAAAACATACCAAGCTTGTTTCATAAATTTACAATATTCTATGGCAAATGATTTTTAGATTTTAATTATAGCAGCTCCAAAAATAGTTACGTCTAATTCTATTTCTAAAGGCAGCTTCCAGCAGAAACAAAACTTTTCTCTGAGGTGCTCTCCCTATGGAAAGAAATAATGTCAAAAATACACGGCAAACTGGAAGCTTTGCAAATAACCATCTCAGCAGGAATCCTTGAAGTTCTGCAAAATTGCAATAGACATCTTGAGCATATAAAGAAAAGTCTAGAGGTAAAACTATAGCAATCCTAAAATGAGACCTCATTTAAATCTACAAAACTAATGTAATACACTGCAAAAACAAATTCCAGTGAAGACTTTCTCCTTAACTTTAGCTACCAACAATTTTTTCAATTCTCATAATCTATAGTGTTAATGAAAATACTATCAAAAGAAAAAAAATGGATGGGCTAATCTAAAGGATACTCAGGCAAATTACCAAACTTTTGAATGCCCAGGTTTCCCACTGTTTAAATTGAGAATGACAGTGCCCCCTGTGCTAAATGAGATAATACATCTACAGCACCAAGAGCTAACACAAAGTACTTAAAGAAGGTTAATTATTTTATTAACATTACTATTATTATTAAGTTGATAAGTTCAGCAAAAGTTGAAATAGAATACTTTGATGAGCTTATAAATGACTCATTCCACATATTCTTTTATAAAAATATATTTATTTTTTTAAGTTTTAGGTGGACACAATATCTTTATTTTATATTTATGTGGCGCTGAGAATCAAACCCAGTGCCTCGTGCATTCTAGACCAGCGCTCTACCACTGAGCCACAACCCCAGCCCTGATTCCACATATTCTTAAATTGCCAGAACATTAAATCATCAGCTGGATTCATATCCTTAAATATTGGGTCTTCTTATTTGAGATTCAAGATGCATGTGTTCACTTCATTTCATAAACCAAGTTTTTGTTCCAGCATTGTTTGTTTTTCTTTGTTGAACACAAGTCAGAGTGGTTGTGACGACTCCTGCAGACTACCCTAGGTAGTCACAGCCTCTAGAAAGTTCTAGAGGATCTCTTCTTTACAAATTCATGCTCTGGGGCAGGCATAAAAAGCTGTGCCCAGAGTGATAAAGTTTACCAGGCAATCTTTGAGATAAGAATTTCAATTATTTCTGGCACATCTTTGGATTATATCTGAAAATCATTACAAATCACGTATCTTTAATTTCTTCATGGATTGAATGCCTGCTTTATACCAGGCACTACTGCTATGTGCTTGGACTGCAAAGATAAAAGACATATCCCCTACTGTCACAGAACTCAAAACATATTACAGAAAAGAAAAAAATGTAAAGAACTATTGCAATGCTATGTTAAGTTTGGTAGTATGACTATATTTAAATAGGAGAAATTAACTCTGCATGGGGGAAGCTATAACTGACCTAGATCTTAAAAGAAGTGTAGGTATTAGAGACAGAGGTAGTGGCTCAGTGGTACAGTGGTCGCCTAGCACATGTGAGACCCTGGGTTTGATCCTCAGCACCACATAAAAATAAATAAATAAATAAAATAAAGGTATTGTGTCCAACTACAAATAAAGATTAAATATTTTTAAAAATAAAGTTAAAAAAAAGAAGTATTAGCTAAGTAAGAGTCAGAATTCAGATGGGTCAATGGGAAGAGTCTCTTAGGCAAATGGAAAAAGTACAAAGGCACAAAGCCATCTATGGTACCTTCTGGTGAAAAATATGTTACAGATAAAATGTAACAAATGGGAAACTGGTAGGGAAAGATGGCATTCTCCAGGAAGTCAGGGGACAGCCAGTAAAGGGCTTTGAACATTGATTGTAATGAGTTTTTACTTTGATGAGCAGCCACTGAGGAATTTTAAACAGGAGAATGAGATAATTTAATTCAGAAATATCTTTCTGCAAAAAAGCATAGAGTATGGATTGGACATTGTCTTAGTTTGTTTTATTGTAAGAGAACACACAAGACTTGGTAACTTAAAGTGGAAACATTTAAATTTAAATGGAAATCTATTTTGCCTCTTGGCTCTGGAAGCTGGAAGCTGGGATTCAAAAGCATAGCATCAACATCTGGCAAGGGCCTCCTGCTTCTTCACCTCCTGGCAGAAAATTGGAAGGGCAAGTGAACAGGAACATAAGAGCTAAAACACAAAGGGAAGCCTGGGTAGTAACTAATCTAGTCCCAAGGAGAGCAGGAATTCACTCACTCCCAGGAGAATTAACCCAGTCTCCAGACAGCAACATTGACCCCTTCCATGAGTGGAGACCTCATGACTTCTTAAGGGTCCCATCACCTCTTGCCACCATCACATTGGAAATCCAATTTCAAAATGAGTTTCAGATGTGACAAAACATTGATATGCTAGTGGGGACAATGTAGTCATCTATTTTTCATCACTGAGATGAAATACCAGAGGTTGTACACTTATAAAGAAAAGGAATTTATTTTGGCTCATGGCTCCAATCTGAGATCAAGGGGCCACCTCTGGTGATGGCCTTCTTGCTGGCAGAATCCCAAGGCAGCATAGGGCATCACATGCTAAGAGACAAGGAGTACACATGTGTGCCTGTGCATTTCTTATGGTCTTTCAATCATGGGGGCTACATCCTGATAACCTCATCTAAACCTAATCACCTCCCTAAACAACACATTCAGAATAAGTTTCCATCCTCTTCTTAACTCCTCACAATGGGGGTTAAATTTCAGCAAATGGAGCCTTGGGGAACACACTCCAACCCTAGCCAAACCATAGCAGGCAGTGGAAATAGTTATTTAAAATCCAAGTAAAAAGTCTAGAAATGTTGGGCAGCTAACATAATGCTGTGGTGAGAACGAAAGAAAGTGGAGCCAAGAACATTGGATGGGTAAATGGAGGATAAAATAAAGATGCCCCAGATCATGTCTAGATTTACAGCTTGTCCAACAGGGTGGAAGATAATCATATTAGAGAGATAGGAGCAGAAGAGGAAGAGGCTTGTGTGGAAGCAAGTAAGTTTTGTTTACACTCTAAATCTAATAGTTGTGGGACATTCAGGTGAACACCTTCAATGGGCGATGGAGTACAATAGCTCCTCCTTATCTGCAGTTTCACTTTCCATGGTTTTAATTATTCATAGAGTCTAAAACTACAAATGTAAAATTCCAGAAATAAACAATTCACAACTTTAAGTCATGAACCATTCTGAGCAATATGATGAAATCTCACACCATCCTGCTTTATCCCGCCTGGGTTTTGAATCATCCCTTTGTCCAATATGCCCACAGTTTGTGTGGTCCCTGCCCACTAATCACTTAGTTGCCACCTCAACTAAGTGATTGGTTCAGGGAATGTATCACCTACAGATAAGGGGATATAACTGTATATTAATCTAGGGTAGAGAGAGTAATGATCTGAGCTGAAAAGCAAATGGGTATGTATCAAATAGCTCAAGAAGAATAAAACGAGTGAAGAGTGATGAAGATGGAACTCAAGAGACGTCAAAATTATGGTATAGAGGTGAAAGGGTCTCTTGAAGAAAAATAATTAAGAAGTGGCCAAGAGACAGAAGAAAAACAAGTAAAATTATAGAAGTCAAAGGGCAAATTAAAAATAAAAAACAAAAACAGCAGAGGCAACAAACCCTTGAAAATATCACTCCCTGACAATTTGGTAATAGTAGTGGCCAGATGGCAGGCAGAGTGTGAACTGACTGAGAGAATATAGCTTTTGAGTTAATAAACTGTCTTTTCAAGAACTTTGGTATAAAGAAGAGATGGGCAAGTAACAGTAGCTAGAAGAAAGCAAAGGGAAAAGGAGGGCTTCCTGTACTTTTTCGTGAGAGAAATTTAAGGTGGAGGCCTATTGCAAGGGAGAGATGGAAGACAGGGGGGTAATAAAGAAAACAAGGTATTTTAACCTGGCGTAACTGAATGCCTTTTTCTCTGAAAAGAAGGCAAGACTTAAGGCTAGCGTGAAGTTGTGAGAGAGGTGGTGGGAAGTGTAGGAATTCTCTGTACCGTAGAATGAGAGGTCATTTGTGAAATGATGACTAATTTTCCAAGGTGATAACTTCAAATGTAGGGAAAGAAGAGCAGAAAGTGGGAGCATGCAAAAGCAATGCTAATAACACCAAAATCCAGGGCTTTAAATGAAATGATGTATGTGGGGTTTTCATTTGTTTCTGTTTTAGTTGGGATTTTTATTTATTTGTTTTGCTCTGTTAAAAGTCTGTTAGCAACTTGAGTATATCTTTAATTGAGCATGTTATGTCATTTTGACTGATACTGCCACATCTATTATACTATACTTTTAATGTCATGGTGACCGTGTGTAAATGTAGTCCAAGTGTGGACGGGATTCATATCATGATTGGACATATATTCTGAGTTACATTTCTTTTCATTCCGGACAGGATTACCTTGAAATCAAAAGAACTATTTTCCCAAGATTTTACTTTCTTAGCAGTGCTGCACTTCTTGATATTCTAGGTGGCAGTGGAAATCCTGAGTCTGTACAGGTAACAACACTATTCTCTGTTCAGCAATATTATTTCTTGACCAGATCAGGATTTTATAATGTTACTGACATTTCTTTCTGGTTCACAGCCCCATCTTAAGAAATGTTTTGAAAACATAAAACGAGTGTTGATATGGAAACAAGAAATTGGCCCTCCTGCTGTAAAAATGCTCATATCTGCTGAAGGAGAAGGTCTTGTGCTGCCAAAGTATGATAAATATCCTAAAACTAAACATTTAGGTCCCATAACACCTCGTAATTTCAAAATCTCTTTGAATTCTCTGATATTTCATAGAAGTTTGCCAAGCAAACTATCTTCAAAGATAATATTTTTCCATCAATACACTTTTACCTTTCGATACTTTCTATAGTACATGTTCTTCTCACTTTAGCTTTAATTAAAAGTAAAAAAAAAAAAAGTAATCTTCAAACTCTTGAGAGCTTTCTAATTTTCACCTGCCTTTTGCTCCATCATTGAATTCTGCCTTAAGTTCTCAACTCTCTTTAGCACTTGCCTTTTTCTGGATGGGAAGGTTTACTATTTGGGGTCATTGTTGCTTTCACACACCTCTGGTTTCATGGTGGTGAGCTCCCAGGCAATGAGCTAGGCCCTTCCTTGATACTGGTCTAACTTGCCAGCCCCAGTGAGGGCTCTCTAACTGCTGGCTTGTGGCCTCCGATATAAAGATCATTTACAAAATTCTGTGCCAGGCCTTTTTATCCACAAAAGCCCCTAACCGAATCCTGCTATTTAAAAAAGATCCAACAAAGTGTCTGGCTAGCTCAATCAGTAGCACATAAGGCTCTTAAAAAGATTCAGTGAGGCATACAAAGATGTTTTTTAATACAATTTATCAATCTCATACATTAATATTTTACTCAGAATATAACTACTGTGTTTATTCATGGTTTTGATATCAGAATTTCCTAAAGCTAGGTAATATGTTTTCTGCTTAATTTTCCAAGTAAAAATCTAGAAAAGCCAGAAGATATAGAATTATAGCCTCTTAGCCCATGATTATTATAAATGTGCATATAAAATTAAGTCTACAGGCTTAAACATGAATCAAAATAATATTCATAATATTATAATATTTAATGATTTTCATAATTTTTTTAAATCATAGGAAAATTCGTATAAGAAGTGCTGTAGAACAGTGGCTGGTAAATGTAGAAAAAGCCATGTTTGATGTGCTAAAAAAGTAAGTACAATTTTTAAATCTTAAAACTTTATAATATATAGGTATATATCTCTATATATATGTATGTCTATGTCTGTATTAAACTTGGTTAGCTACTAATGTAGGTAGGAGATAACCAGAGAATTTATAAAGTAAGGTCCCTTATAAAGTGAGTTTTGATAGAGGATGGTAGCACGTGACTAAATGAAAAATAATAATTTTACAATGTAAATATCAATTTGAGAGTGTAATCGTGATGACATTTGAACAGTTTTATGTGTGCTGAGTTTTGTGTGTACCTGAAAACTGGCCAGGATCTGAACTCGTCTCCACCTCTGCCTCTTTTCAAAAGATTCAGTGCTCAGGCAGCCTCCAATTTCAGTCCATATTGCTACTTTGCACTTCTGTTTCATTTTACTTCCTTGGACTCTGTACTTGGTTTAGTCCTTTTAATGTTGTCTTTTTATATTTTAATCTATCACTTCTAACAATGAAAAAGGTACCTCTGTACTGTAGAACGTGAAATTTTAAAACTAATTTGATTAGAACAGTCTTATTATATCTCTTTTTACTTAAAAACACCTCTATTATTTATGCTTCAAGGAAAATTTTCAGTGCCAAGACTGCTGCTTCCTAAGTAAGGTGTTATGATTTGAATTTTAAAATGTCCCCTAAAGAGCGCAGGTGTTAGGCAATGTAGCAATGTCCAGAGGTGAAAAGATTGGATTCTGAGAATTGAAACCTCATCAGTGGATTAAACCATCAATGGATTAATAAATTAATGGATTACTAGAAGGTAACTGTAGATAGGTGGGGTAGTAGGAAGTAGGTCACTGGGGGCATGACCTTGGACTATATCTTGTCACTTGGCTTCCTTGGTGTCTCTCTCTCTCTCTCTCTCTCTCTCTCTCTCTCTCTCTCTCTCTCTCTCTTTCTCTCTCTCCTAGCTGCCATGAGCTATGAAGCTTTCCTCCTCCATTAGGTTCTGCCTCATGGAAGCCCCACAGCAAAGGAGTTAGTTAATCATGAATTGAACCTCTGAAATCATGAGCCCACTATGAACTTTTCTTCCTCTAAGTTGTTCTTGTCAGGTGTTTTGGTCACAATAATGACAGACTAAGATACAAAGTGATTTAAGAGCCAAACCCTCCAGCAAGGATCATAAAAGTTGGAGTGCTATATGTTTGATACAAACCCTTCACTCCTCAGGAAGAAGGTGGAAGTTCAAGATTCCTTCCAGATTATAAGATTCTAGGCTCAGAGTTGGGTTTGTGTTCATGTGTCTCCTCTTTTCCTACCCGTTATAATGTGTATATTTTCTCAGTAGTCTGGTGTGTAGGATTCTTTCAACTAGTTTCTATCAAAACACATGCTGTTGGCATATATTAAGTTGGATCTTAAATAAAACTGTCTGGATTTTTTTTATAACTTATATCCTCTCCCTTATAATTAATTTTAAAGTAAGTGCAGGACTTTACTGTTAAAATTCATCTGAGGGTTTCAGCCCAAAATTCAATTTTGTAGAAATTATTTTAAATACAAAACATTTAAATACATATTTGTCATTGATAGTATTTGCAATCCAAAGCTAGTATATCTTCTTCTGATTTAATATATTTTTACCATTCCCAGAAATTCAATAACCTCATTAGAAAAGTATAGCTAATGTTAAAGAGGAAGTTAAGGAATATTCATTAAGCATGGATTAAAGCTCTGTGAATTCTATTTGGTACCATACAAATGCCTAAATTAGAACAAAACAATCAGAGATCTTAAAGAAAAATTCTCCTGTGGCCTTGCCACACTCAATTATTTAATGACCATGATCAATGATTAAATGTAGGTAATATAAATACATTTTTAATAGATTTGTGAATCAAGGAGTTGAAGACTGGACCCACCAAATTTTTTCCCTGTGGGTGGTATCTCATCCAGGACAAGTGGTACTCATTGTGGTAAGTTAACATTACTTTGATATATGTATATAATATAATATAATATAGATCATGCTACATTGCCAAATAAGTAATATTTGGAAACTAAATCATTAAGAAGGTTACTGAGCTGGGCACAGTGGCATTCACCTGTAATCACAGTAATGTGGGAAATGAAGTCAGAAGGATTGCAAGTTTGATGACAGCATAGGCAACATATGAGACTCTATTTAAAAAAATGGGAGGTATATAACTCAGTGGTAGAGTGTTCCTGGGTTCAATCCCCAGTATTGCAAAAAGGAAAAAAAAGTCTACTGATATTTGTTTCTTACTTTGAAATGCATTAAATATGAGATGGACAGATGCATAAATAAGTGATAAAGTAAATGTAACAAAAAGTTATACAGAATATAGAATATAGGTGGTGGGTATATAAGTATCATTGTTTAATTCTTCAATTTTTCTATTGTTTAAAAATTTTCCAAGTATAACATTGAAACTAAATCATGAATTATTTTTTGCATTATATTACTTTTTGATTGCTATCATTAAGAAGTTACTAAAATTTGATGACTAAGATTAAGGTGACAGCAGGGCTATGTTCCTTGTGAGAGATTCTTGAGGAAAATTTATTTCTTTTCCTTTTCTGGCTTCTAGAGGTCTCTAGCATTCCTTGGCTCATGGTTTCTTTCTCTGTCTTTAAAACCAGCAGTGTTACATCTTTCTGGCCATTCTTTCATAGTCATATTGCCCTCCGCTCACAGATGAGAAAAAAATGTCATTATTTTGGACCCACTTGGATAATCCAGATTAATCCCTCCATTTTAAGATTTTTAATTAAATTGTATCTTCAAAGTTCCTTTTGCCATGTAAAGTAATATGTTCACAGGTTCTGGGGATTAGGCATGGATATCTTTTAGGAATCTACTATTTTGCCTACTCTGCATATTTGCTAATGCTAATTATTGTTTTTCTGGAACTCAAAAAAGAAATAGAAGGAAAATTAGGAAAGTGTGATATCGACAAAGCTAAAATTGGCAGTTTTCTTCAGAGGTAGAGGTAGTGGTTGAAACTTGGAGAGTAGTAAAATTTTTCCCAGCAGAATGTCTACAATAAGAGCAATAAAGAAAGACACAAGGGACATCAACATTTAAGGAGTAGGCAAAAGACAGGGAGTCTATGAAAAAGAGTGGCCTAATGGGGAAAAAAAAAAAAAGTAAAATTTAGAGTTGTCAAGGAAGCTTAGACAGAAGAAAGACACATTTTTGCTTGATTCTCTAATTTTCTCTAGAAAAAATGTGTCTAGTCATAATTTTTAAAGGCTCTGGAGATGTCTGAAAACTCTATTAAATCTGTCAATTATCAGGGTCAATATGAACCTTGGAGAGAGTGTTTCTTCTGAAGCCATATTGCCCCAAGTTAACATTATCAAGTATTTTTGAAACATACTTGACTATTTGGCTTGAAAACAAATCATATCTTAGAATGAAACAGACATTATTACTTTATGTATATATGTGACTGCATGACCAATATGATTCTACAACATATATACTCAGAAAAATGAGAAATTATTTTTTTAAATTTTATTTATTTTTATGTTGTGCTGAGGATTAAACCCAGTGCCTCACATGTCCTAGGCAAGTGCTCTACCACTGAGCTACAACTCCAGCCCCGGGTTAGCAAGGATGGTGGAATGTGATGGACATCATTATCCAAAGTACATGTATGAAGTCACGAATTGGTGTCAACATGTTTTATATACAGCCAGAGATATGAAAAATTGTGCTGCATATGTGTAATAAGAATTGTAATGCATTCCGCTGTCATTTATTTTTTTTTAAAGATCAATTAAAAAATGAGAAATTATATCCCATCTATGTATATCGAAGTATATAAATGCATTCTATTGTCATCTATAACTAATTAAAACAAATGTTTAAATTAAAATAAATATAAATAAATCATATCTTTTTATTTTGCCTTGACCCACCATAATTTTCAAGTCTTTGTTAAGATAATCTGGCATTGTACACACAAATTATAATTATCAAATCTTCCTGTTCCTTTTGCTATCCATTTGACTGAATGTTAACTCTTATATCTCAAACTGAATGACTTGTTTAAACTGTTCATGACAAAGGTGGCAAAATTACAATGAATTGATCTGCACGTTTTTGCAGTTTAACAGAAATTCAAATCATTAGATCTGCTCTATTGAAAAAGATTTTTCTCAGCTCCCTATGCTTCAAACATGCTTAACAATAAGAAGCCATCTATATTCTATTTCCAGATGTTCTTTATAGTAGATGTCAGCTTTAATCATTGCATGTGCATTCAATCATTGCCAAAATTTTTCCCACATCTGCTTAGCAGCTGCTAATTTCCCATCCCATGAATGCAATTCACAACTCCCTTTCCTCTTGTCTTTTGCATGTGTTACATGACTAGGAGTTGTCTTGCAATGAATGTAAAAAGACATTGTAAGAGAGTGGGTATAATGAGATGTCTATATGCATTGACCACTGAGAGAATTTCAATATGGATTTATCCAAGATAGAGTTATAAGTCATTCCTCTATAAATAAACAGACAAATACAAATCTAAAATCTGGTTCACAATCTCCCTCACCATGGATGTTCTCACCTGAGGTTGTGCATTCTGAATAACTGTTTCAAGGACAACAGTACAGTGGCATTTGACCAGACTCTGCTGTGACATGACCTTGACTATAGTTCCCACAGTCTGTCCTAAATTCTTACTCCTGCCCACTTCCCAAGCCTCAGTCTCTAGCTTTCTGTTGATCTGATGATTATGAATCCATTACATCCTCTTAGAAAGTCACTTAGTTTCTGTTGCATGCAACCCAGAATGCTGACTGAAGTACCACATTTCCTATCCTGTATCTTCCTATCTGGCTTTGGAAAAATCTCACAATGATATGTTGCCTCTATGCTAACTTTTCTCTTATTTATAACTTTATCACTTGATAGCTTTATTTATGTGTTTCTTGGGCACTTCAAATCCAGTATATCCACAAATGAATTCATTATGTGCCCCTCATCCACATGTTCTTTCTCCAGAAGGTACTTAGTGAGTGACTGGAATCACAGTTTACCCAGTTGTACAGGCCACAACCCTATTAAGCTCTCCTGATATCTTGCCCTCCTTTATTTCCAGAGTCAATCTGCCCTTAATCTAGTTGCATTCTTAAAACAGGTCTTATGTGTATGGGAAGAGTAAATGCAAAAAAGATTAATCAAATAACAAAAATTATACATATTCCTGACAACTACAATTATAGGCAATGTATTCTACAAATAGTATTTTTTAGTTTAATGGAGAAAACAACACTAATTTTATCTTGGAGATTTCTACCATTGTTAATGTCCTCAGGTTAATTACAATGGGTCAAGAATATAAAATTTAGAAAGTATAAGTAAATAAGGTCCCCATAAGTATCAATAAAAATGTAATCTTTCTCTTTCAAATACATATAAATGTTTAAGCTTTTGCTTTTATACACACATAAGTGCATTCATACATACACATACCACATATACTTCATGAAAACTTATCCTTCATGTTTTAACATAAAATGTATGTTTTGATTAATGTATGTATTTTTTTTCAGAGTCATATCATGTTCTATAATGATTGTATCAAAAGTTTTATGAGTTCTCACTCAAAAGAAAAGCTGGAACAAGTCCATTCTAATGTGATGTGTCATCTAGAAGAGGCTGCAGAGCTAGTAGTGTTAAATACTAACACCTCTCGAACAAAAACTGCACTAGGAGCATTTCTTACTCTTTATGTCCACTGCAGAGATATTGTGATGGATCTACTACTTAAAAATGTCTTCAATGCAGAAGATTTTGAGTGGACGAGGTAAGTAGATATAAACTATAACTATACACATAATGTCTCACATATATATCTTTAGGTAAATCCATTCTCTAAATTTTGTCAAACTCAAGTTTTAATTTTCAGGGATTTGCTACCCTATTCCTGTACTTTCTTATCTCTCTTTTCTACTGTCCTTTCCCCTGGTTTTTACTTCTTTCTGCCTTATCTTTCTGTCTTCATTATCCTCTTTTGTAGTTGCATTTTCTCTCTTTTGCCTCTGAGCCAAGGAGCAGTTTTTTAATAGGTAGTGCCTCCTCTTTTCCCTGTGCTGTCAATTCTGGAACAGACTAGATTGGATAAACAAATTGGACAACACTTCCAGCTACCTCCCCAACTCAGAACCTCCTTTTCTCCCACCTAGAGTCAATTACTAAAATATGAAAGTATAGAAAAAGAGAGCCACTACCTTTGAGCATAAGATTCTTATACTAAATGTGAAGTCTCAAACTTTTAAATGAGGTTACTTTCTAGAAGTTTTCTGGTTTTGCTTATGGTTGTATGTTCGCTCAAGTTAAGACTTTTGAAGGTGGTGGTAGTGTGACCATTTAAAAATTTTCTTTTATTTGAAATTTCATTTTAAAAATGTACTTGCTTTTGAAAGACTTCTTTATAATCTACCTGTTTTATCAGAAAGGATTTATGAAAGAGCTTATAAGGATATAAAAATGACTGCATGATAGCATAGTGCAGTGAAAGAAGAAAAACAAAGGTCAAAAACAGTACCAGTGAAGACATTTAGTCATTCTGTATTGTGCCTGCCTCCACTTTATAATTCAAAAACCAGAACATCACTCAGCTATTAAAAATATTTTGAGATGATTTTTCCCATGACATTGTTTTGATGTTTTTAAAAATATCAAAACTAAAATTTATTCCAAAAATATTCTTTCATATGTGTTTATTTTGAGAAATAATGAGTCAGTACTGATGAAAACATAAAATAGAATAAAAAATGCATACTGTAAAGTTATAAGTGGGTCACAGATTGAATTCAAAGCCTGGAGAGGAGAAAATTGATCATTAACTACACAACTCATGTGTTCATAGGATAAATACAAATCAGTTTCTCCAAAGTTCAATTATTTATCCTTAAATGATATTATTATTAAAATTAATATAATAATTAATAATATTAATATTAATTAATATTTAATGTTATACTTAAATAATAATAGAGGACTCTCAAGTACTCTAATGAGGATCCAGATTTAATGAACAATGCTTTCAATTGCATTCTTATTGGAAACTATAGTAAACTGCATAGAGATGGTTCTTACATAAATCCTCCATTTAGGCTGACATCACACCAAAACAGCTTGACTCACCAAGGTCATTTTCCTCAGAGGGAAGAGTGCTCTTAAGTTTATAGTCTTCTGTTGTGATTGGCAAAAGATGTGACTTACTCAGTCAAAGGGGAGAAATAAAGAATGTCCACACTGCTTCTGCCCTTTTCAATTCTTTATTCACTCAAATCACTCAATACAATTTCACTCTATTGGTTCTTTTTTTTTTGAGATTGGAAACACTGTAGGCTCTTAATCAAGAAAACAACAATCCTTAATGCTAGGCACTGCAATAGACATAATCAATTCACAGCAAACAATTCTAGATTAATTAGTTCTAAGCACTGCAAACACACTTAATCATGACAGGCTAATAACAGACATTCAATCTGTGTGCTAAATTCAAGTGTCAGATCAAAAGTCTCAGGCCTTAGGCTTTAAGTCCAGCAGATGCACACTCACTCAGACCATGGTGACCAGGTCCGGAACCCAGGCAGGCTTCTCCTGGGGTGGAGCTGATGGCCAGTTGAGGAGAGGGACATAGGGAGAAGTTGCACCTCTCACCAGGGTCAAGATGTGGCTGTGGAGTTTGAGAGCGTTTAGGACCAAGCAGAGGATCAGGCAAAAGGAGGTCAGTCCAGGTCCTCATCAGGCTCTCCAGCTTGTGGGCCTCAGTATTGGCTGGCTGAATGTCTATTCATTTGCTCTATTATTATACTAAATTTTGGGACTTTTGACCCCCCTTTCAATCCTTATAAGCTACCACTGGATTTCTTGGTGACATCATTTACCCTGGGGTTAAAAAACTGGTCTGGTGGTCCCCACCCTGATCTTTTTGCCTTTCCTCTTATTGGAAGACAGCCTGCCAGAGGCTTCACTCTGAGTTTATCAGGGTTGGGGGAAGTGACTTGTTTGTGCCTGAGGGCCGTACTGGAGGGCTCTGTTAGGTGTGCCTGGTGAGACTGCAGGTTTCAAACTGGAGTTTTTAAAATGGAGTTGCTTAGGCTCAGGCCAAAGACCATCCTCACATCTTCCAAGTCCTAATATTTCATTTCTAATAGTCATTGTCAAATTTTATGTCACTTTTCATTTAACATTTGGATTTCTATTTTTTAATGAATACTCCATTTTTAATCATGTTTCTGAATGTGAAAAAAATAAAAATAATTTTACCCAAATGTATGAGTATTATTAACAATATTGCTTTTAGACATTTGCAGTATAAATGGAATGAAAAGCAAAAGTTGTGTTACGTGTGTCAAGGAGATGCCAGTTTTACTTATGGCTATGAATACTTGGGCTGTACCCCAAGGTTGGTTATTACACCCCTCACAGACCGATGCCGGCTAACCCTCACAGCAGCGCTACACTTGAATCTTGGAGGCTGTACTGCTGGTCCAGCTAGTGTAGGAAAAACTGAGACTGTCAAAGATCTGGCAAAAGTAAGTAGTTTCTATATCCAGAATAAAAACATCTAATTTTTGATTGTTGCCTTAACTTTAATGGCATCTAAAATTTACATCATTCCTACTGCTCACATGTTCACTGTGTTCAACAATCACATCTGTTACTTCATACAATTCATTAATTTGTGAATGCCTATTGTGTGTGAGGACTTGGGATCTCAATAAGCTAACATATGCTTTGTATTAACTTGGAGAATTACTATAGGAACTGACTGATACATAAACGATTAATATTTGTGTGTGTGTGTGTGTGTGTATGTTTGTGTGTGGGGGGGTAGTAAATGATGAAGGAAAAGGGTATAATTTGTGACACTAGCATTTTATTTGTATATTTATGTAAAAACATGACAATGATACATGAATTAATCAACTATATGTAACAGTATGTATATGTTTGTACTATTTTGAGTTTTTTGAATTGCTAAATTTGGTATCTAATTCATCTTTTCAATTTGCAAATATCTTCTCAAAAATTTAATAAAGACATTTGGTTACTCTATCATTTTTAATATTAGTATTTTTTGTCATATTTTAAGAAATATATTAAAATAATATTTTTGTTTTCCAGGCCTTAGGTAAATATTGTGTAGTCTGCAGTTGTTCTGAAGATTTGGATTATAAGGTAAAGCTTAAACATATATACTCAGGAAAAAAATATTTTACACATAAAACAATTTGTTAAGAAATGAAAAAACAAGAAAAATATTTATCTTATAGATATATAGGTATTAATAGAACTATAAATATCATTAATTCTTTTAAACTATTAGAATACAAATCTAGATGTAATAGATACAAAATATTATACACTTTGCTTTAAGTTCAATTGAATTCCTTAAAACAGTGGTTTTTAAATTTTTTTTGACAGTGGGATTCTATTTGTTTCAATATTTTTTGGTTATACAGGGACACAATATCTTTTTTTAAAATATTTATTTTTTAGTTGGACACAATATCTTCATTTATTTATTTTTATGTGGTGCTGAGGATCAAACCCAGGGCCTTCCATGTGCTAGGTGAGCCCTCTACCACTGAGCCACAAACCCAGCCCGGGACACAATATCTTTATTTTGTTTATTCATTTTTATGTGGTACTGAGGATTAAACCCAGTGTGCAAGGCAAGCGCTCTGCCACTGAGCCACAGCTCCCTTACATTGGGATTCTTTTTAAACAAAATTTTATATGGAACATGAAGATATAAAACAATTAAGAAAGCTAATTTGTTAAGGCCCTACCTATACATTTATTTATTCAAAAGTTAATTATTAAGATCAATAAGGTAATTATGATTAATACAAAAAATTAGAACCTATATATGATAATTGCAAGTTTATGTTTGTCTTACTTTGTTTTGGTTGCAAATTATCTAGGACATCTCTAATAAGATCCTGAAGTATTTGTTATTAAATTTTAATATACTTCTGTGTCTGTTGCAAATTTAACTCAGTTTCCAAACACTGCTAAAAGAGGGAAGATGGGGTTATTTTTATTTTCGGTGCTGGGGATTGAACCCAGGTCCTTGAGCACTCTACCATGGAGCTATATTCCCAGCCCTGCAGCTTGTTTTTCATGCTAATTATTGCCCCCCACCCTCCAAAAAAAAACCATGATGAACAAAATATCAAAATTTTGAATAAAGGCAAGATTGGATTTCCTGCTACCCATGAGAGGAACCAATTTTTGTCTCCTTCCTGGTCTGAGGTTCTCTCTTGCCTTTTCTTAATCCCTTTTTCTTCCCTTTATACATACCTGGCAAATCTTAGGCATCTTGCATCCTGTATTCAGCCCATGAATTTGTTCAGTTTTGCTTGAAAGTGTTTTTGTTTGCTTTGCTATTTTGTTTCAGGACTTTTGGCCTCTCACAGGACACTGTAGCATAGCATCTGGCCAACCCTGTCCTGCCCCCTGACAACAGGCAAAGCCCAGTAGCACCTGCTGTGAGCTTTCATGAGGCTGGCTCCAATCTAACGCAGAATCTACCTCTTGTTTCATACTAGACCTGGTTTATTCATCTGTGTTATCTACCAGCAGCACACATAAAACAATTCACTAACTCTTTTTTTTTTTTAAGAGAGAGAGAGAGATTATTTTTTTAATATTTATTTTTCAGTGGACACAACATCTTTATTTTACTTTTATGTGGTGCTGAGGATGGAACCCAGCGACCCGCGCATGCCAGGAGAGCGCGTTACCGCTTGAGCCACATCCCCAGCCCCAATTCACTAACTCTTAAGGAGTCTGTGCCGGCTCTAGAAAAGGAGACACCTACTGTCAGGCAGTTTTGACCATATACTGAATGTTGTCCTAAAGATTCTTTATGCAAGGGTGCAGCTCGTTGAGCCAAATGGGAGGAGTCTGAAGTCATCATCTATGTCCTGTCTGCCAGGTCCCTGTGAGCCTCAGAATTTGCTACTTCAGGCTTAGCTTTTTACAAACAGGTAAAGTAGTTGCTTATCTGAAATCTAAGCAACCACAAAAATGCCTGTGGGGAGGAAATATGAAAGGTATTTGATTGGTTTAAGCAAGATGGGAAGAACGTATGCAACTTAATACCCCAGTAAAATTCTTCATCATAATAATTTCTGTAATCAATCTTTTTCTTTTTCTTTTTAAAGATAGTGGAAAAATTCTTTTTTGGACTAGTTCAGTCAGGTGTTTGGTGTTGTTTCGATGAATTCAATAGAATTGATATGGAAGTTGTCTCCGTCATTGCCTCACAGATACAAACAATTAAGGCTGCAAAAGACAGCTGTTCTGTCAGGTATGTGTTATTGGATGGAAAATAAGATCTATATTTTGAATGGAAATTGATATACTTGTATTGTTTCTTTAACGTTAAGTGGTTTTTGGGGGGGTTTTTTGTTTGTTTGTTTGTTTGTTTTTTGTCCAGTAAGTGTTTGGGTATTTGGTTAGTTGGTTAGTTGCTTTAAAACACATATCAAAAGGAATGGCATGTACCTGGCATGTTTCCTTTGTTCGGCAAATAATGTGAAAATATATATAACTCTAATTTGCAGGCCAACTTAGAGGTATCCAAACTCTTGCTCTGAAACAGTCTCTGGAGCTACCAGGACTCTGATGGAAATATATCCTAGTTACTTTGTTTTTCAATCTTAAGTTCTCTTATTGCTTTTTTATCTTGGGATATATGTCATTTAAAGAAACCAAACAAAAGTTATAAATATTTATTTCTTTAATTCTACATCCTTTTTAGAAAGGCATACTGGTCACATACCTGAAGCCTCCCACCCATCTTGTCTCATTACTCTGAATTAAGGTGCTTTTATTGAAAACCTCTGCAATAACAATTTGGATATATATATCAATTACTAATGATTAGTAATATAAGCAAAAATTTTCTCTTTAGATATTTATTAGGAAATCACCATTTACTTTACAGACAAAAATGGATTTGTGGGCTTAAAATTTCTATTTCATTTCTAACTCATGCTAATGGATACTAACTTGTGGTTTTATTCTCATGGATTTTCTTCAAACTGTTAAAGCTGGTGTTATCAGGCCTCACAAGTTTATGGGGGGGATGGGGCGGGTGTCATAGCATCCCACATCTCATCTTCTCTCTATCTCAGCCTCTGCCAAGTTTCCCCCATTTTTGTCCAAAGTTTCCCCAGGTTTGTCCCAATTATTCTTTTTTGCAGGTTTTGACCACTCTCTTTAGTATCAACTGTCAAAAAATAAAATTTTTATAAAAAAATCACTACAGGATTTCTCTCCATTGTCTCTACCACTGGTTCCAAATTGACGTAAATACCAAGGGTTTTATTTCACAATGGCTCGAAAGTTTTAAAATGAGGAGAGGGGACACTTGGGAGGTGGGCTATGTTCCATGCTGAAGTAGGGACTCTATGCTGAGTCCCACTCTGTTATCCAGGCACAGCTCTTCATTCTTTATGGGTCTCATTGGGTTCCTTTCCCTGTGTAAGTCTATTCATTCAGATGAGTAACTTCCAGCCTTAGATCCCACAAAGCTCCTCAGACTTCTTCAGACATGATCAAATATGTCTGAATCCCTAGCAAAGGGTCACAGTTTGGCTCAAACGAGCCTCTTACTTCTCCTCTTTTACTATTGTTCATTTCAGTATGTTCTATTTGGATTTAAATGTAACAAATCCATAAGAAAGTTCCCAAATTCATTTGTAGTTTTAACATATTTCATCCTAGAGAAAACAGTTTTAGTTATGAATACTATAATGTCTTATAGATTTGTACTGGGTGGAAAAGAAATTCGTATCAATATGTCTTGTGCAGTCTTTATCACCCTGAATCCTGTGTAAGTATCAGTGAATGTGGTGGGAGTGAACATAGACCAAAATCCTCTTCTTAAATCTTATCCACAGATGGAGTTGTCTGGCATTGTATATATATCATAACTCTCTACTGCCCTCTGACCTCTCCCTGGTGGTTATAGGGAGTCAGGTTGGGCAGGTTCATTAAATATCTGAATACTACCTTAGTTCAGGAAATCAGAGGGAGCTGATATGAATTGTGGAATGGGGCACAGAAAGAAAAGATAACAAGCCAGGCTGCTCTGTGAGATGGAAAGTACGATAAAAACCATTTTAGCAGTGATGCATGCCTGTAATCCCAGCAGCTGGGGGAGGGCGGGGCACTGAGGCAGGAGGATTGAAAAGTTCAAAACCCAGCCTCAACAATTTAGTGGGGGCCCTAAGCAACTCAGTGAGACCCTGTCTCTAAATAAAATATAAAAAAGGGCTGGGGATGTGGCTCAGTGGTTGAGTGCCCCTGGGTTCAATCCCAAGTACAAAAAAAAAAGAAAACAACAAAAAAAAATCTTATAAACTAATCTTGAGATAGAGGACACATAGAAAGCCAATAGAATGGGGGTTATATATTTTATGTGGCCCCTTATTTGAACTGTTGAAAAATGGTGGGCTTATTGTTGTTTTCTTTTCCTTTTAAGCTCTGGAGGTCGAGTAGAACTCCCAGATAATTTAAAATATCTGTTTCGCCCAGTGGCTATGATAGTGCCCCACTATCAAATGATTATTGAAATAATGCTGTTTTCATTTGGTTTCAAATCTGCAAAATCAATCTCTGGAAAGCTATCTAGCCTTTATGAATTAGCTAGCAAACAGCTCTCACAACAGGTAAGTAACTTATTTTCTTTAAAGGTCATTATATACAAATAACTTTAAATAAGACTTTACTGGTATTGGCTGAGGAATGACCTGGGGACCATACCACATAAGTAGAGCTCAGATTTCTATCAACATATCAAATCAAATACAAAATGCAAAATCAGTCAAGATTCCAAGCCTGCTCTCCAATATCTGGAAAGAATGATGGAACAACTATTATCTCAAATTATAGACTGCTGTCTCGGTACAAGAAAATTAATATCTAGAGCAGTGTTCTCAAAATTTATTATCCATCAAAATAATTGGAGTACTTGTTAAAACACAAGTGCTAGGCCTAAACCCCAAGTTTCTAATTTTATATGTCTGCTATGAAACAAAGGAATTTTCAAGAACATCTCAAGTGTTACTGACATTGCTGTTGTGAGAACCACATTTTGAGAATTATTGTTCTAGGATATGAGTATTTTTTTCTAATCCAAGATGGCTTAGGCAGATAATCACATTTCTCTTTTTAATATTCTTCCAATTCCTCTTTCCAGTTCAGAGAAAACTTAATTCAGATGTGAATAGTTTTTCACACTTGTTATTCTTTCTTTTAAGAAAGAGACTTTTGCTGGGCATGGTGGCACATGCCTGTAGACCCAGGTACTCAAGAGGCTAAAATAGGGGCATTGCTTGAACCCAGAAACTCGAGACCAGTCTGGGCAAAATAGTAAGACCCCAGAGGATAGGATATGAAAGGAAAGAAAGAAGGGAGGGAGGAGGAAGGGTTAGCGAGAGAGAGAGAGAGAGAGAGAGAGAGAGAGAGAGAGAGGTGGGAGGGAGAAAGAAGGGACGAGAAGGAGGAGGGATGGATGGAGAGAGGGAGGAATAGAAAAGAAATGGACTTTTAGGAGCACCAGTTTGCAAGAGAAAAGAGAGCATTGGAAGTAGAATTAAGGTTTCTTGGAATCATATTGCTGCTTCCCTTTACAGAATAGATAATCAGTGATTTATGTAATTGTTTTCAAATTGTTCTATTTTTTCAAAAACCTCTAATAACTCAAATATTTTACTGTTTGATAGGATCATTATGATTTTGGCCTGAGGTCTCTGAAGAGAGTTTTAATAATGGCTAAAAAGAAGAAAGAAGAGTTTAAATGGTCAGTTGAAATTTGAATTTAATGTTAAGTCAAAGGGAGTTATATACCTATGGGGAAATATTTTGTAGAATTTTAAGTAATGATAAGTTAAAACAGGGAACAGCCAGAAAGTCACAGTAAAACGTGGTAGAGGTTATTTAAGAATATGAAAGAAGAGGAAGTAAAATATGCAAAAATTGCTGAGTATCTTTCCCCAATAGAATACATTCTTTTTAAAAATGTACTTTACATTTACATAATAAAATATATAGGGAAATGAAAGACCCCATTTAGAAGAGCAATAACTTAATGAGAAATAGAAAACTTATGTGAACATATAATCAGCCCTCTGTATCCATGACTTCTGTGTCCAGGAATTCAATCAATAGCAGATTTTAAAATATCTGAAAAGGAAAATTACATCTGTACAGAAAATACATAGTTTTTTTTCATGTCATTATCCTCTAAATATTATAGTATAACAACGACTTAATGTAACATTTACAGTGTATTAAGTGTTACAAGGAATTAGACACGATTTAAAGTATATGGAAGGATGTATAAAGGTTATATGCAAATACTATGCCATTTTCTATAAGGCACTTGAGGATTCATGGAATTTGGTATCTTCAGGGGTTCTGGAACAGATACCAATGGACCATTGCACCAATATGAGAAATGTATAAAACCTGTATGAGGAAAACTTTATAATGTGACTAAAGGGCAGAAGTAAAAACATAAATGACTGAATAATACAACACATTTCTAGTATTATAACATCTGAAAAAAAACATCATAAATATTTAAATACTCTAAATGTTAATTTATGAATGAAAATGCTACCTGATTAAAATAAGAAAAGGGTCTTTAAATTTGTTTTTAGGCAAGTGGATTTTAAGCTTCACATGGAAAAATAAACAGAACTAGCTAGAAAAAATATTGAAAAGCAACAGCAATAAAGGAGAAATATCCCCCTAATAATTAAAATATGTCATAAGACTACAATAATTAAAATATTTTGGTACTGCCTCAGTGTAGAAAGACCAGAAATAGAACTGTATTCTTTGAGCATTTAATACATCATAAGCCTGGAGGCAAGAATAGATTCTTTAATGAATATTATTGGGGAAATTACCCAGCCATCTAGATTAAGATGAAGTTGGAACCATGGTTCACATTATTTACCAGGATAAACTCTACAAGGATCAAAGAATTTAAATGCAAAAAAAATTAAAACATAAAAATAATTGAAGGGCTGGGGTTGTAGCTCAAGTGGTGGAGAGCTTGCCTTGCATGGATGAGGCACTGGGTTTGAACCTCAGCACCACATAAAAATAAAGGTGTCTATCTACAAATAAAAATATTTTTAAATATATATTCAAAGAAACACAATGTCCTTTGTTTCCTTAGAGTACAAAAGCATTTAAAATTCAGTCTCAAAATCCAGAAGCCACCAAAGAAAGGATTTTTAAGTGGCTAAAAAGTACATTTTATGAATTTAAAAGACAAATGACAAACTAGGGTAAAAGATAATTGCACATAGCAGTGATTGCATTAAAATATGGATAGTCTAGGATAAGCTCCTCTTAAGATTCTTAATCACATCTTTTGCCATATAATACAATACTCATTCTTTTGTCATGTTAGATGATATTCAAGGTTTCTAGGGGTTAAATCATTGAGGGTTATTCATGTTTCTGTCCACTACAAGCAGTTTTCTCCCTCTTTCCCATAAAAGAGTTTTCCAACTCTCCTCTCTCATTCATAAAACAAACTGTTCAACAGTTAGAGTCCTAGGAAAGACTTACTTGTTAACATCTGGAAAATTAGTATCTTTTCAAGTATACACTTTTAGCATTTACAAGACTTACCACAGTACTGAGCCACAAAGGAAGTGTCAGCTAATTCCAAAGAACTGAGTAAAATAAGATTACATTAGTCATCCTTTACTTGAATCTTTAATTAGATGTTAATATTCATTTAAGGGCTGGGGATGTGGCTCAAGTGGTAGCGCGCTCGCCTGGCATTCGTGCGGCCTGGGTTCGATCCTCAGCACCACATATAAATAAAGATGTTGTGTCCACCAAAAACTAAAAAATAAATATCAAAATTCTCTCTCTCTCTCTCTCTAAAAAAAAATCATTTAAACCAGAGGGGCAAGGTGGCATATTAGCATGAGACAGCATTTCTCTTAGCTACCCAGAACTCAAACAGCAGGAATATTACATCTCCCCAAGGCTCAGAGGAGTGAAAAGTCCTGAGACTGGAGCGTCAGTCAGTCTGCCCTAGCCAAACCAGAGACTGTTTGACTCATTAATCAGATATTTAAAAAAAAGAAAAAAGAAAAAGAAAAAAACTCTCCACCACAGTTTATCAATCCTCCATTTAAAGCTGATTCAGGAGCCATCTTGGGAATTCCATGTGGTAGAACCTACAAAAACAGATATGTGAGTTTGCAGCTAGGTCTGTGGGGGCCTCTTTGAGCCTAGCAAACCTGTGGAAAGTCAGAAACTGGGAGCATTTCACCCAGGGAAACCAGTTTAGAGGGGCTGGAGAGAGCTGGGCTCTCCCCAACTTCTCAAGTCCTGAGGTTCATGGGGACTGATGGGTCCATTTACGTGGGTGGGAAGCTAGAAGAGAAGAGGGAAGCTGGAAGAGAAGAGGGAAGCTGGAAGAGGACATTTTGCTTTCGGTTCAGCCAGCCAGCTGGTCCAGCACTCACCAGGTCCCAGCACCAGCCTGGTCCCTGAATCCCTCCCCAGTCCAGCTAGTCCCTGAGACCCACCAGGTTCAGTATCAGTCTGGCACCCAACAGGGCCCTCGGCTCCCCACTCCATAGTTTCCCAAACCCTCCCTGGCCCCTGACTTGGCCCACTGCTTTCAGCTTTGCAGCCAGCCCACAGGTCCCAGTGCCTGGCCTCGATCCACCTGGCATAAAACAGCTGGGCCCCTTGTGTGACTGGGCCTCAACTTGCCCCCAAAGAAGGAAAATCTCCCAAGAAGGTAAATTAGGAAGTCTAAAACTCAAACCTTCAACACAGCAACACAATAAAAGGAAGGAGACACAATCCATGGCCCGCACTTGCAAGGTTAGATCACACCTCAAGAAGAAGTAAAAAGAAAAGCAGGTGGGCACAGTCAGTGAACACATACAGAAACTGACTATTTTGTCCACCATAATGGATATGACTCCTTAATTTATTGACATTTCACAAAAATTCTCTTTGTGTTGTTGTGGCTTGTTTGTTGTGGCAGCATTTCTGTTTTGCTTTTTGATTTGGGGGTTCCATATTGGATTCTTGTTTTATTTAAATGACTACTGACTGATTCAAGGACTCCTACACATATTCATATTTGTTTCTCTATCCTTATTTTTCTTTTTTCTTCTTTCTTTTATTTTCCTTTCTTTCATTCTTTTTGTTGTTGTTGTTATTTTGAGTTTTTTCAAGGTGTTATTTTCCCATGCTCTGTATTTTGAGGGTTAGGGCTTATGATTAGCTTACTTTGATTTTGTTTTGTATCATCTTTATCACTGCTCTGTCTCCCTTGTTTTCCTCTCTCATTTCTCTATTCCTGACACCCAAATTCCATTCTCTTTCTCCTCCTTTATATTCTATTTTTCATCCCCTTTCAAACTAACAAACATATCCTAAGTTACCACTGCATCTGCCCTATTCACCCTTTGACATTGCAAACACTTTTCTACCCTCCTATCTCTTCTTCTTCACACATACTCAACTCTATCCTTAATACTTCTTAATACTAATTGAAGTGTATAACATCTACACCTACCACCAATGTCACATCAATAATTAATACAGTGGAAAGCATACACAACACTTATTGTTTGATTTTAAGCCACACATAATACATGATAATGTACTGTTTTTACTGATGGAAATTTCTGATCCCACTGCCCCTATGTATTGTACCAATTATACTGGTATGAAAATAAGAAAAAAGGATCTAGGCTACTGCTATATATTATTTGCATCCATTGTTGCTATCATTGGGCTCCCCTGCCCCGATCTGTGAAGTACTAGTAACATAGAGTGACATTTTAAACCCATAAGGTATAAACTCTACAGCATCAGATCCATCTAGATAAACATGCAGACACAAAAATCATGAAAAAGCAAGGAAACAAACAACCCAGAATACCTCAACAGTAGACTCCAATGACACCATAGAGGAGAAAATGTCAGAGATAAAATTCAGAAAGTTTGTGATTAAACTGATCTACAAAGTAAAAGGTGACATAAGAAATAAAATCAGAGATGAAAACAAGAATCAAAGAACATTTCAACAAGGAGATAGAGATCTTGAAGAAGAATCAGAAATCCTCAAAATAAAGAAATCACTAAAACAAATTAAAAATTTAATTGAAAGCATCACTAATAGACTAGACCATTTGGAAGACAGAGTTTCAGGCAATGAAGACAAAGTATATAATCTAGAAAATAAAGTTGACCCTGGAGAAAAATGTTAAGAGACCATGAAGAGAAGTTCCAACAAATATGGTATAACACAAAAAGGCTAAACTTAAAATTTATTAGGATAAATGAAGGCTCAGAGATATAAACCAAAGGAATATGCAATCTTTTCAATGAAATAATATCAGAAAATTTCCCAAAATGGAAAACCAAAGATAAGAGGCTTACAGGACCCCAAATATACAAAATTACAACAGAGCCACATCAAGGCACATTATTACAAATATACTTAACATACAGAATAAGACAGAATTTTAAAGGCTGCCAGAGAAAAGCAACTGGTAACATTTAGAAGGAATCCAAACCAGATCTCAGCCAATTTCTAAACCTAGACCCTCTAAGCTAGGAGGTATTAGAATAATAAATACCAAACTCTGAAAGAGAATGGAGGCCAGCCACAAATACTATACCCAGCAAAATTAAGTACCTGGTTGGGGATATAGCTTAGTTGGTAGAGTCCTTGCCTTGCATGCACAAAGCTCTGGATTCAATCCCCAGCACCATACACACATACCAAAAAAAAAAAAAAAAAAAAAAAAAAAAAACCTACAGAATTGACTATGAAATAAAAACCTTCCATGATAAACAGAAGTTAAAAGAATTTAAAACTAGAAAGCCCACAAACCCTACTCAATAATATATTTTGTGAACAAGAAATGAAAAATAAAACTGGAAAACAGAAAAGGGGGCCAGAGCTGTGGCTCGGCAGTAGTGTACTTTTGCCTGGCATGTATGAGGCACTGAGTTTGATTCTCAGCACTGCATATAAATAAATAAAATAAAGGTCTATCAACAACTAAAAAAAATTTAAAATACCAGCAAAGGGATTAACAACAGTAGAAGAATAGTTAATCAAAGGATAAATTAATTCAAATTAAAAACCCAAGGTAAATCAAAATGACAGGGAATAAAAATCACTTCTCAATAATAACATTGAATTTAAATGGCCTAAACTCATCAATCAAAAGATATAGACTGGCAGATTGGATTAAAAAAAACAAGATCCAACAATATGCTGTTTCCAAGAGACTCACCTTATAGGCAAACACATCTACAGATTGAAGGTAAAAGGATGGAAAAAAAAAAAACATATCTTTTCACATGGATCTTGTGAACAAGCAGGGGTTTCTAACATTATATAAGATAAGGTGTAATTCAAGCCAGAGTTAATTAGAAGGGACCAAGAAGGTCATTTCATACTCCTTAAGGGAATTATACATCAACAAGACATAACAATCATAAATAGTTATGTCCTAAACAGTGGAGCACCTACATACATCAAACAAACCTTTCTCAATTTCAAGAATCAAATAGACCACAACATAATAATACTAGGTGACTTTAACACACCTCTCTTATCACTGGATACATCCTCCAAACAAAAACTAAACAAAGATGCTATAGAACTAAAAAATACAATTAATAATTTAGACTTAACAGACATATATAGAATATTTTATTCATCAATGACCGAATACACTTTCTTCTTGGCAGAACACAGATCCTTCTCTAAAATAGACCATATCTTAGGCCACAAAGCAACTCTTAGAAAATACAAAAAAAAAATAGGGATAATACTTTTCATTCCATCAGATAATAATGGAATAAAATTAGAAGTCAAATGATAAAACAAAAAAAAAATAGAAGCTACTCTAACACCTGGAGACTAAATAATATGCTATTGGATGACAAATTGATAGTAGAAGAAATTAGGGAGGAAATAAAAAGAATAGTTATAGGTAAATGAGAATCATGACACAACTTATCAAAATTTCTGGAATACTATGAAGGCAGTGCTAAGAAGAAAGTTCACTGCATTAAATTCATTCATTAAAAGAATAGAAATTCATCCAAAAAATGACTTAACATTACATCTCAAAGCTCCAGAAAAAGAAGAACAAATCAACACTAAAAGCAATAGAAGACAGTAAATAACTAAAATCAGAGCCAAAGTCAATGAAATTGAAGCAACAATAACAAAAAAAATTTCAAAAATATACACGAAACAAAAAGTTGGTTCTTTGGGAAAAACAAGTAAAATTGATAACCTCTTAGCCAAGCTAACAAGGAAAAGAGAGAGAAAACTCAAATCACTGAAATTTATGATGAAAAAGAAAATATCACAATGGACACTCCTGAAATGCAGATGATAATCAGAAACTTTTTTGAAAATCTCTATTCCAATAAAAGAGAATCATGATGACATTGATAAATTTCTAGAGACATATGACCTACCCAAATTGAACCAGAAAGACATCAAAAATTTAAATGAATCAACTTCAAGCAATGAAATTGAAGATGCCATCAAAAGCCTACAAACAAAATAAAGCCCAGAACCAGATGGAATCTCAGCCAAGTTCTATCAGACCTTCAAAGAATAACTAACACCAATTCTCCCCAAATTATTCCATGAAATTGAAAAGGAGTAAACCCTTCTAAACTCATTCTATGAAGCTAGTATCACCCTGATACTAAAATCAAACAAAGACACATCAAAGAAAATAAACTTCAGATCAACATGAACAAAGATGCCAAAAAGGCTTAACAAAATTCTGGCAATCATATATAAAACTTATTTAAAAGATAGTACATCACAATCAAGTGGGGTTCATTCCAGAGATGCAAGCCCAGTTCAACACACAGAAATCAATAAATGTAATTCATCACATCAACAGACTTAAAGACAAGTATCATATGATTATCTCAATAGATGCAGAAAAAACATTTGACAAAAAACAACATCCATTTATGTTCAAAACACTGGAAAAACTAGGGATAGTAGGAACATACCTCAACATTGTAAAAGTTATATATGCTAAACCTAAGACAAACATCAATCTAAATGGAGAAAAATCAGAAGCATTTTTTCTAAAAATTGAAACAAGACAGGGATGCCTGTCCAGTTTTCCCAGCACCTTCTATTCAACATAGTCCTTGAAACCCTAGCCAGAGCAATTAGACAGAAAAAAAAAGTAAAGGGATATGAATAGGAAGAAGAGCTCAAACTATATCTATTTGCCAATGACATGATTCTCTATAAATAAGACTCAAAACAGTTCACCAGATTCTTAAACTAATAAACATATTCAGCACAGTAGCAGGATATAAAATGCACACCCATAAGTCAATTGTGTTCCTGTACACCAATGATGAATCAGATAAAATAGAAATCAGAAAACAATTCCATTCACAATAGTCTCAAAAAAATAAAATACTTAGAAATCAATCTAACAAAAGAGGTTAAAGACCTCTACAATGAAACTACAGGGCACTAAAGAAAGAAATTAAAGAAGACCTTAGAAAATGGAAAGACTTCCCATATACTTGGATAAGCAGAATTAATATTTTTGAAATGGCCATACAGATTTAATACAATTCTCATTAAAATTCCAATGTCATTCCTTATAGAAAAAGCAATCATGAAATTCATTTGGAAAAATAAGAGACCCAGAATAGCCAAAGCAATTTTTAGTGAGGAAAATAATTCAAGAGGCATCACAATACCAGATCTTAAATTATACTACAGAGCTATAGTAACAAAAATGGCACAGTTGGCACAAAAGTAGAATTGAAGATCAATGGATTAGAATAGAAGATATAGAGATATACCCACATAAATACAGTTATCTCATACTAGACAAAGATGCCATAAATATACATTGGAAAAAAGCCTCTTCAACAAATGGTGCTGGGAAAACCGGAAATCCATACGTAGTAGATTGAAATTGAACCCCTATCTCTCACCCTGCACAAAACTCAACTTGAAGTGGATCAAGGACTTTGGTATCATACCAGAGACCCTGTGCATACTAGAAGATAAAGTAGGCCCACACTTCATCAGATCCACTCAGGAACAGACTAACTCAATAAGACTCCTAAAGCACAAGAAGTAAATCAAGAATCAATAAATGGAATGGTATCAAACTAAAAAGCTTCTTCACAACAAAGGAAACAATCAAGAACATGAACAGAGAGCCTACAGAGTGGGAGAAAATCTTTGCCACCTGCACCTCAAATAGAACATTAATCTCCAGGATATACAAAGAATACAAAAACTTAACACCAAAAAACAAATAACCCAATCAATAAATGGGCAAAAAACTGAGTAGTCACTTCACAGAAGCAGAAATAAGAATGGTCAAGAAATATATGAAAAAATGTTCAACATCTCTAGCAATTAGAGAAATGCAAATTAAAACTACACTGAGATTCCATCTCACTCCAGTCAGAATGGCAATTATCAAGAATACAAGGAACAATAAATGTTGGTGAGGATGTGGGGAAAAGGGCACGCTCACAAATTGCTGGTGGGACTGCAATTTGGTGCAACCACTCTGGAAAGCAGTATGGAGACTCCTCAGAAAACTTGGAATGGAACCACCATTTGACCCAATTATCCCACTCCTCAGCTTATACCCAAAGGACTTAAAATCAGCATACTACAGTTGATGCAGCCACATCAATGTTCAGAGAAGCTCAATTCACGATAGCCAAGCTATGGAACCAGCCTAAGCGCCCGTCAACAGATGAATAGATAAAGAGAATATTGTATATATACACACAATGGAATATTATTCAGTTATAAAGGAGAATGAAATTATGGCATTTGCTGGTAAATGGATGGAATGGAGAATATGATGCTAAGTGAAATAAGCCAGTCCCCAAACACTAAAGACCAAATGTACTCTCTAATATGGGGATGCTAACCCATAACAAGGGAAGATTAGCAGGGGAAGTATAGAAGTTCATTGGATTAGACAAAGAGAAATGAAGGGAAGAGAGTGGAGATAGAAATAGGAAAAATAGTAGAATGAATTCAACATAACTTTCCTATGCTCATATTTGAAATTGTAATGGTTTGAACCCCATGTATGTATAATATGTCAAAATGCACTCTACTGTCATGTATATCTAAAAACAAATAAAAAATTGCTAGTAAACTAAAAATTCATTTAAAACTTTCATTGTTTATTCTTAAATTAAAACATAATATCACATGTCACTTTCATAGTTACTCTTTTAGTGAAGAGTTGCCTTTATACTGGACAACAGCATATTGCAACAATATTATAAAAGCCATTATCTCTTCATGTATGTATTTAGCATTTGTGCCCCCAAAAGACACTGGACTCCCTGATTTTTTTCATTTTCTTTTAAAATAAAGGAAGATCTGACTTGGGAAAAAATATGAAAAGGTCAAGGTTGGTCCCTAGGATATCAGCTGGGAAGTCTGGATCTCCTTCCCTCTGGTGTGGTCCTTTAACATCAGATGAACTTTTGTCCTTTCTCTACCAAAACACATTCAGAATAAAGAATGAGAGCTTTCTTCTCAGGGGAGCATAAATGACTAACATCGGTTCTAACCAATATGAGGTTTCCATTGTAATAGTTGAGCTTGGCCTTCAAAGTTAGACCTCAGTAAATTCCAGGTCCAACTCTCAGCAGTTGTATAACACTGGCCATGTTAATTTTTATGAATATCAAGCAAAATTCCTGCAAAAGAGTACTCAATAAATGTTAGCTATTTTTTTATTATGAATCACAGACCTAAACACAAAATAAAACAGTACAAAAACTTTCACCATGCTGGGAGTGTAACTCAGAGGTATAAGCACTTTCCTAGCATATACAAGGCCCTGGGTTCAATCCACAGCACTGAAAAAAAAAAGAGGAAGAAGAGGAGTAAAGGAGGAAGAGGAAGAGGAAAAAATTATCAACTATCACCACAATCCTGATAGAAACTTTCAGACATCAATAAATAAAGAGCAGAAGGGACATTTACATAGAGAAAACTCTAAAATGTTTCAAACCTCCTGTAGTTACTTATTGTCATTTTGATTACTAGTTTAATATATACTGAAATGTTTAATGTATAAAAATACTGTTTTTTATGAACCCACTTTTGTTAAAAATAACAGAAGACTCAAACAGAAGAGGCAATTTGTTGCTTCATCTAATTAGAAAATTCAGAGGTGGACCAGGATAGGATTACTTGGATTAGGATTTCAGTTTAATACCTGAGATATTCTTAACACTGCAGTCCTCCATGTACTTACTGATGGAACTTCAGACTGGCTGCAGTTGGGGTATCTCATATATCCATACCATTGGACTGAAGTCCTGAACTTCACTCTGAATGGACAGATCATTTCTTTCTCCTCTTGAATGTTCAGGTTACTACCAGGCACTGATGACTAGAGCTGACTTTATGTTCCTTAAGCGAATATTTGTAATGCCACATAACTTGATTCTCCATACGCTCTCCCAGTTATGGTTTTGTCCTTCATCCTTGGCAAATTAGACACAGATATCACACGGTTTGAACAAGAAGCTAGTAAAAATAAAAATAGTACATTCCAACAAGGGTGACAACAGTGACAGTATCGACAGCCAGTTACCAGCAATAACAGAGGCAGTGAGCCATTCTAGTGCCAACATCAATGATGAATTGGTGGGACAGGCACTGCAGACTGGATCTGTTAATGGTGGCAGTCATTTCACCACAAGTCTTATGGCATAATTTTGGCCATTGTTCCCAGATGCATAGCCTGATAGCCTGATTCTAGTACTAGAGATTTTTAATAAATCAACCTTTTCACTTCATATTAGACTAAATTAATTTTGTTATTTACAACCAAAAACCATTACTGCTAGTGCCCATCCATGAATCAGTGACTCAAGAATGGCTTTAATCTTACTATTCTAGACCAGCTCCCTGGAGCTGGGGACCTGATTAATCAATCCCACCCAAACTACATGGCTTCTAGTAGTGAGGCAAAGGGAGAAAGGTTATTGGGACAGCCACTTCTAAAAACGACAATGTAATGTCAGCAAACTTGCTAACTTGTCCTTTATGTTTTTCTTCAACCATTCAAGTGACACCAGTGATAATCCTTCTGAAGTAGATGAAACTACAATTGTTATAGAGGCCATAAGAGAATCTAGTTCATCAAAATTCATTCCTGAAGATGATGCACTTTTTGAAATGATTATAGGAGATTTTTTTCCTGGAGTGATTGTTTCAAAAGTAAATCAACTTGCCTTGGAGGTAATAAGATCTTTGAAAATCATCACAAATTATTTAGTTGTGGAATATCAATTTATACTAAGTGTGGATTAAATATACTATGTTCTTCCTGAAATGCTCTATTTATATTATAATAGGGGAGATAAAAATGGAGACATGCATATCCTTTTGGGGAAACGGAACTTTAGACTAAATGTAACTGTTTAGACAAGGAGAACTGTTACATTTTTTATTCTCAATTTTCTCATCTTTCAAATGTTGATGTTGTGTTGGTTCTTCCTACTTTGAAGAGGTATTTTGAAAATCAATTTAGAGTCGGGTGCAGTTGCACAGATCTATAATCCCAGCAGCTCAGGAGGCTGAGGCAGAAGGATTCCAAGTTCAAAGCCAGCCTTAGCAACGTAGCAAGGTTGTAAGCAACTTAGTGAGAACCTGTCTCTAAAAAATAAAAAGATCTGGGGATGTTGCTTAGTTGTTAAGCACCCTGGATTCATTCTCTGGTACCAAAAGAAAAAGAAAATCAAATTAGTTCAGAATTATGAAAAAGTTATT
This sequence comes from Marmota marmota marmota, assembly GCF_001458135.2. Classification (NCBI taxonomy): domain Eukaryota; kingdom Metazoa; phylum Chordata; class Mammalia; order Rodentia; family Sciuridae; genus Marmota; species Marmota marmota. The sequence continues at coordinate 23,350,767 of NW_026000016.1, read as the reverse complement.
TTGCAATCATTAAAATTATGTTATAATTATAGAGACCTTTATTGTTTCTTTTACTTATTTAGTCTCATAGTTATTGTCTTGGTTTGGTAGGATATCAGTGTTTTTGTTTCTAATATTATTGTATAGCATCCTACCACTCCCTGAATTCTAGTATGTTTCCATAAGGCCACCAGATTTGCATCCCTAAAACATATGTTTGATGAAATTAAAAAGGCCAGGGTGGATCATTGTTGCTTTCAGTACAAAATCAAAATAAAGTATTTTGACTTATAATAGCTTTTACAATCTGGCTGCACCAGGTTGTCATTTGAATATATTCTGTCCTTCCTTCCATTTCCCCTCTCCTCCCTGTTCTTTCAACCACAAACTTCTCCCTGTTTTCTGCTTTCCAACCTTTTAACAAGTTTCAGGCCATTAAGCATATTTATCCTTTCCCTCAGACTCTATTTGGGGGGATGTTGTTTCTCAAATTTATTTTAGAAAATGTGATTTAAACAGTTTCATAATTATTCTTTTTTAAAAAAATATAATTGGCAGGCTATTTTGTAAAACTTTTTACCCAACAAGTACAGAATAAATATTATTTTTGAGCACAATGAGGAACTTAAAAAAGAAAAAAAACAAAGATTGAGTCAGGGAAAATTAGACTTGATAGAAATAATTCAAAAGCAGAAATTATAATGAATTAAGTTGCACATTATATATTGTTCTACATATGCATATAATATGCTTTGATCATATCCTCTCTCCTTACCACCTTCTCTTGTCCTCTTACTTTCCTTATCCTGGTCCCCCTACCCTAGTAGTCCCTATTGTACTTTCATGTGATTTTAAAAATTTTTTTATTCTTTTTCCAGCTTCCACATATGAGAGAAAACATATGGAACTTATCTTTCTGAGACTGGCTTATTTTGTGTAACAGTTCCAGCCATTTACCTACAAATGACATGCTTTCATTCTTCTTTATGTCTGAATAGTATTTCACTGTGTGTATGTATATGTATGTATGTATATATATCACATTTTCTTTATTCCATTCATCCATTGATGGGTATCTAAGCTGATTCCATAACTTGGTTATTATGAATAGTACTACAATAAATATGGGTATACAGATATCTCTTTTGTATGATACTTTGCTGGATTTGTTCAGGAGTGGATCATATGGTAGTTCTATTTTTAGTTTCTTGGGGAAAAATAACTGTACTAATTCATATTACCACCAACAGTGTGTGTTTCTTTTTCTGACTGGGTGTGAGATGGAATTGCAAAATAGTTTTGATTTGAATTTCTTTGATGGCTAATGATGTTGAACATTTTACATATACTTATTGGCCATTTGTACTACTCTCAAAAAGTGTCTGTTCAGCTCATTTTGTATATTTATTGGTTGGATTACTTGCTCTTCTGGTGTTAAATTATTTTAGTTCTTTATATATTCTGGATATTAATCCTGTTTAGATGAATAGCTGGCAAATATTTTCTCACATTTTGTAGGCTGTTTCTTCACTCTGCTCATTTTTTTCCTGTAAAGGAGTCTTTTAAGTTGAGGGCGTTATATTTGTCAATTCTTGCTGTTGTTTCTTGAGCTATTTGAGTCCTATTCGGGAAAACATTGTCTGTACCAATTTTCCCTACATTTTTCTCTAGTAGTTTCAAAGGTCTTGGTATAATTTTAAGGTCTTTGATCCATTTTGAATTTATTTTTGTACAGATTGAGAGAGAGGGATCCAATTTGTTTTCTACAGGTATTTTTCCCAGCACCATTTGTTGAAAAGGCCATCATTTATTCAGCATGTTTCTGCTCTTGTGCTAATATACATGGTGTATTGTTACAATGGTTCTTTAGTATGTTTTAAAATTAGGTATTGTGATGCCTCCAGCATTGTTCTTTTTGCTCAGGATTACTTTGGCTATTTAGGGTCTTCTGTGCTTCTGTGTGAATTCTCAGATTACTTCATCTAGTACTGTAAAGAATGTCTTTGGTATTTTTGTGGGAATTGCATTGAATCTGTAACTCACTTTTGGCAGTATGACCATTTTAACAATATTAATTCTCTAAATCCATAAACATGGGAGGGCTTTCCATATTCTGGTGTTGTTTTCAATTTTTTTTCTTAAGTGTTTTATAATTTTCATTGTACAGGTCTTATCTCCTTGATTAGGCTTACTCCTAGGTGTGTTGTTGTTGTTGTTGTTTGCTTGTTTGTTCATTTTCTGATTCTCCCTCAGCAAGTTCATTATTGGTGTATAAAGAGCTACTAACTTGTTTGTTGATTTTTGTATCCTGATACTTTGATGAATTTGTTTATCAGTTCTAAGAATTTCTTGGTAGATTCTTTAGGATTTCTTAGGTGTAGAATCATGTCATCTGCAGACAGGAATAATTTGACTTCATCATTTCCTATTTGTATCCCTTCTCTCCCTCTTGCCTGATTATTCTGGCCAAAGTTTCCATTACTATATTGAATAAGAGTGGGCACTCTTATCTTGTTCCTGATTTTACGGGAAATGCTTTCAGTTTTCCCCCATTTAGTATGATATTGGCTTTGGGTTTGTCAGACTCAGATTTCTGAACTGCTGGGATTACAGGTGTGTGCCACCACACCCAGCCCTTGACCATTTTTAACATCATTCTTTTGAATTCTTTGGTTTTTAATCCATTTCAATATCTTTGAAGTCAGTTACTAGAGAAATATAAATTTTGAGAGAGTCATGTTGCTTTGTTTTTTTCACATTTCTTATGTTTCTACATTGAGATTTGTATCTGCTGGGATGGATCTCTCTTCCAATTTTATGTGTGGGCCCTCTTAAGGAACAGCTGTCTCTTGATTATGTGTCCTGGGGTGTCATTTGGTTGTATAGTGTTGTATTTAATTCCATCTGGACTTTGTACTAGTTTCCTTGTTACTTCTTGGCTGTGATTAGGAGGTTTTGACATAGATCATACTGGGTCAGAACCTGAGGGTCACATTTTCCCTGTAGTTGAATCTCCGGCAGTTCCGGTTGTATGTTATAGACAGCAGAAAATGTGAAGATGCCCTCTGTGATTATCCCTCCAATCTTATCAGCAGTGTACAGTCTGAAAAGGCATGGGAACAACCTATATAAAGGTCCCTTGTAGGTGCAGTCTCCTAAATCTTTGTGTTGTTTTCTCTCTGCTGAAACTATGGGGGTAGATGTGCAAGATCATGTCTTCAGCCTCCAGTCCCAACCATGCCTTCTTAGGACTGGGTTGTGAGCAGGAGCTTTTATATCTCCTGTTTTGTTGAAATATTTGCCAAGGTTCCCCCAGGAGAAATGCATTCAAGGAGAGTTTCCCAACACACACCCAGGGCTAAGCTAATGCTGAGTATTACAGCACATCTGAGTCTCCAGAACCCTTTGTGAAAGCCATTCGGAAGTCAGAATAACTCTGCACTGGGTCAGGAGGCACAGGCAGGCCTTCTACAATCCACCACCACAACCCTGACACTTTGAGACCCAGTTCCGATGTGCCTGCTCAGTCCCCTGTTCTTCAACAGGTCACCAAACCACCAGCTTAATGGGGAAGTGAGTTCCATTTTCTTCTGTGTCATTAACTGGTCATCCATCATACAGATTTTTCGGCAGGATTGTTTCAGTTACATTCCTCCAGGGTCAAACTGGGTAATGATAGTCAGCAGCTAAGACAGTGCAGCAATGCCTGCTCTGGGTTCCTGGGGAAAGGGAAGAAAACTCAGATACGACCTCTCAAGGCACTCCCCGGTATAGTACTACAAGCATATGTTGAGAATTTCTCTCAAATCAGCCTGTTTGCAGATCCCCAAACAGCTGTGTTCTCATTATCCTTTCACACTGTGCCAAATTCTGTGCTAGTTGTGTGCACTTCAGCATTTTCCCACAGTCACTTACCTCAGTGAGCAATGCTCTCCAGTAGTTTTTTGTTGTTGTTGTTCCTTTTTTTTCTTTCTTTCTTTTTGTTCTAAGGTCACTCTTCAGTCAGTGTCACCTCGATATTTGTTCCTCTGTATTCTCTCTACACATACCTTAAAATTTTTCACTTTGTCTTTGATATTTATAATTTCACTATAATTTCTGTAATTATGAGTTTGGGTACTCAGCCTTTTTAACATGCAATATTTTATTTTTTAGTTCTCTGAATTAACAAGAGCAATATAATGTGTGATCTTTTGTTCCACATGATTTAATGAGTTTGACTTTTCTGATCCAACAGTTTGCATGTTCAAGCACTAATCTAAGTTTAGCTGTTTTCTTGGTATTTCCATGTGTTTTGTATTTTGTAGGTTTTCTTCATTTCCTTATTCTAATAAAATTCAATCTGTTTTTTTTTTCCTTTTTGCTTGTGAGGTTTCCAGGAGAAACACAGTGAATATTTGTCTCTCAACTATTACCAAAGTTTTGAAGATTTTCATTTACATTTACATTTTGAGGGTTTTACTTTAATAGGAGAAAAAGAAGAGAAATGTCAGTTGATGAGCTTTTCTCTGTTTTACATGAGCATCCTCCTATCTTTCAGAGGCAAAACCTACAAAATTCCCTCTTTTTTTCCTCTAGTTATAAGTTTTAGGCACTTTCCAGGTTAACTTTAACATTTTTCAAGTCATAGCTTTAAAAATAGCATTACCTGTCTAATAGCATTCTTGCATGTATATTAATGACTTTACATTTTTTAAGTTGTAGATGGACACAATACCTTTATTTTATTTTATTTTTAATGTGGTGCTAAGGATCGAACCCAGTGCCTCACACAAGCTAGGCAAGCGCTCTGCCAGTGAGCTACAACTGAAGCCCAATGACTTCACTTTTGAGCCTCTTTATATACGGGTATTAGTCAGCTTTTAATTGCTGTGACCAAAACACCTGACAAGAATAACTTAGAGGAGGATAAATTTATTTTGAGCTCCTGGTTTCAGAGATTTAGATTATGGTGGGCTGAATCCAATGCTCTGGGCCCATCTGGCTGGTGGTGGCCAGGAAGTAAAGAGAAGAGGGTAGAGGCCAGAGGAAAGATAAACTCTTTCAGGGCACACCCCCAGTGACCCGCCTCCTCTAGGTTTACCCCACCTGCCCACAGTTACCACCCAGTCAGTCCACTCAAATTAGGATGGACTGATTAAGTTATAGCTCTCACAATCCGATCATTTCACCTCCGAGCATTTCTGCATTAACATAAGAGCTTTTGCGGACACTTCATATCCAAACCAATCTTCTCTTTAATGTTGTAGTTTTGATGGTTTACACAATGACAGCTATGTATAGGCTGTATATTCTGCATAAGAACATATCTTACTAAAGAAATATACCGTAAGCCTGCTATTTATACTATTTGAGATGCAAGAATGTAAATCTTGTGTAATAGGGAATTGTGATCTATCTAATTTATTTGCATCTGTCTCTAACACTGTCCAAATATAGAAGACATTAACTCAGAGTAACCAAAAGATTAACTGAGAATTACTGAAACCATGTCATCAAATTAAAGCTGTGTGTAGTTGGCCATCCAGTTAACTCCAAGGAACAACGTATATAGCTTTGAACACTTTACAATAAGATTATGATTTTATTTCAAAACTTTCCTAAGAATTTATTGAAATATTTAATCAAGAGAATGACTTGTCTGAATATGTCCTTGATTTTCCCCATTATGTTGAACTACTGTGCATCCAAGCAATTTTTATTCCACATCTGTGTGGCTGGTATTATTAACAGCAGAGAATTCATAAACTTTATGCCTAACACTGCCCAAAATTCAGGCCTTCGAGTAGGTGATCTTGTCAACTCTATTTAAAAGCGGTTGCTCTTTAACAACTCCTCTCAGCTGATTGCCTACCTCCAGCTGGTCTTGCCATAGGAGGTGCCTTTTTCTCCATTGCAAAGTCCTGCTGAATTTCCTTCAGCTGCTTTGTTTTGTCTAGTTGTAAGAATGTGAGGAATGAGCAATGAAGTGGAAGAGCTCAGTGAAAAAGAAAGGAGAAATACACTTTTTTTCTGTAGGTATAGTTACCAGTTGTATCCACACTGAAATAAACCCTCCTTTAGTAGGAAGCATGGTTCCCCTTATAATTCTTTACTAGAATATTAAGTATCTTTCCAAGTCACAACTACTCCTTGGAGTATTTTAATGTACAATCAGTCACATGGTGTCTTGTCTTTGTCTTTTTTCTTTTTCTTTTTTTTTTTTTTTTGAGAGAGAGAGAGAATTTTTAATATTTTATTTTTTAGTTTTTCGGCGGACACAACATCTTTGTTTGTATATGGTGCTGAGGATCAAACCCGGGCCGCACGCATGCCAGGCGAGCACGCTACTGCTTGAGCCACATCCCCAGCCCCGTATCTTTTCAATCCTATCAATTTTATTTGCTGTCTTAGAATATTCTTAACTTTGAAACATTAAAATAATTATTAGGAAATTGATAAACTATCTAAATGTAATTAAAATTACAAAAAGGTATAGAACCTTTTACATTTGCTTTTAATGTAGAACAAACAGCTATACTCTAGTAATTGCTAGTCCTTAAATATATCTTAAAATCTGGCTTCTTAAGCTGGGAGAGGTTCTATGAATTTGCTACCAGATGTCTCCTGAACATGAAATTTTGTGTGTATTATATTTTTTTTCTAAGAAAGAATAATAGTAGCTTTAATTATTCTCAGAGTCAGAGGTTTTTGAACTAGAAAAAATTTATAACTATTGTCTTATAGTAATTGGTAACTAGTTAAGAGAAATATCAGAGAATTAAAATGTAAGGATTTGGGCTAAGGTTATAGCTTAGTGGTAGAGCACTTACCTAGTATGTGCAAGACTTCCTGGGTTCAATCCCCAGCACTGCCAAAAACAAACAAATAAACAAATGGTGATTGGTTTAATTTACAATGCCTTTTAAATTTATGTATTTATTTCCTTTTAGAAAGTGATATATATTGCAACACAACAATTAGGCTTACAACACTGGTCACCTCAGAAAGAGAAGATCGTTCAGTTTTATAATCAACTTCAGGTAAGTGCAAAATAGCATTTGGTAAATTTTGCCTGGGTTTTAATAGGTACAGTCAAGGAGGAAAATAACAACAGTTATAATGAAAGAGGGCTATTATAATATTCTTAAAACTGAGGGACATTGATTAACTGTCCCCTTAGACTTTATCATTTGACCCCTGATCATAACTCTCAACAAATTAATCTTTTCACCTTTATCCCCTTAACAAATTTTTGTAAAACCCTACAAATATGGTGTTAAATATTCTACATCCCATTGCTATACCTTTGCTGGGAGCCATTAGCCAAGTAGGTATGACAATTTCCTTGCCAGTGTACCCCATGTTGCTGACATTTTGCAGTGACATTGAATGTAGTTGACCTTGCTCAAGGACCAGGGCGGATTAGGGTGTTCCCGGTTTAACATAATCGTGTTTAGGGCGTTCCCAGTTTAGGTTCCAGGTTTAAGGTTTAAGATTATTCCTGCTGGGAATAGGGCGTATCCTGCTGCCTGAGTTCCCCTTGAGTTCTCACGGGATTCAGACAGTATATTTTGGGAGACAGAAGCCCAGTGAAGGTGAATTTGGGAGAGAACGTGGATTTGGGCAGAGAACGTGGATTTCCCCAGAACGTGATTGTAGACGGCTGGTGTGAGTTCGGGAATAAAGAGTTGCTGTTTGAATCTACAAGCTGTGTGGTGGCTCGTGATTGTGTGCCCAGCCAGACTGCGGCATTTGTGCCCAGCCAGACTGCGGCATACCTTCTTTGAATCATCCATGAATGAACTATTTGCAAAAACAGTAGAATGTACCTATCCCTGATTACTAGTTAAAATTATACATCCTTTCAATGTTTTTTAGCCCTGACTTTTCAGATTATGTAATGTACTTATTTTTCAATTGGGTTGTTCATCTTTTTCTTAATAAACATAGATTTTTTTTCATCACACATTTTTTAAAAATATTTTTTAGTGTTGACGGACCTTTATTTTATTCATTTATTTATATTCGGTGCTGAGAATTGAACCAAGTGCCTCACACATGTGAGGCAAGCACTCCACTACTGAGCCACAACTCCAGCCCCTCATCACATATTTTTATATCATAATTCTATGGTTATATGCACTGCAAACACATTCTCTTAAATAATTGGCTTTTCCAAAATGTCTATGGTGTTGACTTATAAGAAGACATTTTTAATGCAATAAGGTCCACCACTCTTTTTCTTTATGATCTGCATTTTTCATATCCTATTTTTAGAAAATTTTTAACACTATTTTTGGAAATATATTTTCTGTAATTTTTTTCTAAAAGTTTTAAGTTATTTGTATTTTCCATTTTTAAATTGTACAAAATTTATTTTTCTTTTTTATATTTATTTATTTTTCAAAATTTATGTTTCTTAAAGACATCAGATAAGGATCCAAAAAGGGATAATCAATTTTCCTAAGAGTTTTCCTCACTGATTTGCTGCTTCTATAGTATATCAAGTCTTCATGTCTGGGTTTTTTTTATTGTTTTTTTCTATATTTTGTTCTTTGGGTCTATTTCTCTGTTTCTATCCCTATACCACATAGTCTTAAATATCATAACTTTTTAATAGCTTAAATATTATAGTTTTTCATATCTGGTGGTAACTAATTTCCCACCTTTGTTATTTTTGAAGTTTTCTTTCTTCTTTCGACCTTTTCTCTTTCTTAAGAGTTCTTAAAACCAGTCTGTGGACTTCTATCAAAATATCCTATTCAGATTTTGAGGTAGAATTTAACTAATAGTTATGGCGAGAGTTTTCAACTTGTGATATTACATCTTTTCCTCCATACGCCTATTTGTCAAGACTTTATGTAGCTTGTCAAGTTAACCTGCCACTGGTTCATATTGGCAAAAGAGAGTAGAATCCTTGGTCAGAGACAAAACAACAATAGCAGTAGCCACAATAATATCTTCTATGCCAGTTCCTTAAGACTTACTTCCCATAGTAAGTCATACCTGCAGGTAGGTCATACCTGCACATGTAGTAAGTTGGGTTACAGAAGACCCCTGAGCTTAGGAACCCCCCAATTTTAGAAGGGTATTAAGGGCAAAAAAAATGCCCAACCTTTGTCCCTGAATGAGACATTATTTTTAAATTCTGTGTAGCAAATAAATTTGCCCTCATGTAATGATGTAGCTCAGTGGTAGAATACATGGGTTTAATTCCTAGCATATACACACACACACAAATCCTGTATCCTGATAGGAGACACTGTTTGCTATACAAATATTTTTGAAAAGATAAATTCTGGATAAAACTGCCAATGCTTCTGCTCAGAATATATTTAGAAATCTTTCAGAAACACCTAAAGCATTGCCTCCCAACAACATCTGCCCCTCATTTATACATCCACTTGGCTTCTGATCAAATTTCCTCATGAGTACACTATTCTGTTGACCACTCTGATTAATCTTACTATCAGGGACTAGGACCAAAAGTATATTCATTTTAGCTCATACCAGACAAAATTAAGGCTTCTGTTAATAGGACACCAAATAGCAGGATAAGGCCAACCTAAAGTATTGATCTTAATCATTCCTATCCAAGGTCTCAAGCCCAAACAGTTGAACATATTCTATAAACCATCAGAATCTACCTTAGAAAGTCAGATGGATTTCTCCTTAAGTTTCTGTATTGACCATGCCTGTTGATCTCTGAAGCATTGATCCATACTAGCAATATTTATTGTCAACTGCACAGATTTTTGCCTTTATCCACAAGGAGAAAGTGTCTAGTGCAATTTTATCATTCATAACAATAGTGGCCAGCGAATTGAGGCTGATCTGAATGCCTTACAAGGTCAAGGTGCTATTCTCTTAAATCCTGGATGCTTGCCATTCATAACTACCCTTAAATTGTAGTTACATTGTTTTTAAGGAGGAGTCAGATTAATGTCTGACTTTTATGGGAGAAATGCAACACTAAGGGTGCACATGTTTCACTCAGAAGGAAAGTGAGTTTTTATTTTTGTTTTTACAGTTACTGGGTTTCCTAAGTGGAACCTATAGCACTTCAAGGTGAGGAATGGTACAGGTTGACTGTCCTCCAATATGGGTTCTCAATTCAACTCTAATAATTAAATCTGGTTCTTATTTTTGAAGTGACTGGGTGGAGAGTCAGTTTGCCATGCCGTCAGCATGTCATTTATCATTCCATGGAATGATCTAGCACTAGGAACAGAGATGAGAAAGACATTCAAGACATCTGGAGGTATTGACAGAGTTTTGCTCAGGAGATGCAAGAGCTGAGCCCATCCCTGCTATTTCTGATAGACTCTCCAGTAATTAAGCAGAATAATAATTAAATCCTGTCAGTTGAATTAAAGATAGTCCCGTCGGGGCTTTTACCTTTTTGAAGAAGGTTAGAAAGACACATATGAATGACAAAAGATATTCTATATCCCTTCTTGCCCTCTGATCCCCTCAGAATCTGAGGCATTTCTTCTAGGTTTTTTTTTTTTTTCTGTCCCTGTACTACCACAACACTGGTGTATCCCATTTCAGTAATTTTAACCATAGTAATTTTCCAAGCATCCCCTGCTTGCACCCAGACCTCTCATTTTGAAGGATTATATGCAAGAAGAAGAGGGATATTTTCATAAAATTTATATTGGTAATGTACTCAGTCAAGTTATTATCCTTGTGATCTAATACCATATCAATCTAAGAGAATCTAGATAGTTGAAACAGGATTAAATTTGACCCTTCTAGTCTTCATTTTTATCATCCTATCACATGGAATATGTATCAACCAGAGTGGCATGGTGTTGTCATTAGGGAGAAGAAAGAAGCACCATGCCCAGGAATTTTCAGGACTGAATCCCAACTTTTCAAAATATGTCTATGTAATTCCCCATATCTTTTATATTAATCATTACTCAAGAAGCAGATGAAAGGACATGATCTTTTCCTGAAGACACTTAAATTCAATGATTGAACTTCCTCGGTAAGATATACAGGCAAAGAGAATGTGGGGGAGATAGAATCAAACCGAGTAAATTTTTGAGGAGACTGTTCCAATGCTTAATAATACCAGATGCTTGTGGACTTTAGGGAGTGTGAAAGGTCCATCAAATCCCTTGATCATTTGCCCATTGTTTAGTGACTTTTGTGATAAAAGGTACACCATTGTCAGATTGCAAATGGTCCAGAAATCCACACATGTAATACAAATTAGTTTCAAGAAACAATGATATGGCCAGAGTCTGCTGATTAGATAGTAATATCAACCCCATACCTTAAATTATTTCAACATTAGTGAGACATCACCAATAGCGCTTTGGGGAATAGAGATCTAATGTAGTCAATGTGCCAGGACTTTCTTTGAGTTCATGCCCTATTCATTGTGGCTTCCCTCCCTGTGAAACAACTATATCAACTTTTGGCAAGAGTCATTAAGTGTGGTAGTAGCTTCCGCATCAGAAACACACAGTTCTTTATTATGATGGTGTTGTTTTAAGGTGAAAATTTTAGAATGTTCACTTGCAATGTTCAGATGTTGGATTCACATAGAGGTTATCGCAATCTGGACAGGGAAGGCTCAATTAGCAAGTTGGTTCTGGGCAATATCATCAAAAATGAACCATGGGCCCATGAGTGAATCAGATTAGTTGGTCATCAGTCATCATTTATTTCCACACTTCACAGCCTCAAGGCGGGCGGGGTGGAGGGCATGTTTAATCTTCTAGACTGAAATTTTTTTCCAAGTGGCAGACCAAATATCTAAGCCATTGGTAAAACCCAAGAGTCAGAGTTGTGTCCACCAAGTAAAGTGAATAAATCTTCTGGCTCTGAGGCTGACCAGTGAGATGCCTAAGGGTTCAGTTTAGCTGAACCATCAGTAAACCAGACCCAGGCACTTTATCCAGGGAATCTTTATGAATCAAGATCTCATTGAACCAACAGTGTTATTCTAAAAAGTCAAGTGGGGGATGAAGTTTACCCCAGGGAGATAGCTGCCATATTTTCATGATTCACTAGAACAAGGCTAGCTGTGTTCTTGAATATTCAATTTCCATTTGATAAAAAAGGCTTTTTGGACCATTCTCACCTTGCCAAATGTAGCATCCAGGACTGTCTGATCAGAGAATTACAAGAACTCCGTGAGGCTACAGAGACTGTAAAGTTAGTGAATATATATTCTATCTTTATCCATATTTGAATTTTAATGTATATTTATGTCATTATTTTAAAAAATAATAATTTCCTTAATGCTATTACAATCTTCCAGAAGACATGGTGACAACCAAATGTTTTAGTCATCTCAGGTTGCTATAACAAAAATCTTATAGAATGGGTAGCTTAAACAACATTTATTTCTTTCAGTTATGGGGGCTGGGTAGCTCAATATCAAGGTACTGGCAGATTCCATGTATGGTAAGATCCTCATCCTGGCTTGTAGATGGCCTCCCTCTTGCTGTGTCCTCATATAGTGCAGAGTAAGATAGAACACATGCAAGAGCAGAAGACTCCTGATGCTTTTAGCATTAGCCTAAGTAAAAGCAGAAGTCAGATTATAATGGATGAACAGCAATTTGAAGGAAGAGTCTGTGGATATAAGCAGATTTTTTAAAATAAACTTAAAATTATTTATTAATGTTAATTTTGTTTTAGGCTTGCGTTGGTGTGATGTTAGTGGGCCCAACAGGTGGAGGAAAAACAACAGTCAGAAGAATTTTAGAAAAAGCATTAATACTATTACCAGTTGTAGACATGTTATCAATTAAGCAAAGGGAATCTTATTCAAAGGTAAATGTTCCACTAAATAAAATGTTTCCCCTATGTTCATATTTTCTACTTATATTAACATTTTATCTTTTTTCCATAAATATTTTCATTACTTATTAAACTTATTGCTAGGAATTTGATAGTTATGTATCATTGTAATGATACAAACTAGTGTGAAATAAAACTATTGAATTGTAGATTTGTTTTGTATATTTTGTATATTTGTTTTGTACTTAGTCACTTTTCTAAATGGATTGTAAGTTTCTTTTTTGGTATCAATTAAATCATCATCAAATCAAAATAATTTTTTGTCTCTTTTCTAATATTTATGTAACTTATATGCTTATCTTACTGAACTGATTAACCAAAACAATGTTAACTATAGTATATGTTCCTTACTTTATTAGGAATGCATTTAATATGAAGCTTACTCTTGACATCTGACAAGTATTTTTTATCATACTTTGGAAATTTCTATTCCCCAAAACTTTGTTGTTGTTGTTGTTGTTAGAATTTATTAACTGATTTTCAGCTAAAATATTCAGTTAAAATATTTTAACTGGTTAATGTAATAAGCTATGTTGATGGATTTATAAACATTGTTATCCTTGAGTTTTTAGAATAGCTCCTAGTTAGTCATGATCCATTTTTATGCAGTATAAAACTAGACTCCAGTAAACATTATATGATTGAGTTACTTAATTTAAATGTATTCCAAAAGTTTTAGAAAGTCAGGTTCTGAGTTGTGTGAATCTTTTTCTCTGTAAAGCTACCCTGCTTAAAAATCATTTGTATAGTACTTTATCTTTTATCCTTTCCTCTAAATTTCCTTTCTCAACAGATTTCAATAAGTTCTTAAGCAATATTATAATTAAAGAGGTACATTATCTCAGCAATAATAATAATAATCATAACTCATATTTGCAGAGTACTAAATATGGGTCCAGTACTGTGCTAAAGCACTTTTGTTTAAATTATCTCGTTTAATCCTCACAACAATGTTATGGGTAATAATTAAAAACGGTTTTTTAGTATAAAAGTAGTATGTACAATTGTGAGAAGTTTGGAAAATAAATAAATAATAATGACCAAGAAAGAATGAACTGAAAATATTTTTTTGTTTTACTTAGTTTTGAAAAGTATGCACTTAGAAAATTTAATCTTCTGCACTTGAAAATTTTGAGCTACTATCATTATCTGAACTGCTGTCCTTAGTGTCACTCATATAGGATCTGTTTACCTTTAATACTGCAGTGCTCTAAACAAGCCACAATCAACTTTCAGAAATACACTGACATTGCACCAACACCAAGAATTCCAAACTTAAGTTTCATAGTGCAGGAGAAGGCAAATGTGCATCCATATGCCACTGGTAAATACACTGCTGCTATTTATCTTTTAACAGTGTGATGAACAGAATTATTCCATGCAAATCATGCAAAAAAAAAGTCATAAGCCAATTTGGGGGACTAAAAAATAGGATGTGACAATTATGTGGTAATGAAGATTATACGGTGAAATACCGTAGATGAAACAGAGACCAGTTCTTCAGGCAACACCCAGACAGATTATAATGTTGCAAATAAGATGTACTTGAGTGACTATTCTGACAAAGTTTCCTACTCCCTCTCTCATTTCTACATCAACCCTGGTTCCAGATATATCACATCCCATCTTAAATATTGTGTTCCTAAATGCAGCACATTGAGATTTTCACCCTGCAACACACACCTCAGATAATTATTTGTAATGTTTAGAACTTTTTAAAATAATGATTTATAGATTGTGGATAATTTTAATTAATCAATTTTTACTGTTTCTTGTAAATCACCACGTTCATAGAGATTTTTTCTTTGATGGAAAAGTCCTTCTAAATCATTTTGTTAATACTGCACAAATCAAAAAATTGTACTATAATGTATTTTAAACCACACAGGATTCATTCCAGATTTCAGTAAAAAAAGGAAAAGTATATCTTTGTGTCTTAAATCCAAAGTGCATCACTCTTAATGAACTATATGGACAATTGGATCCTAATACTATGGAATGGACTGATGGCTTATTATCAGCAACATTTCGAAATTATGTGTATTTAAATACAAATTACTCAAAGAAAAACATGGATATTGGACTAAAGTCAAGAATCTCAGGTTTATCTGCTGTAAGTACAGAATGAATATTTTTATTTGCTAATATGGATTAAGTACTTATGCAATGATTAATATTAAAACATCACTAGATACCTTTTAGTTTAAAAGTAAATTTAAAGGATTATGAACAGTTTTTAAAAAAGAAAATTATAAATTATTTTAAAAAAAGAAAATGTGCCATTGTACTTTAAAATGGTCAGTAAACAATTGAGTGAAGTTGAAGGTTTTGCTTTGAAAGAAACACAAAGTGAATTCAATTTAAATAGAAAATAATATAGTGATCCTAGCACCAACAATTTACCTTACAAATTAACAAGGTAAAAAAATACTTCAGTAGAAATGTGAACTAAATGTTTGATACAAAATTCATCAATGAATATAAATGGCAGAAATTTGAAAAGTTGTATTTTTGTTAGTAATAAGTAAGGCTACTGATAAATTTCATTAGCTAAAATATGTTAACAAACAGTGATAGTTGAAACCAAGGAGTTTAGTAAATATAAAAACAGAAAAACAACATTCCACTACATTGTAAAATATAAATTCCTATATAATTTTGGAAGTATAGTCAGCTCTATCAAATGTACTATATATTCTTTCCTCCAACCCATGAAAATAAGCTTATCAATGTATTCTTTTGTAGATTCTAACTTTTCAGGGATATCTTGATAGAATTTCTCTTGTCTAAGATTACTCTGTTTCAGGTTGAGCACCTCTATTCTGAAAATCAAAATCCAAAATACTTTAAAACCTGAAACATCAATACTGACTTGATGCCACAGTGGAAAATTCCATACCATGTAACTTGGTTTATGCACAAACTTCTTTTAAAACTATTTTTAGAAGTTACCTTCAGGTTCTATGTATAAGGCATATGTGAAACATAATTAATTTTTTATTTAAACTTGGGCGGCCCATCCTCTTTAAGTGTATGCAAATATTCCAAACTCCAAAACACTTCTGATCCCAAGAATTTCAGATAAGGGATACTTAACTTGTGTGTTGATGGTTAGTTAATTATATAAATAAATATTTTTAAAGCTTTTATCTTTTTTTTAACAAACAGAGGAAGAACTTTATTAGCAAGCGAAAGGTAAAGATATACACTTTCAGAGCAGAATGCAGGCAATCTGAGTGAGATGCCTACCAAGATTAAAGTTGAGTTTTTATTAGGGTACACAATTAGGTGGAATGTGTGTGAGCAAAAGGGGCTGCATTTCACTCAGGATTGGAAATACTGCACAAAATCATATTTTCCCATTAGGGGTCTGGTCTGATGTAGGTTTCAGTTCACATCCACATCTTTGGCAGTTGGTGATTGGGTGATTGGGTCAGAGCATCAGACACAAACCTTCAAAGTTAATGTTCTCTTTCTATTGAAGTCTTCTTTATCTTTTGCTGCATTCCAGAAAACTCATAGGGAATTGAAAGGTTACCAAGTAACATTCCATTGTGTATATATACCACATATTCTTTATCCATTCATCTATTGAAGGGCATCTAGGTTGGTTCCACAACTTAGCTATTGTGAATTGTGCTGCTATAAACATTGATGTAGCTGCATCCCTGTAGTATGCTGTTTTTAAGTCCTTTGAGTATAAACTGATGAGTGGGTTAACTGGGTCAAAAGGTGGTTCCATTCCAGGTTTTCCAAAGAATCTCCATACTGCTTTCCATATTGGCTGTACCATTTTGCAGTCCCACCAGCAATGTATGAATGTGCGTTTTTCTCCACATCCTTGACAACATTTATTGTTCCTTGTATTCTTGATAATTTCCATTCTGACTAGAGTGAGAAGGAATCTCAGTGTTGTTTTAATTTGCATTTCTCTAATTGTTAGAGATGATGAACATTTTTTTCATATATTTGTTGACTAATTGTGTATCACCTTCTGAGAAATGTCTGTTCAGTTCCTTGGAACATTTATTGATTGGGTTATTTGGATTTTTTGGTGTTAAGATATTTTGAGTTCTTAATATATCCATGAGATTAGTGCTCTATCTGATGTGTAAGTGGTAAAAATTTGCTCCTAAGCTGTAGGCTCTCTATTCACCTCGCTGATTGTTTCTCTTGCAGAGAACAAGTTTTTTAGTTTGAATCCATCCCATTTATTCATTCTTTATTTTGTTTCTTGCACTATAGGAGTCTTATTAAGGAAGTCAGGGCCTAATTCAAAGTGATGGAGATTTGTGCCTAGGTTTTCTTCTATTACACAGGGTCTCTGCCTTAATTCCTAGGTTGTTGATCCACTTTGAGTTTTGTGCTTGGTAAGAGATAGGGGTTTAATTTCATCTTGTTGCATATGGATTTCCAGTTTTTCTAGCACCATTTGTTGAAGAGGCTATTTTTTTTTCCAGTGCATGTTCTTGGCACCTTTGTCTAATATAAGATAATTATAGTTTTGTTGGTTAGTCTCTGTGTCCTCTATTCTGTACCATTGGTCTACCAGTCTGTTTTGGTGCCAATACCATGGTGGTTTTGTTACTATTGCTCTGTAGTATAGTTTCAGGTCTGGCATAGTGATGCCACCTGCTTAATTCTTCTTGCTAAGGATTGCTTTAGCTATTCTGGGTCTCTTGTTTTTCCAGATGAGTTTCATGACGGATTTGTAGGTTTCAGTCCACATCCACATCTTTCTATTTTTATGAGGAATGTCATTGGGATTTTGATTGGAATTGTATAAAATCTGTATAATTCTTTTGGTAGTATGGTCATTTTGACAATATTAATTCTGCCTATCCAAGAACAAGGGAGATCTTTCCATCTTCTAAGGTCTTCTTTAATTTCTTTCTTTAGCATGCTGCAGTTTTCATTGTAACGATCTTTCACCTCTTTTGTTGATTCCCAAGTATTTTTTTTTTGAGGCTATTGTAAATGAGGTAGTTTTCCTAGTTTCTCTTTCTGAGAATTTGTCACTGATACACAGAAATGCCTTTGATTTACGGGTTATTGATTTTGTATCCTTCTACTTTGCTGAATTCATTTATTAGTTCTAGCAGTTTTCTGGTGGAATTTTTTGGGTCTTCTAGGAATAGAATCATATCTTTGGCAAATAGTGATAATTTGAGTTCTTCTTTTCCTATTCATATCCCTAATTGTTCTGACTAGTGTTTCAAGAACTATATTAAATAGGAGTGGTGAAAAGAGGGCATTCCTGTCTTTTTCCAGTTTTTAGAGAGAAGGCTTTCAATTTGTCTCCATTTAGAATGATGTTGGCCTGGGGCTTAGCATAGATAGCTTTTACAATGTTAAGGTATGTCCTGTTATCCCTAGTTTTTCTAGTGTTTTGAACATGAAAAGGTGCTGTATTTTGTGAAATGCCTTTTCTGCGTCTATTGAGATGATCATGTGATTCCTATCTTTAAATCTATTGGTGAGATGAACTACATTTATAGATTTCTGTATGTTGAACCAACCTTGCATCCCTGGAATGAATCCCACTTGATCATGGTGCACTATCTTTTTTTAATGTTTTTGTATTCCATTTGCCAGAATTTTATTGAGAATTTTTGTATCTGTGCTCATTAGAGACATTGGTCTGAAGTTTTCTTTCATTGATATGTCTTTGTCTAGCTTTGGCCTCATAGAATGAGTTTGGAAGTATTCATTCTTTTTCTGTTTCATGAAATAATTTGAGGAGTATTGGTGTCAGTTCTTCTTTAAAGGTCTTATAGAACTCAGCTGTGTATGCATCTGACCCTGGGTTTTTCTTGGTTGGTAGGCTTCTGATGGCGTCTTCTATTTCATTGCTTGAAATTGATCTGTTTAAATTGTGTATAACATCCTGGTTCAGTTTGGGAAATCATATGACTCTAGAAATTTGTCAATGTTTTTGATATTTTTCATTTTATTGGAGTACAAATTTTCAAAATAATTTCTAATTACTTTTTGTATTTGTATAGTGTCCATGGTGATATTTCCTGTTTCATCATGGATGTTAGTAATTTGAGTTTTCTCTCTCCTTCTCTTTGTTAGAATGGCTAAGGCTTTATCAATTTTATTTATTTTTTTTAATAACCAACTTTTTATTTTGTCAATTTTTTCAGTTGTTTTTTTGTTTCAATTTCATTGATTTCAGCTCTGATTTTAATTATTTCCTGTCTTCTACTGCTTTTGGTGATGATTTGTTCTTCTTTTCCTAGGGCCTTGAGATGTAACATTAGGTCATTTGTTGACTTTTTCTTCTTTTAAGGAATGAACTTCATGCAAGAACTTTCCTCTTAGTGTCCTCTTAGCCTTCGTAGTGTCCCATAGATTTTGATATGTTGTATCAGTGTTCTCATTTACCTCTAAGAATTTTTTAATCTCCTCTTTGGTGTCTTTTGCAACTCATTGTTCCTTTAATATTTAGTCTCCAGGTGTTAGAGTGGCTTTTATTGTTTACTTTATCATTGATTTCCAATTTCATTCCATTATGATCTAATAGAATGCAGGTTAGTATCTCTACTTTTTTGTATTTGCTAAGAGTTGCTTTGTGGCATAATACATAATCTATTTTAAAGAAGGATCCATGTGCTGCTGAGAAGAAAACATGTTCACTTGTTGATTAATTAAATATTCTATATATTTCAGTTAAGACTAAGTTATTGATTATATTATTGAGTTCTATAGTTTCTTTATTTAACTTTTGTTTGAGAGATCTAATTAATGAGGAAGGAATTCTTTATTTAATCCACTATTAAATGTGCCACTGTCTTATATGAAAATATGGAAAAAAAACCCTCACTCACTCAACAGAAATAAAATTCGAGATGAATTAGCAATCTAAATGTTATGACAAAATTATAAGAATATAATATTTAGGGGCATATTTTCAGAGTTAGAAAGTCTTTAACTAAGACTGTACACCCCAAAATCCTAAGTAAAAAAATGAAAGGATTTGACTATAAATGTAAGTATGAAAATTTCTTTGCAAAAGTTACTATAAACTAAGTTAAAGCAAACTGTCACGACCTGCACCATTATTCAAGAACTGGCGAGGGGCAATGGGGGATTAAGAAAAACACACAAACATTTAGAGAGAAAAGCTGGATCAGGTGGGAAATGGAACTCTGATTGAGAACAGTGACCCAAAGCTAGCTCCACATGTTTATTATATAGGTTTTATCATCAAAAGGTTATTCGTGAGAAAGTTTCTGCAAAGCAGCAGGCTTGAAGGTCACAGTGCAGATGAGACAATTTTGTTTGTCTTACTATGCTCAGAATCTTCTATCCCTAGGAGTCAATGTCTTCATTTCAAGGTCATAACTGATAACCCTGAGCAATTGCCCAGAGCAACCAAGGGCTGGAGTCACCATAGCAACTGGGAAATGTTAACCCTGTACTTTTGCTCAGGGAAATCACAGTGCAAGAACACCGAAACAATGAGGCCATCAGACATCTAGATCCACATCACTGCTCCCCACAGCAAACCACATTTTAGGAGAAAATATTTACAACATTTATAGGTGATAAATCTAAATGTAATGACAAAAATCCATAAAGATTCATGATGTTAAATGGATCTTTAAAAATGAGTAAGAAAATATGAAATAACTAAATGAGGAAAAGATAAAAGGACATGAATAGAAAATTGATAGAATAAATACAAACTGCCAGAAGAAGTATGACAAGAAATTCAGCCTAGCTGTTAGTCAAAGAAATGAAAGTTAGAAAAATGATAGGCATAGGTTTTTCTTCTTTGTCAGTTTTTCAAAACTTTAGAATATTGATAGCAAACACAATTAGTGTTGGCAAGGATGTGGAGAAACGTGCATTATTACACCGAGTTGGTAGGAAGATTTTAATTTTAATTTTTTAGTTTTTGGTACTGGGGATTGAACCCAGGGCCCTTTACTACTGAGCTAGGTCCCCAACCAAACCCTTTTTATTTTTTTTATTTGGAGGTAAGGCCTCACAAAATTGCTAAGCCTGGCCCTGAACTTGTGATTCTCCTGCCTCAGACTCCAGAGCTGCTGAGATTAAAAGTGTGTGCCATGGCCCTCGGCCCTTGGTAGGAATTTTATTGCTACAAACCTTTGGGAAGAAATCTAATAAAAATTATTTTAAAATAAATACATATAAACTTTGACCCCACAATCCCACATTTTTAAAATACTATCTTCAGAAGGAGATACACTAGGGCATAATTATTTATGTCTGAGGATGATAATTTCTTAACTTTCATAATTATAATAATTGGAAATAGCCTGGGAGTTGATTACCTTCTGATGAGGCCTGGAGATTAGCACCAGCTGACTACTGTCTGTTGTATTGCTAGGGCCTTGTTCAAACCTGAGACCCTTGCTTGCTCTCTCTCTCTTCAGCCCCCAGCATAGCTTTCATGTTTTGTCTTCTCTTCCACTACTTTTCTTAATGGCAGAGGAAACCAGGGCCAGTTAGCTCATGACATATCACTCAGCTCTGCTGAGGAAATGAATAATAAAATCTTCTCCACAGATAATTAAGTTAATCACATGCATAGATAAGAATGCCTCAAAGGTAGGTATAAGAAAAATTTGTATTAGAATCACCTAGACTGAGCATTAAAAATGAAAACCATGGGCTTCACCCCAAACCTCTTCAATCAGAATCACCCAAGATGAGATCTTAGGATGTGCAATTTACCAGCCTCCAGGTAATTCTTGCAAACCCTAAGATTTGAGAATTGATAAGAAGAAAAGTCTAGGAAAAATATGCACCAAAATATCAATGATAGTGGTCTATATATGGTGGAAATTCAAAGAACTTATGCTTTCTTCCTTGTGCTTTGATGTATTATTTGAGTATTAAACAACAAACATGTACTATTTTTGCATGGGGGGCAAGAAACAAAAAAATAATATTCTAAAAGGAAATAAACAGTAGTTGCAAGTCAGTTACTTGCAACTTATAGTATGCTGGTTATGTGTCAGCCTTTTCAGCTGGAGAACCTCCTGCCTTTCACATTTCTCTCACTCAAGAAAGCATACAGACATATCACTCATTGTGGTTGGGAATTTTCAAATAAAAACTTTAACATTATTGATTGCATATTTTAGGTTTTCAAACTTGGTTCCTCTGATTCAGCAGATATTGATGATAATGTTTTTCTAAATGAGTTAGAGAAAATTGAAAAATGTCCACAAATTCCAAGTAAGTATTTTTATTAAATTCATGAAGATGATTAATAATACAGAAGACATTTTGAACTGATATGAGTTATTTTATATCTTTAAATATATTTTGCCTAGTGCTATTTGGCTTGCACAATTTATTATTTCCTCTTGTGTTTATTTAAATTTTGTGTGTATCACAATTTTGTGTGATTATAGTATATATTATTATGATATAGAAATACTAAGGCTTAAATAGTTCTTCATTTTATAAATGACCTTTGATCCTTCACAAAAACCAAATAGAAATTAATGGCAAAAATAAATAATGATGTGAAAAACAGCAGGGCCTCTGAAGTGGGACTCCAAACAATTGCTATATTCCCAGGCAAAATCAGAATGTGTATTTGACATGATCCCTACTCCAAAGGAGCTGACAGTCTACTAGAGGATCCCCAACCATTGTTTTCCCCACTCCAATTGAACTTCATACCAACACATCCACTGTTGGTACATTTACGATCCAGACTTTAAAAGAGACTTCTGCTGCTGCTTCTACTTCCTCTAGTATTTGTATGTCATTTTCGGTAGGATATAATGATTGGAGCATAATAAGTTTTCTTTATGGGGTTTTAGGACAATATCTAGGGCAGGTATTTCAGTCAGCCAGAACCCATCTTAGCAGTGATGGCTATATGAATCCTAGCTCTCCTCAGGGATACTTTAATGTCTTAGGTGGTTAGCTATGTTCTGTCTGCAGAGTGACCTATTCACACTTCCCTTATTCTGACCAATGGATTTTCTAAAATTGTAGAAATTGTGTTGGCTATGGAATGCCAAATATCATTGCATAACTGTCACAGATTTTATGCCATTTTTTTGCAAAAAAAAGTAGAATATGACCATTATATGAAGCTTTTTTTAAAAAAAAAAATGTGCCAGTATAGTAGAAACTATTTTTTACCAAGCTATTTTTGGTGCAAGATTAGGATGCATGAAATACTCATGAACTTATATTAATTCAGTGGTAATGATTATACAGTGAAATATAGTGTATTCTATGATCTGAGGTTTATATCCCAAATTCATGTAACTCCTAACCCTCAAGTTAATGCTATTAGGAGGTGGGGCTTCTGGGAAATGATTAGATCATGAAGGCTCTGTCCTCATGTTTGAAATTAGTGCCCTTATTTAAAAAAAAAAAAAAAGGCCACTAAGAGGGGCCACAAAGAGGAAAACAAAAAGGACACAAAGAGGAAAAAGCACCCTTCTGTGAACCAAGAGGATGGCTCTCACCAGACACTGAATATGCTGGCATCTTGATATTGGACTTCCAAACCTCCAGAGCCATAAGAAATAAATTTATGTTATTTATATGTAACTCAGTCTACGGTGTTTTGTTAAAGTGGCCCAGATGGACTAGAAAGAGGAATGTGGAAAGACGAGTAAATGGATTTCAAGTGTGATATACTCCAAACTTTTCATTTATTTGATTATTTGAAGAGTATCTCTTTCCCTTTGCTATTTACTAAGAGTAGCATGCTAAAAATTACTCATGAGTGGAAGGAGCAAACTCACTGTTATGGTGTTAGATACAAGATGACCCCCAAACACCTCATGTGGCAATGCAGGAATGTTCAGAGGTGAAATGATCAGATTATGAGAGCTGAATTCTGATTGGTGGAATAGTTCATTTGATGGATTAATATTTTAAGTATCATTTGGTGGTAACTGTAGGCAGGAGGGGCATGGCTGGAGGAAGTAGGGCACTGAGGGCATGCCATTTGTGATGATATTTTGTCCCTGACTCCTTGCTCAGTCTCTCTGCTTCCCAACTGCCGTGAGCTGAGAAGATTTCCTCCACCACACTCTTTTCACCACAATGCTCTGCCTCACTGACAGGCCCAGAGCAATGGAATCAGCTGACCATTGACTAAATCTCTGAAACTGTGAATCCAAAATAAACTTTACCTCCTCTAAATTGTTTTTGTCAAGTGTTTGAATCACAACAATGAAAAGCTGACTGACATACTTACAAATCATATTATTATGAAAAAGATCATAAATCGGTCTTCTATCCACATTTTAAAGATTAATTATCCAATTCATGTCTAAACAATACCTAGTGTTTTCTAAGACAATTTTTCATTTTGGAAAATATTCTCTAAAACAGAAAATTTGCAAAATTGTAATAAAAAATAGAGATTATTCTCAGTTATATTACCTTTTACCTTATTTTTCTCTCTAGATTTTGACTGGCAGTGGATTATCTTAGATGGTCCAGTGGATACTTTGTGGATAGAGAATCTAAATTCTGTGTTTGATGAAACTAGAACACTGTTCCTAGCAAACAGTGAGAGAATAGTTTTAACTAGTAAGATAAGAGTTATTTTTGAAATGGATACTCTCTCTCAGGCCAGTCCTGCTACTGTCAGCCGGTGTGCAATGATATATATGGTAAGTTTTCAAAAAATTTTCTTAACAAAGAAAACATGTTGTTTAGGATAGTAGCCAGTCACTATTGATAGCACTTTAATGTTTATTTTACTTTTACCTCTGGATCCAGAAGCACAACCCAGTAGTTCAGAAGTGACCCCAAAACCTCATAATCTAGAATTGAATATGAATGCATTTATTACTTAATTCAATTACTCTCAATAATTGAAGTGTCAATATTTTCTCCAACTGTAAGTAGTGCTTTCAATTAGACAGGTTAGGCTGCTGGTGTGAACTAATTTTCCAACAGAGGAAATATTTCCCTGAGACCTTTTCTTACTCTTAGAACTTGGAAAACACATTGCCAAGACAGTAGTGAGGAGGTAAAAGACACCACAAAAAAATCAGTATATTCTATAAATGAAATTAATTATTAGCTATGATTAGCTCTGTGCTATAATATAGCTAATTAAGTCCAGGACTACTTCTAGGTAAACAGTTCCCCTCACCCACATACACTGCCTCAATACACCTCCCTACACATACTCCTCCAATTGCCTGTTGTCTGATAAAACTATGGTTAGAAACATATATCATTCCAGAGAATGATAATTACTTGAGCTGTTTTTGACCACTTGCCCTTTAATGAATAATAACTCTAAGCTATATTTGGCAGAGGACACTGATAAAGCAAAAAGGAAGTAGGAGAACAGCATATTTTTTAATTTACTTAAGATTTTCTTATGCTTTTTATTATTAGGATCCTGTTGATCTGGGATGGGAGCCTTATGTCAAGTCATGGCTTTCAAAAACCTCTAAAATCATGAATCAATCAGGAGTAGATTGTCTTGAATTCATGATTCACAAAAGTGTCACTGACGGACTAAAATTTATAAAGAAGCATCAGAAATTTCAGCCATTTCCTGTACAGGACATAACAGTTATCATAACTCTCTGCAGAATTCTTGATGCTTTCTTTGAATTCATGAGTAGAAATGGAGGATTTGGAGAAGGTGAGTTTTTCCCCCTAAGTCACATTAATGATATTACAGCTTTGCCAGTCAATGGCAATTTATCATCTTCTGTAAAAGAAATTGAAGCCAGAAATTTTCAATTTATTTGGACCAACAGCAAATATGCATATGGAACAAACTAAAAATCCTTCATGGGGAGCATATCAATAAAAGTAAATTAAAATCATACACAATATTATAAGATGACAAAAAACCTGAAGAACCCTTGGAGGTTTTCTATTAGGGGAAGATTTTTTTTTGCCATGTTTCAACAATTCTTTGAGTTAATAGGGAAAACTGTTAAAAATTCTAATTGTAAGTTATAATCATCCAAAAGCATAAATATGCAAAGTAGTAAAACATATATAAGGAGAAACCAGTAGATTTAGAAATCAGTATAGCATTATGAATAAAGGCAACTCAAATATCCATCCTAATTTTATTTTAGAGTGAAAGTCACCTTGACCAATAAAAAAGAGAGGTTATTAATTGTAAAAGACAGATTAAGAATATAGTGTGTGTGTGTGTTTCTGTGTGTGTGTGTGTGTGTGAGAGAGAGAGAGAGAGAGAGAGAGAGAGAAGAAAATATATGAAAAAAATGGCTGACAGAACTACAAGGTTAAATAAGCATATCTGTTATCTGTGGGCTGGGGAAATAGCTCAGTTGGTAGAATGCTTGCCTTGCATGCACAAGGCCCTGGGTTCAATCCTCAGCACCAATTAAAAAAAAAAAAGCATATCTGTAATCTAGTTAGAGATGTTAGAAACTCCTCTAGAAGTCCTCCTATATAACATCCAAAGAGGTTTTTAAGGTCCTAAGACAGAGGGCAATAAAAACTCAGGACCAGGACTTAGAAATCAGAGTGGTCAACTCCAGAGAAAACTAAGTGGATAACTCCAACACTTAGGGTGGAGGCATAAGAGCAAATAATTACTCCAGTTTTTAAAACCCCAGACCTCCTTCAACCCTCTGAGGAATGCATTACTCAAAGTTTCAATGATGGCTCTCTGTAGACCAGAAACTGAACAAGATTTAATGATAGCAATGAAGATAATAGGACCCTGGAAAAATAAAAGCCAAATAATGGTCCTTAACCTCCAGAAACAGATGAAAGGAGCAGGGATGATATGAGTTTCAGAGAGTTATGAAGATAAGTAATAGAATATAGAATCATCAGGAGTGAAACATATGTGCCGGCAACAAGGTACCAGAAGCTTGTGTCATGAGAAGAAATCAAGGATGAGTGTCCAGGAGGTTAAGAGTAGTTGCTCCAGTAAGCCATTATAATCTCTTGCCAATTTCCAGACCTGAGCTATGTTTCAGGTTTAGAGCCATTGACAAAACAGAAGGTTGGGACCCTCTAAAATAAAATGGAACACATTTACAAAAATAATGGTACTGGTTCTTCTCCGAAGGGAACTACAGCCATTTATTTGGGTGACTTCCCTAGAGAATGAAGCATATTCAAAAGAATTTTAGAATTGTAGGACAGAGGGTCTGACTTGACATTGATATCCAGAAACCAAAGGCATCTTCATGTCCATCTCAATTAGAGTCCATTCATATGAGGACTAGGGAATAAATGACGTACAAAATTCTGACCAAAGTTCAGTTTACTAGATAGAGTTCACTAGGACCCCACCTCCTGGTTATTTTCCTGATCCCAAAATATATAACTGGATTTAATGTACTTAATCCTTTGACCAAATTGGGTCTTTAGTCTGGGATAAAAAATATATAGTGGGAAAGGTCAAATGGAAATCTCTGAAATTGCATCTGAATTGTCTCTAAATAATAATTTTAAAAGTGTCACTTTCAGGTTTGCGGGGAGAGGATGGTAGAAATTAATGCTACCCTTAAAGATTTTAAGGATTCAGGAATGGCATCTCCTTTGCATCTCAGTTTAATTTATTAGTCTGCAGCCAGCAGAAACAGATCCTAGAGGATGACAATAGGCTACACACAAACTGAATTAAGTAATAGTCCCAAATATAGCTACAATGCCAGAAAGACTGTCTCTTCTAGAAGAATACGGAGGTAGAAAATTGAAAAAGATCATCTATAATGATTTCAATTTTTTCTCATAAAATTAGAGCCAAAGTTATCTCTATTGAGTTGAGGGAAGTGAAATGTTGGTTTGAAGTATATGGGAAAAACTGAATGGTCATTGTGGGGATGTGAGAGCATATTCCTTAAGAATAAATTTAAAAAATTTACTGTTTACATTGAGGGTTCATTTAAGAGCAGAAATCATGATCTTAAATTTTGGGAAGAATGAGGATGTAATTAGGAGGCTTCCTTGAACATGGAAGTAGAATCATCTAATAGAAGATGGAAATTTAATCCAAAGATTGCCCTTTACTTTCTCAACTACTAGCAATTATGTAACCTTGCAGAAATTCATTCATTGGTATATATTGGATGTTTTATTATCTCTTATAATTGCTGAATAAGAATGGTTAGTCTTAATATATAATTTGGGGCCTGAATCTCATTTTATATTTGACACATTTTCTCTTTTGGATCATTAATTGGAGACATCCTATTCCAAAAGATGGCACAAAGATTCGTCAGATTCACTTTATTTGTCACCTTGCAAAGTATAGCAAAAGAAAGCTGACAGTACAGCACTGATGTAACATCAAAGTCAATCACAATCAAAAAATAAAAGAAAAATTAGGCCTCATCTGAATTAAAATCTTTTGAGCATAAAAAGTCATTATCAACAGAAAAGATAACTCACAAAATGGGAATTTTTCAAAGCATTTATTTTATAGAGATTAATATCCAGAATATATAAAGAACTCATACTACTCAACAGCAACAAAAAAAATCAACAACCATTTTTAAAATGGGCAAATGATGATAGACATTTCTCCAAAGAAGATAGACATATGACCAACAAGCACATTAAAATATGCACAACATCACTAATCATTAAGGATATGAAAATTGAAATGAGTTAATACTTCCCACCTGTTGGGATGACTATTAATAAATAAAAAATAAGTGTTAGCATGTATATGGAGAAAATGGAACCTTCATACATCACTGATGAGAATGTAAAATGACCCAGCCACTATGGAAAATGGTATGGCAGTTCCTCAAAAAATTAAATATAGAATTATCACCACTTGACCCAGCAATTTCCCTTCTGAGTGTTTACCCAAAATAATTGGAAGCAAATACTCTTAACAGATATTTCTACACCAACGTTCATAGCAGCATTATTCACAGTAGCTGAAAAGTAGAATCTTATTTTTTTTATTTGTTTTAATTAGTTACACATGTCAGTACAATAACCTTGACATATCATACATTTGAATCAGATGGGATACAATATCTCATTTTTCTGAGTACACAGGTTGCAGAATCACATTGGTCATGCATTCACATATATATTCACAGTAATAATAATGTCTGTTTCATTCTATTATCCTTCCTATCTCCCCAACCCCTCCTCTCCCCTCCCATCACTTCTCTCTACCTAATCTAGGGTAATGCTATTCTTTTTTTCTCACATCTTCATACATGTATTTTGTATAACAATGAGGGTCTCCTTCCACCATCCATGCAATTCCCCTTCTCCCTCCCTTTCCCTCCCACCCCTATGTAGAGGTAATCTTCTTCCCATGCTCTTCCTCTCTTCCCCATTTTGAGTCACCCCCTTTATATCAGAGAAGACATTCAGCATTTGTTTTTTTTGGAGATTGAGTAACTTCACTTAGCATAATCTGCTCTAATGTCATCCATTTCCCTGCAAATGCCATGATCTTATTATTTTTTAGTGCTGAGTAATATTCCATTGTGTATATATGCCACATTTTTTTTTTCATTCATCCATTGAAAGGCATCTAGGTTGGCTTCACAATCTAACTATTGTGAATTGTGCTGCTATAAACATTGATGTGGCTGTGTCCCTGTAGTATGCTGTTTTTAGGTCCTTTGGGTATAGTCCAAGAAGAGGAATAGCTGGGTCAAATGGTGGTTCCATTCCCAGCTTTCCAAGGAATCTCCATACTGCTTTCCAAATTGGCTGCACCAATTTGCAGTCCCACCAACAGTGTATGAGTGTACCTTTTTCCCGAATCCTCACCAGCACTTGTTGTTGTTTGACTTCATAATGGCTGCCATTCTTACTGGAGTGAGATGGTATCTTAGAATAGTTTTATTTGCATTTCTCTGACTGCTAGAGATGATGAGCACTTTTTTGTATACTTGTTGATTGATTGTATATCCTCTTCTGAGAAGTGTCTGTTCAGGTTCTTGGCCCATTTGTTGATTGGTTATTTATTTATTTTGTTTGTTTGTTTAGCTTTTTGAGTTATTTGTATACCCTAGAGATTAGAGCTCTATCTGATGTGTGAGGGGTAAAAATTTGTTCCCAGGATGTAGGCTCCCTATTCACCTCACATATTATTTCTTTTGCGGAGAAAAAACTTTTTAGTTTGAATCTATCCCATTTAACGAAAGGCACTAACACTTTAATGGTTCTAAAATGGTGGATAATAGCATTATGGGTGGCATTATTTTCTTCTTTATACTTTTATCTATTTTATCAATGTCCCATGAGAAATATATTTTACTTTATTATTAAAAAATAAATATTAAAAAGAAAAAAATAAGCTTAAAAGACTAATGAATAATCAATTAAACTGAGTTCCTCTATGGAATGGGTAACTTGTAGGGATGGGAAAAGACAGCTACAATCTGCCTACAATGATGTATGTGAAAAGATATTCTCTTACTTACAGTCCACTAAACAGTGTTATAAATTAAACCTCATGAATTAACTAGCTAAATTTTAGGTTTGTTATTAATTGCATAAAAATACTCTTTCCTTTTTAAGGTGATCCGAATAACACTTCAACTAAGGAGACAAAAGATTCTACCAAATTGAAGGAACCAGAAAAGAGGTCAGCTACATTCATTTGACAAATCTAGTAGGAACCAAATACTCAAATACATACAGGATTACTTGTCAACACACCAGTACTTTTGTGATTGTATAATATCAAAATCCACTTCAGGTCCACAAATCACCATATTTTTATACTAATTTTTTAAAAATAAGATTATATGGATACTTCTGTCCAGTCTCTGTACATATTGGAAAAATGAATAAAATGACATGAATTTAATTTATGAATCTGTCATTTATGAGCTATGAAATATATTTGGTTACTAAAAATTTTTAATCTTTGATTATCTCAGTTATAAAATGAAATAATGATGTGATATGCTAGGTACGTAGAACAGAGCCTGCTTGGTACATAGTTAAGTGCTCAATAAATTATATCTTTGAATATTGATTAGTGTAACATTTCTTCTGCTACTTTTTTATGATATGAGCATTACTATTGGGGCCTTCCTACATCTCATTATGAGTCTCTGAGACCATTCATGTCACATTCACTTTTGAAAAAGAAGACATTCTAAATAGACTTTCCGGGGCTGGGGATGTGGCTCAAAGGATAGCACGCTCGCCTGGCATGCACGGGGCGCTGGGTTCGATCCTCAGCACCACATAAAAATAAAATAAAGATGTTGTGTCCACGAAAAACTAAAAAATAAATTTTAAAAAATAGACTTTCCACTGTCAGCTCTGCCTTCACATCTATTCACTTATCTCCGTCTTGATTATGACATCTGAGCCCAAACTTCCATCATTTCTTTCCTATACTGTTGCAATAGACTCCCAATTTGTTTCCCCAATTCT
Source organism: Marmota marmota marmota (assembly GCF_001458135.2). Classification (NCBI taxonomy): domain Eukaryota; kingdom Metazoa; phylum Chordata; class Mammalia; order Rodentia; family Sciuridae; genus Marmota; species Marmota marmota. The sequence continues at coordinate 23,319,636 of NW_026000016.1, read as the reverse complement.
TCTAGTCATTTCTCAACATAATTGGAGATTTTTTTAAAAAAATTGAAATAGTTGAGTAGCCATAAAAGAATATTTATAAAATATAAACTTAATAACTTCCCATTATTCTGAGTAGAAGAAAAATATCTTGGCTAGTTTAAAAAGTCCCTGTCCATCTCTCCAGAGTTATGACCTAATCTTTCCTCTAACTGTGCTTCAGTGACACTGGCTTTTGTTTCCCTCCACTTCCTCAAACTAGCAATGATCCTTTGACTTCAGGGTCTTGGCACATGTGTTCCTTCTGCTCAAAATTCTATACTTCTATGTTTTGCCAAAGCCCAATCATTCTTCAGGTATCAATTTAACTGGTGCTTCAAAAAAGACCTTCCCTAACTTCTGCAATCTAAATTAGTTATCCCTGCTATTATTCTTCATGATATGCTTGACTCTTTATTCTTTATTCTTATCATGGTTTAGTATTAATTTTCCTTTCCTGTGAAAAGGGGATTCTGATTTTGTTCAGAGTAACTGATATGTTATAGCCACTCAATAATATTTGCCAAAAGAACTATCACATATTACACAGGGCTAGAAATTTCAGACAAGATTGTGTAAATACTTATACATTAAAGGTTGCTAATAAACTTCAGTTTGGTGATATACAAAGTGTGTTGAGATCAGGCTTAAATCTCTGTCCAGCCCTATCAACACCAGCCTTATCACAGTAGGACTTGAATTTCATGAACCAGGAGTGACTTGAGTTGACCTAGACTAGAAAATACTCACCAGATTTACCCTGCCCAGGATTAGCCACATTAAACTAAATCAACCTCTAGGATTTGGCTGAGAAGAATATAGAGTGAATACTATTTGCTTATATCTACATAAAGTGAAGAATTATCATATTTTCTCTCAAAAGACAAATAAACTTGCAGCTACTTAATTAGCCTAAAATAAAAATGAAATGTGTGTATACATTAAATTAAAATATGTACATAAATTAACTATACATGTATATATGTATTAAATTAAAATGTATGTTAAACATACTTTTAGAAATATAAAAATGATACGTTTGAATGAATTAAATTTTAAAATATATAAAGGAATATATTAAATAAAGGTTGACTACAGATCTCTTACACATATGGGACTTTAAAAATAGTAACTAATTTACATGACTTATCAAAGGAACAGTTATACATTAATTCTAAAACTTTTCTGTCAACACTTGAACTATATTATAGTTTTTAATAAAAATGAAACTTTTATATATTGAAAGAAATTTCTGAGCTGCTTTCTAAAACTAAACCTTCACCCTTCCTTTCATTTCTACCCAGCAATGAAAATCTGTGGTATCTGGAGAAAAATCCTGATAAATTAACAATAATGATTCAAAAGCTTTTTGTGTTTGCTTTTACTTGGGCATTTGGAGGAAGTTTAAAGCATGAAGATGATACACTATTTTATCCAACTTTTGAGCCTGATTCTGTTTCGGAAGTAACCTATGATTTTGACAAACTTGTACGTGAATTATTTGAAGACAATTCACAAGGAGGTAAGTTCTGGCTGGGAGGAATCATTATTTTGCTTATTATTTTAAAATAGTTTTTAAATTGTTGATGGACCTTTACTTTATTTATTAATTTATTTATGTGTGGTGCTGAGAATCAAAGCCAGTACCTCACACATGCCAGGCAAGCGCTCCACCACTGAGCCACAGCCCAGCTCTATTTTGCTTATTTTAAAATATTAATTAGAAGCAATTATTGTACTTATATTGACTAGGCCCATCTTTTGAAGTGTGAAGATTAAAGGTAAAATAGTATTAAGAAACAACACCTTTATGCTAATGAAGGGGGTTAAAGAAAATTAGATTCCTGATTGGTTCCAGATGCAATGAGAAGCTAGAACACTAGTGAAGCAAAAGGGAAAGCCTATGAACTCAGCCTTAGCCCATCAGCTGTGTAACGATCCATACTATCCACACCACCATGTAGCAGGAACTTCTGCAGGAGTAGAATATTTAGTCTTATATTTTTATTTTAATTCTGAGTTATTTTATAAAGTCTTGTGCTTTATATTTATAGGTCAGTTCTAACAGGTGGAATCTATCCTAGTAACCTAAAATACTAACCCTTCCCATTTAGCTGTTGCTGATTAAAGAAACTTTGAATAGATAAAGAGATTGTTAATGCAGGTACCAAAAAGAGACAAAATATGAATGTATTTAGAAGAACCTTGTAAAACAAAGATGGGATCTTTTTTGTGTGGTGCTGGGGATTGAACCTAGGACCTTGTGCATGTAAGGCAAGGACTCTACCAACTGAACCATATCCCAAATATATTTGGCTACTAAATATTTTTAATCTTTGATTATCTCAGTTATAAAATGAAATAATTAAGTAATGTGCTAGGTGCGTAGAATAGAGCCTGCCTGGTACATAGTTAAGTGCTCAATCAATGCAGTCTTAATTCTTAATTCAGTCTTCTGAATTACTATAAACAGTTCCATTTAAGACATCTGGATGGGAGCAGAGGTGTAGCTCAATAAGAGAGCGCATGCGTAGTTTTTGCTAGGACCTGTGTTCAATCCTCACAGTCAAAAATGCACATATATATATAAACATCTGGATGACAAGTTTTATGTAATTTCCTATAGAAATTAACTTTTAATTTCAAAGCATTGCATGTTAATTTGTTATTGAAGTTAACTATTCAATTTTATGCCTCTTTTTTTAAAAAAAAATATTTTTTAGAAGTATTTGGACGCAATACCTTCATTTTATTTATTTACTTCTATGTGGTGCTGAGGATCAAACCCAAGGCCTCACACTTGCTAGACAAGTACTTTACCACTGAGCCACAATCTCAGCACCTGCTAACTTTTAAAGATAGATAAACTACCTTGATTTATTGTCAGGCAGATCATAAACTAGAAATGTTTTATTAAAAATGTAAAAGCTATACACAAAATAAAGGAATTTTCGATGAGTTGTTAAAGTGTACTAAGGTATTTGTTGTCTTTGAAAAATAGGATTAAAAAATCAACTTTTAATTTGTTAGAACAATGTATAAAATAGCATATTGATTTGAAGCACACAGAAAGTAATTAATAATTATATGTGATGCAAATACAAAAAAAAGAATAGCAATACTATATGATGAAGTAAAATTTATGCCAAAAGATTAAAGAGGATTCGAGAAAAACACTACATTAAAAAACAACAACCCTAGCTGGCCAAGGTGTAATCCCAGAGGCTTGGGAGATTGGGGCAGAAGGATCATGAGTTCAAAGCCAGCCTCAGCAAAGGAATAGCGTGAGGCACTAAGTAACTCAGTGAGACCCTGTCTCTAAAATAAAATTTAAAATAGGGCTGGGGATGTGGCTCAGTGCCCAAGTTCAATCCCCAGTACGAAAACAAACAAACAAACAAACAAAAAATCCACAAAACATAAAACAACCATGAACTTGTAGGACTATAACAATATAGTCTTTTAATAGCAAAATCTGATAGAATTCTAACAGGTAATAAATAATTCTAAGATTATAAGAGATTTTTAATTTGTCTCTATGATAAATTGAAAGATTGAAACAGGCAAAAAATTATAAGGTGTATGTTAACACTGTTTTACATATACATTTATCATTTTAAATATTAACATTGTTATCTTTGTATAGTAAAATAATTGCTTAATTATTTTGCTTTTCATTATTCAATATCTTCAACAATTTTCTACTGAGAAAATATATTACTTTTAAAATGGAAAATCCATGTGATTTACAAATAAGTATCAATATTCTCTTATGTATTGGTTTAGCCACAACCAGTACATTTCTATCATTTAAAAACATCATGTGTGTTTACATAATAAGAAACAGAACTTTAAGGTAAGGTTTCAAGGCTATCAGATCAAAATTCACCTTAATTTCTGGATTATAAAAAGGACAAAAAGTTAATCAGTTTTTGCTTTTATACAATTAAATATTATGAAAAAAGACAGACTTATTTAATATATTTGGACATACCTTTCTTAATAATCATATATTTCAGTTAGAGTTCATATTCTTAAATAAATCTCTTTCTTATGTGGATCTATTTATCAATCTCAAATGTAGGTATCAGTCTACCAACTGGTAAACGGTCTATCTTTGGGTATTTTGTGGACATACTACAATGTGAATTCATACCTTGGTCAGATTTAGTTCCTAATATTCAGACAATAATTCAAAGAGGTAAGGGTAATTATACAAATTTCTTGTAATTTGTAATTTTTTGTAATTTCTTCAAAATGCTGAGGATACTGTATTTGTAAAATTAGTTATATATCAGCAACTTTAATTATTAATACATTCCAAATTTGTGTAGAGACCAGTTTGGATCCGCATTTACAAAACGTGCCTTAAAAATAACTTTTGAATACTACTTTATGAGAAATCTGGAGTATTTTGAGTCATTTGCACATTGTAAAACTGAGTTCATTGAAAGTCTTATTAATCACAATATTTATTATTTCAATTAGCTATGATTATTGAAAGGAGAAAATGGTAAGGTTCACATCTAAAATAGGAAAAGTATGTATGTAAGAACTTACACTTGATTATATAGGAAACTACTCATTAGAAAAAATACCATCGTTTGGTGAACATCCATATTTGCTAAATTATTTTTATTCTCAATCTTCTGCTTCTACATAAAACAAAAAAAGACATAGAAACTTGTTGCACTTTAAGAGCTTGGAAGAAGTTTAAGGCAGGAACTTAATGGTCAGGCTTCTTGTCAAGTTCTTACAAATACAGATGGTCCTCAACTTGCAAGTTTTCAACTTTATGGTAGTGTGAAAGCAACACATAATCAGTAAAAACCATACTTCAAATCTGGAATTTGAAATTTGCATCATTTCTCAGACTAGCAATACTGGAATTTGAAATTTTGGATCATTTCTCAGACTAGCAATAGGCAGTATCATACTCTTTTGCAATATTGGACAGTGGCAGTAATCATAGGAATATAAGAGGAAACAACCAATACTCTACAGTGTACTGTTACTAAACTATGCTGTTAAGTAGGTTAGGTGTATCAAATGCTTTTGACTTAACAACATTTTCAATTTACCATGGGCTTATTTGGATATAATCACATCATCAAGGAGGAGAATCAGTATAAGAAGTTTAATGAATGGAAATTGAAATGAATAACTGAAGTCAGGTTTCTCTCATCAAATAATTTCAAAGTTTGGTTGCAAGAGTTTTTGACAGAAACCAACCAGAGCTGTCAGAATCATAGGCATCCAGAAAGTTCTAATTTCAAATTTATTTTTGTTGGAAATACCAAAGTTATATTGTACATTGTTTTGTCACAATAAGCATTGGTGAGAGATCACAGATTCTATTTCATGTTAGTGCTAATATTGGGGGCATTTTTATCTTTAGCTTTTTGCCACTAGATAGAAATATAACTGAATATCATTTGCCTATAATTCAACACCTTCTCCAAATCTAAAACATTCACTTCTCTGGAGACAACTTACCCTACTTGTATGCAAAGGACATAGAAGCAATTAAAACCCTCCTGAACTTTTAAACCAAACTTGTAATGATAATTTTAATGTCACAATACCATGTTTCCCCTGCAGTAAACCACAATATGTAGATTGGGCATCTTAGACATGCTTAAGAAAAAAATCACCTTTTGGTATTATTGCATAGAAAGCTGACTGAAGGAGAAATCCACAACAACTACATGAAGTGCTTTCTCCTGGACTTAAAACTCTATGGGGTTATCACTGAGCACAGATGTGATAAATCATGATGCAGAATTCCTTTTCCTACTATCATGGTGGAATAGTTATTGAAAGAAAACATTTTGCATGTGAATTGAGTTATATATTTTACTTCAATTTCCACTAATATTTGAGGAGTTCAAATATGAATTGTGTAGTAATTAAGATTAATTAACAGTGCTGAAAATTATGCTTTATACAGCTTATTGAGGATATAATATCTATTTAACAATCTACACATAATTTTGATTGAAACAGTCATGTTTTTTTATCAGTCAGGTTGACTGTTAAATGTTCAAGGAGGACAAAAACCAAAGCTTCTTTCCTTCCACTCTTTCTCTCTCACACAAACACGTATAATTTAATCTGACCTATTAAGGGCTCTCCCCTCTGTAGAAAGGTGAACTACCTTAAGCGAGCCCTTACGTGGCCAGATACCCTATCCTGAGTGACCTAAGGAACCTCAAATCTTGAACTAAGGTTATCTGTGACTATTTTCTAGCATCCACTAAAAAGCTAATAGAATAGGACTATTTTCCTAAATCATATATTATTCATACAAACAATATTTTCAAATTTAATACTCAGTTAAAGGTAATTAGCAGAATCAAGATTATCACCATAAATTAACAAGACTTGAATGACTAGAATTACCGGCTATATATTCTGAGACATCCATACTTACTATGTTTAAAGAAATAAAAAATAAGCTTGAAAATACCTGAAAAGAATCAGAAACTATGAAAATGTGGCACAATTTGAAAAAGAATCAAACAGACCCTCTAGAGATGAAAAATGCAGCCAAATACGACCAGTGTAACTCCACATCATCTACAACTGCAATAATGGGATCCTAATTAGAATAAATTGTTCTCTCTGTATGTATAACATGTTTAAATACAGTCTACTATCATATATATCTAAAAAGAACAAATAAAAATAGTTATAAAGGAAAAAATGACAACAAAAACAACCTACTTAAAGAGAAAAGGAAGCATTTTCATTAAAATCCAACATTTCAACTTAATGTTTTTTTTAATTTTTTGTAGCTGTAGATGGACAGAATGCCTTTATTTTATTTGTTTATTTTTATCTGGTGCTAAGGATCCAACTCAGTGCCTCGTACATTCTAGGCAAGTACTGTCACTGTGCTACAGCCCCAACCTCTTAATGTTGTTTTGAAGATGCTAACCAATGCAGTTAAAAAAGAGAAAAAAATTAGATATGTAAATTTGAAAAGGAGATGGTTAGATTTTATTATTTGCAGATATTAAAATATTTATGAAACCCAAGAATACCTTAAAATGATAAACTATAAGTAAAAGTATAAAGAATATGAATAAACAATTCATAGAAAAATAAACACTTCTTACATATAAAGAGTTGATTCATATATGAGAAATTCAAGTTAATCTACAATTAGATATAATTTTTACCTGTAATTTTGGTGAGGATCAAGAAGTTTGATACCTTTCACGAAGGCATGAAGATATAGACTCTCAAATATTGGAGAGCAATTTGTCAATATCCATCAAATTATATATCATATGACAGTTTATATTGATCCAAAACTCTACTTATAAAAAAATTAGTCCACATATATGTGAAATAACATATGTGTATTACTTAACTCAGACTTGTTTGTAATAGCAAAAGATTGAAAACATCATAAATGTCCATAAGTAGAGCACTGGGTAAAAAAAAGAAAAATTTTGCATGATACATTTGTTAAATGGAATGATACTGATCAGAAAAAAATCTTTTAATGGCTTATAAGAAAGTTTCTTTTTGGATTTATATTTGTGTGTGTGTTTTATTTTACATCAAATTGCCTATGTTTGGCTATTTTTTACTTTTACAAATGTCAATCTTTAAAATAGTTAAATTTCTTTATAATATGTTGAATTTTTTTCAGAAAGTATTAAGTACCCAAAATGTTAGTTTAATATTTCTAAGTCATTAGAAACTTTTCTTTTTTAACTTAGGGACTTCATTACTGACTGACATTCAAGAATCTGGTGACAACATATTGAAGATGATAGAATGTGGAGAGTACATTAATTATGTTGCTACCAGAGACACAACATGCCTTTCTTTTCTCATGAGCCTTCTCTTAAAGAATTCCTGCCCTGTGCTTCTCACAGGTATTTTTTAAAAATGTAAATGAAGGGGTATTTTAGAGTTAGGAGGAAATATTACTTGGTCCAAACATGCGAAATGGGAAAAAATAGGTCCTGAAAAGTTTTGGTGACTATATAAATTCACATCCTTACTAACAGTGTATAAAATGCCCATTTCCCTACATATTTTCTAGTAGAGGACATTGTGAATCTTTTTCATCTTTTCATTACCTTCAGGAAAATTCTAGCAGTAGAACTACTGGGTAAATATATAACTGGTCTCCATGCCTGTGGGCTGAGGTCCTTGGAGGTCCACTAATGGTAACATTGATTGGTTTAATTAAATCTACACATGTAATTCCTCAACCGGAAGCTAAATTTTTCACTTTTTTACTTTTACCAAAGGAATCACTCTATAGCTTCCATTGTTTCTGAACATTTATTTCAACTTAATCACCTTTTCCAGTTTTCTAACTTATATGGTCCATCACCAGAGGCAAGTAGTACCATTTTCCCAGTTCCATATTCAAAGAATTCCAGCAAGGTGACTCTCAGGTAACCATAGCTTGCCTTTAATTTCATCTAAGGAATGAATTATCAAGTCATGAGTCCCTGTTCTGCCTCAATAAAGAATTTATCATCAGATTTCTCCCTCCGATTGTCTTAGCAAATGTTGTCAAGGAATTTTATTTCATGTAGTATTTCTAGTGTGCTATAGGCAAAACAATTTGTGATGGGCTTAATGAACATTAGATAAAAATATATAGACAGTAGAATGAATCAGATATAACTTTCCTTTGCTCTTAAATGAATACATGACTAGTGTAACTCCACATTATGTACAACTACAAGAATGGGATCCTAATTGGAATGGGTTGTACTACATGTATGTATGTCAAAATGCACTCTACTGTCATGTATATATAAAAATAACAAATTTTTAAAACCCCATTAGCTCCTTATCTATTCTTTTGTAAAATATGTAAATAATGTAGACTCTGAGAAGGATACATATTAACTCACTTACCTAGCCAGTATCACATTTTAAAAAGGGAAAAGCAAAAACATACTTTTCATGTAAATTTCAGATGAAGGAAAATGCTATTGTTTCCTCAGACACCTAGGCTAGAGGTCTAACTCTGGGGATCCCAATAAACCAGGTCTGTTACACTATTAGTTCGTTTTAATATGTTAACATATGTCATTTTCTGGCATGTAATTCTAACCTAAAATATTTTTCCCTCTTAGGAGAATGTGGTGTTGGGAAAACTGCTACCATTAACCAAATGCTTGAAAAGTTAGAGAACTCCGGAGCATTTGATATAAAATATGGGTCAATTTTAGGAGATGTCCTATTACATAATGAGATCAAAAAATCAAGGTTGTATATATTAAACTTTAAATTTTATTCATCTATTATTTAGATTCTATTTATAAAAAAAATGTTGGCCTTAACATATATGTGCCTTGTTTTTAAAAAACAAATCTATGCAATGAGTTGCCTGAAATTCCATCATGATATATTTCTTTTATTTTATACCTTTATTTTTTAATAAATTTTTTATGTATTTTAATTAGGTATAATAACAGAATAATATTTTATTTAGTTATTTATTTTATGTGGTCCTGAGGATCGAACCCAGAATCCCAGAATCTCACATGTGCTAGGCAAGTGCTCCACCACTGAGCTACAACCCAGCCCCATATATATTTCTATGTAATAAAAAAGTCACAAGGCAAAATTGCAGAATGATATATAAACTATGTGTGTAAAATATATGCAAAGAAAAAAGCCTGAAAGAATATGCACCAAAATGTTAAGACCATGAGTAATTTTTTCTGGTTATCATTATTTTCTCAATGTTTTGTAACAAATGTTACTTTTATTAAACTAAAAAAAGTAAATCTATTATATAAAAATGCAGAGTTATTCAAAAGAAGAATTTTCCTAATCTCCCCTTTATGTTTTCAATTTAAATGCTCTCACTTAAAAATAATAATTGTTTATATTTGTGGGGTGTTATGTTTTGATATGCATTATGAAATGATTACTTCAGCTAATTAACACATCTATCACCTCACTACTATTTTTTAGAGTGAGAACATTTAAATTTTTTTTATTTGCTATATTGAAATAGGCAATACATTAGTATTAACTGTAGTCATCACTATGCAAGAGACCTTGAAATCTTATTCCTATATCTAACTGAACATTGTTCTCTGACCATTCCCTCCCACCTCACCTCCTTACCTCTGGAAACCACCATTCTATCCTTTGCTTCATCTTTTTTATATTCCAAATATAAGTGAGATTATGCACTATTTGTCTTTCTGTGCCTGACTTGTATCTCTTGGCATAATGTCCTCCAGGTTCATCTATGTTGTCACAGATGACAAGATTTCATCCTTTTTAAGGCTGAACAGTATACCATTTTGTATATATACATTTTATTTATCCATTTATCCACTGATTAGTGGTTAGTGCCATATCTTGGCTATTGTAAGTAATGCTGCAGTGAACATTGAAATGTAGATGTCTATTCAACATACTGATTTCAGTACTTTGGGGTATATACCCAGAAATGGGATTGCTGTATCATATAGTAATTCTAGATGTAGTTTTTTGAGGAGCCTCCATACTGTTTTCCAGAATGTCTATACTAATTACATTTCTATGGACAGTGTACAAGGGTTCCTTTTCTTCCACAGTCCTTGTGATTTTCCTTTTCCTGATGACTAATGATGTTGAATATTTTCCCATAAACCAATTGGCTATTTGTATGTCTTCTTTTGTGAAATGAGTTGTGACCATTTTTTAACTTTTCTTTTCATCTAGTAGTTTGAGTTCCTTATATATTTTGGATACTAACTCCTTCTCAAATGTATGGTTTGCAAATATTTTCTTCAATTCCATAAGTTGTTTCTTCATTCTGTTGTTTCTTTTGTTGTATAAAAGCATTTTAATGTTTTTTTCATATTTTATTGGTGCATTGTAATTGTGTAATGCACATAATTACATAATGATACATAATGGTGAGATTCGTGATTACATATTCATACATGCACACAATTCAACAATATAATTTGGCCAATATCATTTGGAAGTACTTCCCCTTTCCTTCCTGTCCTCCCTCCCTTTGATCCCTTTCCTCTATTCTGCTGATTTCCCATTGATTTTATTGAGATTCCCCCATATTTCTTTTCCTTTTTCCTCTCTAGCTTCCAAAATTTTCCCTAATTTATATGATAGCATTTCTTGGATAGAGGTGAAATAATTTTGATGATGTAAAAACAAACATATATTAGGTGCTAAAAAAAAAAAGAAAAAAAAGTCTATGAACATAACGCCTAAACATGCATTCTGAGTTTGAGTCTTCTTTTTCATGAAAAGAAAAGAAATTCTTTTCTTTTTTTTTAACATCTTCATACATGTATTTTGTACAACAATGATGTCTCCTTCCACCATCCATGCAATTCCCCTTCTCCCTCCCTTTCCCTCCCACCCCTCTTCCCATGCTCTTCGTCCCTACCCCATTTTGAGTCACCCCCCTTATATCAGAGAAGACATTTGGCATTTTTGTGGGGGGATTGGCTAACTTCACTTAGCATAATCTGCTCTAATGCCATCCATTTTCCTTCAAATGCCATGATCTTATTATTTTATAGTGCTGAGTAATATTCCATTGTGTATAAATGCCACATTTTTTTTATCCATTCATTCATTGAAGGGCATCTAGTTTGGCTCCACGGTTTAGCTATTATGAATTGTGCTGCTATAAACATTAATGTGGCTATGTCCTTGTAGTATGCTATTTTTAGTTCCTTTGGGTATAGTCCAAGAAGAGAAATAGCTGGGTCAAGTGGTGGTTTCATTCCCAGCTTTCCAAGGAATCTCCATACTGATTTCCAAATTGGCTGCACCAATTGCAGTCCCACCAGCAGTGTATGAGTGTACCTTTTTCTCTGCATCCTCACCAGCACTTGTTGTTTGTCTTCTTTTTTTTTTTAATTTTTTATTGTTGGTTGTTCAAAACATTACAAATTTCTTGACATATCATATTCCACACTTTGATTCAAGTGGTTGTTTGTCTTCTTAATGGCTGTCATTCTTACTGGAGTGAGATGGTATCTTAGAGTAGTTTTAATTTGCATTTCTCTGATTGCTAGAGATGATGAGCATTTTTTCATATATTTGTTGATTGATTGTATATCCTCTTCTGAGAAGTGTCTGTTCAGGTCCTTGGCCCATTTATTGATTGGATTGTTTGGGGTTTTTTGGTGCTTATCTTGTTCAGCTCTTTATATACCCTAGAGATTAGCACTCTATCTGATGTGTGAGGGGTAAAAATTTGTTCCCAAGATGTAAGTTCCCTATTCACCTCACATATTATTTCTCTTGACTGAGAAAAAGCTTTTTAGTTTGAATCCATTCCATTTGTTGATTCTTGGTTTTAATTCTTGTACTATAGACGTCTTATTAAGGAACTTGGGACCTAGCCTCACGTGATGGAGATTGGGGCCTACTTTTTCTTCTATTAGACGCAGAGTCTCTGGTTTAATTCCTAGATCCTTGATCCATTTTGAGTTAACTTTTGTGCATGGTGAGAGATAGGGTTTCAATTTCAATTTTGTTGCATATGGATTTCCAGTTTTCCCAGCACCATTTGTTGAAGATGCTATCCTTTCTCCAGTGCATGCTTTTGGCACCTTTGTCTAATATAAGGTAGTTATAATTCTGTGGGTTAGTCTCTGTGTCCTCTATTCTGTACCATTGGTCTACCAGCCTATTTTGGTACCAGTACCAAGCTGTTTTTGTTACTATTGCTCTGTAGTATAGATTAAGGTCTGGTATAGCCTTACCACCTATTTCACTCTTCCTGCTTAGAATTGCTTTAGCTATTCTGGGTCTCTTATTTTTCCAGATGAATTTAATGATTGCTTTTTCTATTTCTATGAGGAATGTCATTGAGATTTTGATCAGAATTTCATTGAACCTGTATAGTGCTTTTGGTAGTATGGTCATTTTAATAATATTAATTCTGCCTATCCAGGAGCAAGGTAGATCTTTCCATCTTCTAAGGTCTTCTTCTATTTCTCTTTAGGGTTCTGTAGTTTTCATTGTATAAGTCTTTCACCTCTTTTGTTAGGTTGATTCCCAAGTATTTTATTTTTTTTGAAGATATTGTGAATGGAGTGATTGTCCTCATTTCCATTTCAGAGGATTTGTCATTGATATACAGAAATGCCTTTGATTTATAGGTGTTGATTTTATATCCTGCCACTTTGCTGAATTTATTTACTAGTTCTAGAAGTTTCTTGGTAGAGTTTTTTGGGTCTTCTAGTATAGAATTATATCATTAGCAAATAGTGCTAGTTTAAGTTCTTCTTTTCCTATAGTTATTCCTTTAATTTCTTTTGTTTGTCTAATTGCTCTGGCCAGTATTTCAAGAACTATGTTGAATAGAAGTGGTGAGAGAGGGCATCCCTGTCTTGTTCCAGATTCTAAAGGGAATGCCTTTAGTTTTTCTGCATTTAGAATGATGCTGGCCTGAGGCTTAGCATAGAGAGCTTTCACAATGTTGAGGTAAGTTCCTGTTATCCCTAGTTTTTCTAGTGTTTTGAAGATATAGGGGTGATGTATTTTGTCAAATGCTTTTTCTGCATCTATCGAGATGATCATATGGTTCTTATCTTTAAGTCCATTGATGTGATGAATTACATTTATTGATTTCTGTATGTTGAACCAACCTTGCACCCTGGGGATGAATCCCACTTGATCATGGTGCACGATCTTTTTGATATGTTTTTGTATCCAATTTTCCAGAATTTTATTGAGGATTTTTGCATCTATATTCATTAGAGATATTGGTCTGAAGTTTTCTTTCTTTTAGGTGTCTTTGTCTGGTTTTGGAATCAGGGTGACATTTTAATGTTTTTTAATTATTTTTTTTTAGTTGTAGATGGACACAGTACCTTTATTTTATTTGTTTTTATGTGGTGCTGAGGATCAAACCCAGTGCTTCACACGTGCTAGGAAAGCACTCTACCACTGAGCCATAACCCACTTGAGCCCTAAAAGCATTTTAATTTGATGCATTCCCATTTTTCTATTGCTTTTGTTGCTATGCTTTGGGGATTATATAAAAAATCTTTGCCCCGACCAATACTCTTTATAGTTTTTTTCCTAGTACTTTAATAGTTTCAGATGTGACATTTAGGTCTTTAGTTCATTTTGAGTTGATTTTTGTATAAGTTGTGAATAATGGTCCAACTTCATACTTCTGCATATGGATATCTAGTTTTCATGAAACCATTTATTGAAGAGACTCTCATCTCCCCATTATGTGTCTCTAGCATCTTTATCAAAAATCAATTCACCATAAGTGTCTGAGCTTATTTATGGGCTCTTTGCTCCATTTCTCATTGTGTATGTTTATGTTACTATTATGTTGGCTTGATCACTATGCATTTATAGCATATTTTGAAATTAGATGGTGTGATGCCTCCAGCTTTTTTCTTTCTGCTCAAGACTGCTTTGACTATTTGGAGTCTTTTGCAGTTCCATAGGAAAAATGAAACATGACATTGGACTTTGTAGATTGCTTTAGATAATGTGGACATTTTAACAATGTTAATTTTTAAAATATTTTTTAGTTGTCAATGGACCTTTATTTTATTTACTTATATGCAGTATTGAGAATTGATACATGCTAGGCAAGTGCTCTACTACTGAGCTACAACCCCAGCCCAACAATGTTAATTCTTGTAATCCATGAATTCAAAATATGTTTCCATTTATTTGTATTTTCTTCAATTTTCCTCATCAGGAAATTTTTTTTAAGTTTTCAGTGTATAGATTTTGCATCTCCTAGTTGAATAATTACTCCTAATTATCTTAATGACATTATATATTGGATTATTTATCTTTTTCAGATGGTTTGCTGCTAATGTATAGAAATATGATTTTTGTGTCTTGATTATGTATCCTGTAACTTTACTGAATTCACTTACCAATTCCAACAGTTTTATGGTGGATTTTCAGGGTTTTCTACATAAAATGTATGTCATCAGCAAATAGAAACAGTTTTACTTCTTCCTTTCCTATTTGGATGCCTTTATTTTATCTTGATTAATTTCTCTGAGACTTTCAGTACCATATTGGAAAAAAGTGATAAGAATGGGTATCCTCATCTTTCTGCTTTTCACTACTCAGACTGATGTTAATTGGGGGCTTTTCACATGTGGACTTTATTGTGTTGACATACACTCCTTCTATGCCTAATTCTCTGGAGTTTTTATCATGAAAAAGTATTGAACTTTTTGAAATGTTTTGAGTTTTTTTCTGCATCCATATTATAATTTTGTCCTTCATTTGTTAATTTGTGTGTGTCAAACCATCCTTGCATTCCCAGGAATAAATCCACTTGATCATGTTGAATGGTCTTTATAATGTGCTGTTGAATTTAGTTTTATTAAGATTTTGCATATGTGTTCATCAGAGTTAATACCTCTAATTTTCTTATAGTATCATGTTCTGGCCTTGGGATCAAGTTAATGCTAGCCTTGTAAAATGAGTTTAAAAATATTCCTCCTTCTTGACTTTTCTGGTAGAGATTGAGAAGGATTTATATTAGTTCTTCCTTAAATAATTAGTAGAATTCAATATTGAAATATCCAAGTCTGGGCTTTTCTTTGATGGGAGTCTTATTACTGATTCAATCTCCTTGCTTATTATTGGTCTACTGAGATTTTCTACTTAAAGGAAAATCTTCAAATTATGAACAACTAGTTTCATTCCTTTAAATAAGGAATTCTTACACATACTTTAAATATAAATAAATCTAAAATCTCAATTTTTATATAGCATAAAAGATAGCAATAATAATTTTTCTCCTAGAAAAAAAATGTGCCTAATAGATGCAAATAAAGTTTTGTATAACATTTGTTTTGTTGTACTAGAAATATATGAGCTACTTAACAAATACAAAAAGACTTTTGTAAAGAAAAGTTTTATCTCTGTCATTCTGTATTCTGTCTGCCTCTTCCTAAAAGGAGAAGAAAAAGGAACTCTGAATTATACAAATAAAAAGTGCAAATTTCTAAAGTTAATTCTGGTTCTGTTAAAATATTAAAGAAGCCTATTGCTTTTGAATTGAATAAGAAGACAAAATCTTGGAGAGGTTCATAAGACCTTTCCTCTAATCATGAAAGTCAGATAGCCAGCTGTCTATATCATGTACATACTTGGATATCCCATAAACATCTCAACCTTCACAAATCCAAAACATAACTCTTAATTTCTCTTCCAAATCTATATTCCTCCACTGTTCTTTATTTCAACAGAAAAGACTAGGTACTCAAGCTTAACACCTAGGAATCATCCTTGAGTTTCTTCCTATCCATCTTTAAAGTTCCTTCTGATCAATTACGGTCATTGTATCTCCATTCTCACTACCCACATTCTGTCTCTATTATTCGAATCTTCTGTCTTTACACATGTCACAAATTGCTCTAATTCTCCTGTTTCCAAGCCACCATCATCTACATCTTACACTACTAATTATTTTAGAATAGACTCTTACTGCACTTCAAGAAGGCCTTTAAAATTTAGAGAGATAACTTTCTTAAGCATTTAATACAATAGAAATCATTCCTGATCTAAATAATACAAATAATAAGAGTCTAAAAAAATAAATAGGTACGCTTAATAGTGAATTGGATCTTTATTAAGACATACTATTTGGCAAACATACAAAAATCAAACACCTAAATACAAGATGAAAATAAAGACAAGTCTTTTACTGTATGATCCATAAGGCAAACATTTTATAAAGACAGAAGGGAGGTAATGGCTTACTACCTTTAGAAAACACCAATAACTTGGCATCCTAAGAATTTGCCCAGTTCATTTTTAAGTAAGTCCATGTTAAGTTTGAGTTTCAGTTTCAACGTGGATACTAATTTTATCTGTAAAAATATGAATGGGGATGGAGGATAGGGGGACTGTTTTCTTATAGAGGATACAACTAAAATCAGCCACATGTTATTTCATTTTTTAATATAGATATAATTGTAAATAAACTAATTTTGAACCTTTAAAACATTTGATTCAATAGCCTAAAGCAGAACATCAGCGTCTTGTTTACTGAAACCCATAAGATATCAAGTAGAAAACATGGTATGTATTAATACAGTTTCAAAAGTTCTCTATCTCAACTGTATGTAAGTCATTTCTTTTAGAAATCTCAGAAGGAAAAATTCAAATTGATAATTTAATATTAAAAAGTCCTCAAAAAATACCCAGTACTCTCTCAAATTGTTCTAATCTCTTCAAAAGATAGAGGAGAGACAGTAGAGAAGATTTACCTCCTTTGTCAATGAACTCGGATGAAATCTAGAAGTAACTGAACACACTTTCATGGTTTTAAACATAATGCAATAGAAAATTATGATTCTATAAGTTCTCAAATCAGGCCATGTGATACAAACATACATGGAATTTCAGAAGCCTCATCTTTGAAAATTCTGATTTACTAATTTATGGAGCAACAACTCCACTTCTCAAGAAGAAAAGATGGGGCTCTCCTGAGGTAGCTATGGAAAATGAAAGGGAGCCATGTCATCAGGTCCTGCCAGAAGACATTTTGTTCTTAAGCTGCTATAGTACTATCCCAAATTACCCTCTGGATGATCCTCCCTCAGGGAATGTGTGCCAATTTTTATATATTTGCTAGATCTAGCTGCATGCTGCTTTTAGATCTTAAGAAGTTCTGTCTACCTACTAACATGCATAAGTGAGAAGAGGGTCTCTGAGCTTTCATATGGTTACATTTGACTATGGTTGCAGAGAGATACTGTTTACTGTGAAAAAGTAAGGAAACATTCCTAAATTGGTGTTCCTCCTCTCAGAATAGTTTTTTGGAAAAGACAACAAAATAGTAAAATTATATAATTTTCAAATGTTTGAACAGCCTAAAACAAAAATATTCTTAAAGTGTTCTCAATTTGTCTGTCTTTTTTTTGGCATCATAGATAATACTACTAAGAAGCTGTATGATAAAACTGATGAAAGTCATAAAGGAATTATAGTTTCTGCAATAAATTTTAGCACCAATATGACAGTTGCCAAAATGAAGGAGATGATTCTTAAAAAGTTAGTGAGAAAAAACAAAGACACTCTTGGAGCACCTAAAAACAGCAGGGTAAAATACTTCCCTCCCTCCCTGTTAAATAATCTGGCTATGCTATTCAAATGATAAATAATTTATTTTAATTAATATTAGTAAAAAGACTGTTATACCACATGCTCCTGAACTTTCCTAGAATATGCACTTTATAATGGAAACTCCGGTTTTCAAATCAATATAATTCAATTTTCCAACATGGAGAATTATACTGATTGAGAATTACTAAGGCCAAAAGAAACCACTGAAATCTGAATAAAGATAAGAATACTGGAAAATGGGTTAGATGCTAACCTTGTGGTAACAAGAGAAGAGCCTTGTAACAACTCCCTCTTCTTCCTTCCTTCCTTCCTTCCTTTCTTTCTTTCTTTTTTTCTTTCTTTCTTTCTTTCCTGAGGATCAAACCCAGGGCTTCACACATGCAAGGCAAGTGCTCTGTCACTAAGCTACATCCACAACCTTTTTTATTTTTTTATTGTGAGATAGTATCTTACTAAGTTGCCCAGGCTGGCCTTGAACTTGTGATCCTTCTGCCTCAACCTCCTGAGTATCTGGGATTATAGACATGCACCACAGAGCTCACCTGTCTGTTTCTTAAAATGGTGTTGGGTATTTCTTTTTCTTACCCTCTGTCTACCTGGATAAGTATGTTAGCTTTTTATCACTGGGATTAAAAAAAAATTAAATCTGGGAAAACAACTTAGAAGGAAAGATTGATTTTGGCTCCTAGTTTCAGAGGTTTTAGTCCATGGTTTCAGAGGTTTTAGTTTCAGAGGTTTTAGTCCATAGTCCTTCTGAGCAGAGGGGTATAGCAGAGGAAAGCTGTTTACCTTTGGGAAGCAGAGACAGCAGAAGAGGCCAGGACAAGATAGAGTCCAACAGGACATGCCCCCAAAGACCTGCTCCCTCCAACTAAGTTCCACCACCTCCCAGTATCCACTCAGAGTATGAATTTATTAATAGATGAATCCACTGATGATGTTAAAGCCCTCATGATCCAGTTACTTCTGAAAAGCCCCACTACTGAACATTGCTTCATTAGGGACCATTGAGCTTTGGGGGGATATTCCATATCCAAATTATGACTGCCCATTTATTCAACCAAATTCTCTGTCACAATAGACATTTACATTGACTCCAATTCAATACCATAAAATAAGCAAAGGGGTAATTCCTACGATATCAATTTCAAGAGCTTTTAAGGGCTTGCTTCAGATTTCCTGATTTTTAACTGATGATTTAGATAATCTTGGTAGATCTTTGCCTTCATAGGTAAACTTTAGAGATTTTGAAAAGGTTAATAATAGCCCAGTTAGATTAGATAATAGTACCTAATTGCACCACTAGCAAGCAAGAAAATTTTAGTTTGTGATACAAAAGAGGGGAAACTGGGTGTCTTACTAAAAATTATATTGACCATTACAAATTAGGTAATTAGGTAATTCAAAGTAAAGAGCTATTTGTATTTTTTAACTAGTTACTTGTCTTGCAAAAAAGACAATTAACTAGTTAATCTAAAGGGCCTAATGCGCAGAGATTTTAATCAGTATATTTCAGCACATAATATTTTCAAAGATGGAAAGTAACACAAGCTTAAAAGTTGGAATTGTGTCTGAATATTCTGCTGGTTGTTCTTGACAATAGCATTTGTAGGAGAATTTTAAAAGTCTAGTTCCAGGTGATAGGCTTATTCCCAAATGAGAGTACATATGAAATAAATAGCTAGACATCTATGATAGTGCCTTGCCAATAATAAGTAAATTCGCTCAATAAGAAAATACTTAATAAGTAATAGGCCTGTTCCTTTGTACAATTACACAATTAGATTATTAGCATCAAATATATTTCTATCATCAGACATAATTATTAGAAGTCCATAGAGGGTGAGCAGATTTTTCATTACTCTGAAAACTTACTGTTTTCTAAGATCTTATCTTCAAAAATAGAACTTGGTATTCTATTTTAATAGAAAAATAGACATGATATTATGTATAATTTTGTTCTTATTCCATAGCGTAATTAATATTTCTAATTCTTACTTTAAACAAAGGTACTACAAGTTGATATGCTTTAAAACATTTTGTTTTCCTTAAGATTATAATATTTATTGATGACATGAATACTCCAGGATCTGATATGTATGAAGCACAGCCACCACTGGAACTGATCAGACAATTGTTAGACATGGGAGGGGTTTATGATACTAAAAGAAATGTATGGAAGGTAAAGTATATGCTAAGATTTTGTTCACATTAAATATTGTTATTTAACAATAAATTAAACATTTGTAGCAGTGTGAAGTAAATTAAGTGAGAAATCTAGACAGTATAGCCATATGGACATGTTAAAATGAGTCTAAGAGCCTAAATTAATCATGTCAATTACATCTTTGCATTTTAGAATAGGTCCATGTGTTTCAGAGACTCTACGTAGATTCTTTTCATCATTTCACCCAGCTTTACAGTGCTGTGATATTGTAAGAACATGTCAAATGGCCATTATTATATTAACAGCTAAGCATCTTTTCACTCCAAGTCAATCTGATCATGCTGAAGACACAACTCAACTGGATCTTTTGATTTCTCACTTATCACCAAAATCCTCTTTGCTAATCTCAAAAACACACTGCTATTTTCTAATGATTGTTTATCATTTTTAATTCACATGTAATAATTGCATATATTTATGGGTCACAGTGGGTTGTTTTAATACATTTATACAATGTGTAATAATTACATCCATCACCTCAAACATTTATCATTTGTGGTAAAAACATTCAAAATTCTCTCTTCTAGCAATTTCAAAATATACATTGTATTATTGTTAACTATAGTGACCTATATAACAGAGCATCAGAACTTATTCCTACTTTCTATAACTTTTTACCTGCTATCCATTCTCTTCTCATTTCCTGCTCCCTGCCACCTTCCACAGTCTTCTGTGAGATCACCTTTTTTAGATGCCACAAATGAGTAAGATCATGCAGCAGTATTTGTCTTTCTGTGCTAGGATTATTTAACATAGCATAATGTTATCCAGTTTCATCCATTTGTAACAAACAACAAGATTTCCTTTTTTTAAGACTGAATACTATCTCATTGTGTATATACACCATATTTTCTTCACCCATTTATCCATGGATGGGCACTTGAGTTATTGCATATTGTTGCTATTGTGAATAGTTCTATGATGAACACAGGAGCACAGATACACTTTTGACATACTGATTTAATTTCTTTTGAATATATATACTCAATGGTGGGATTGCTTACACATATAATAATTATATTTTTAGTTTTTTAAAATATTTATTTTTTAGTTATGTTTTATTGTAGTTGGACATAATATCTTTATTTTATTTATTTAATTAATTTTATGTGGTGCTGAGGATCAAACCCAGGGCCTCACACATGCTAGGCAAGCACTCTACCACTGAGCCACAATCCCAGCCCCTATTTTAAATTTTTTTGTTGGTTCTTCTTAGTTATATATGCCAGTAGAATCAATTTTGATAAAATTATAAAAGCATGCACTATATCTTATTTTACTTAGGACCCTATTCTTATGGGCAGGCACAATGATGTGGTTCACTTAGATATTTTCTTATGAGTATATAGGAAAATTATGCTAAATTTATTCTACCATCTTTCCTAATCCCCCCCTTTTTCCTTTTGTCCTCTTTTGTCTAATCTACTGAATTTCTCTCCTCTCCCTACCTGTTTAATCATGGTTTAGCTGCCACATGTCAGCAAAAACATTCGACCTTTGGTTTAGGAGATTGGCTTATTTCACTTAGCATGATATTATCTAGATCCATCTATTTACTGGCAAAAGTCATAAAGTCATTCTTTGTGGCTGAGTAATATTCCATTGTGTATATATACCACAATTTCTTTGGCCATTCATCTGTTGGACATATAGGCTGGTTCCATAGCTTAGCTATTGTAAATTGTACTACTATAAACATTGATGTGGCTGTGTCACCATAGTATGCTAATTTTAAATCCTTTGGGTATATGATGAGGAGTGGGATAACTGGGTCTAATATTTAAGGAACTTTCATACTGCTTTCCATGATATCTGCATTAATTTACAGCCTCACAATAGCATATGAGAGTACCCCTTTCTCCACAACCTTACCAACACTTGCTTTTTCTTATCTTTTTTTTTTTTTTGTAATATGCATTCTAACCAGAGTAAAATGATGTTGCACTATGGCTTTCATTTGCATATTCCTGGTGATCAGTGATGTGTGGTGTATTTTCATTTGTTGAACTTCTTGTCCACTTCTTAAACTTGGATTATTTGGGAATTTTTGCCACTGAGATGTTCCTTATATATCCTGGATATTAATCCCTTGTCAGAGACATAGTTTGTAAATATTTTCTCCCATTCTATAGGTTGTTTCTTAATTCCACTGACTAATTGTTTTTCTGTGCAGAAACTTTTCCATTTTCTTCAATTTCATTTGTTTATTTTGCTTTTGTTGCTTGAGGTTTTGAAGTCTTAACCCCAAAATCCTTGCCCAAGATAATGTTATGCATAAAACATTGCCCTGGTGTTTTTTTAGGAGTTTCATAATTTCTAGTAGTTGCTTTACAGGGAGGGGAGAGATATTCCTGATGACTTTAGAAAGCCTGCAAGAAGTAACATCGTGAAATTACACTTTAGAATAGGTAACTTCTAAGAACATAAATTTCTATTGCAATTTTTGTTTTGCAGTATATAGTAATCTTAATATTTTCACCCAAATATTTTTAAAATCTTTTGTCCATTTGGGACAGGAAAGTATTTATTTCACTTCCTACAGATGCATTTAGTTACTATTCTTCTTTCACTCTTTCAGAATATTCAAGATCATGCTATAGTTGCAGCCTGTGTTCCTCCAATCGGTAAAAACAACATTAGCCCACGTCTCCTCAAGCACTTTTCCATCCTGGTATTGCCTCATCCTCCACAGAGTGCCCTGCGGACTATTTTCCAGGTAACACATCCAGTTCATTTTCTAATGAAAAATATTAATTTCATGGTGTAAGAAACATTTGTGAGAACTTAAAACCACTTTGAATAGATTTTATTTCCCCCTCTATTTTCTAGTCTATTGTTATAATGTCTGTAAATATCAAAAATATAATTCAGTGTGTATAAGAAACCCAGAGATCACAGGATTTTATTCTCTAAGATGCTGATCCAGTATATACAGGATAGAATTTTGCTCTTTGTGTATGCATGCACACACCTACACACACACACACACACACACATGCACACACATATGTGTGCTAGGAATTGAACCTAGGATCTTGTGCATACTAAGCATGAGTTCCACCACTGAAACACCCCAGTCCCTCATTTTATTGTAGAACAAAAAAAAAACATCAAAAGATCTATTATGTCAGTCTGGATTGGCGTACGTGTATACTTTCTTGTTTACAAGAACCTTTACCCCATTTGTGGGCTATTGATCCCTGCAGCAGTATTACCAGGGACTTTTTGAAAAATTGATGTAAAATTTTATCTTTAAATTTTATATTGTAAAGGAAAATGCAAGATGAATTTTGAAGAATGTAATAATCTTGCATAAAATTTATTTTCCTATCAAACTAGATTTCAAGTTCAGCCATTTTTCCAGTAAGATATTTCAGAATTCCCAGAAGAAAGCATACATGTATACCAATCCAAACTAACATAATAGTTCTATCATGTTACATTTCCTTTAGTAGCATCTACTGGGGCACAAGGAAATGGAATAATTGTCAGCACACCTGATGTACACAGAGGTGGAGCACAAATTGTCTCCAGAGGGAGGACACATTCGACATGCTTCTAGATCAAGCATGAAACTAGGACCAACTGGGAATTTTTAACATTTCTAAAGAAATTAATCTTCTACTGAGTAGGCTTCTTAGTAGAGTTTAGTCAGAAATAGTCTATACTTAAAATTTTTAGAAAACTAAATTATAAAACTTCTTTTTAAAGGCTCATTTGGCAATGTATTTCTTCATCAATAACTTCTCACCTGATGTTCAGAAATATAAGGATCAGATAATATCTTGTTCCCTCACTATGTACTACCAAGTGTGTAAGTGTATGTTACCGACTCCAACAAAATGCCACTACATGTTTAATCTTCGAGACGTGTTTAAGGTGTGTTTTAATATTAGTTCTACAGCTTATTTTTAAATTTTAAGTTGAGGAGATGTAATTTTACTAAACTGAATCTCTCCCCCTCCCCTGCTGTCTCTCCTTTCTTGTTGGTATTGTCAATAAAAGCAAAATTCATGTTGTTTGGGTTTTCTATATATTAGCAGTTCATCCAATGAATAAGTTGAAAAGAAATTTTCTAATAATCCCAAGAAGAGAGTTCAATAATGAGACCACTGAAACTGTTAGAATATTGCCTGAGATTCTCAGCAGGAAAAGAAAAGATTACAATGTAAATTTTGGTCTTGCTTCATTTCTGAGATTTCATTGTGACTACCCAAAACATATGCATATCATAAACATGTTTAAATTTTCACAGATTTTGGCAACAAAGCTGATTTAGTCATCTACCTTGGTTAAATAATTTTCAAAATTGCAATGTTTGAAAAAAAACCCAATTCTTGAATTTGCTTTCTCCCCTTACTATGGGACTTCATCCATAACTACCACATTATGGTCCTTACATTTAGAATGCTGAACCCATCAACATTTAAAAGCATTTTTCTCCCATCTCCAGCACCTCCATGCTGGCACCATAATTAAGACTTGTGGTTGCTCATCCCAGCAAGCCTTCTCTTAGTTGTAGCTGAGGATTCCCTAAATCTCCTCCCACTCAGGGCAATTCTGTGCCTATTGTCCTTGACTTAATAACATGTTTGTCTCATTAGAAATTCAGATTATCGATTGTAGAAACTGATAATTTTTACCTTGGATAATTGCTATTTTTATGAAATATAAACATGCAAAATCAGAGTCTTTACTTCAAATACTATCCCACTAATGTCTTTATAAAATTTTATTTTTGAATCTCTAATAGCTTCTCCTAGGAATTCTACAAGCTGACAAGACTATTATTAACTCCAAAGAAATGCTTGCTCTACTCTTTGTTCATGAAGCCACCCGGGTGTTTCATGATCGCTTAATTGAAGCCACTGAAAAAAGCTTTTTCTATCAGTTGCTTTCAAAGGATCTTGAGAACTATTTCCAGGTAAATTTATGGTTTAAAAAATATTTCAAATGGGATCATGGGCAAAATGTTATTTTGGAAGTCCTCAAACATTTTCTTAGTATTAATGAAAGCAACTTTATCATATTAACGATTTGGGAGGGGGTTCACAAGAAATGTTGAAAAATAGATTGAAATACAGTGGAAATAGTTTGATCTTAATACTTTGGTTCATTCTTTTGGCCTCTGAGGAGGCTAAAATCTGCTTATTTTTCTCCAGGACTAGCAGAACTGTTTACTCTTGAGACACTTCACCAAGGCTCCTCATCCCTCTCGGGACCATCTCCATTCATTTCTCACTGCCTGTCTTTTAATCCAGGTCACAGAGGAAAGTGTTTCGATAAAGTGATTCACACCAAAAAGGATGTGGGCTGGCAATGTGGCTCAATAGTAGAGTGCTTGACAAGCATGCATGAGGCCCTGGGTTTAATCCCAAGCACCACAGGAAAAAAAAAAAAGAATTGTGACTAAACAGAGCAGTGAGCTCAACTTCCTTTACCACCTTTACTATCTCTTCTCAAAAGAATTAAGGAGAAAATTTCCTTTCCAGAGTTGACTCTTCTTTGCTTTTTCTTTTTTTTTTTAATGATGCCACGTTCTTTCACCCTATTCATAGAAGTACAAGAAATATAATAAATTAAAAGACCCAACTATATTTTATATCAGTAAAAGAGAAGTATAGAATGTAAACTTTATTCATAGAAATATAGATATAAATGCAGATAAACTCAGAATATAACATACATATATGTAAATCTATGTCTCTCTATATATATATATGTCTAGATATATATATGTTTTTGAGATAAGTCACAAATTCATGAAGATTTTTTAAATGCTTTATGGACATTCTCATTATTATTTTCTTTTAGTTCAAGTTTTCTGCTCTTCAGCCCAGATCCATCTTGATATAATTATTCATGTTAACCTTATCACTTCTATCCTCCAATCTTTTTTTATAATTTTTATTCTAATTTGTTATATATGACAGAAGAATGCATTACAATTCATATTACACATGTAGAGCACGATTTTTCATATCTCTGGTTGTATACAAAGTATATTCACACAATTCATGTCTTCATAGATGCATTTAGATGATGTTCATCTCATTCCACCATTTTTTTACACCCCTTGGTCCCTCCTTTTTTCTTCCTCCCCTTTGCCTATCTAGAGTTCATCTAATCTTCCCATGCCCCCCCCCTTCCCAACGACACTATGAATCAGCCTCCTTATATCAGAGAAAACATTCAGCATTTGGTTTTGGGGGTTGGCTAACTTCACTTAGCAAATTATTTTCTTCAACTCCATTTATCTGAAAATGTCATAATTTGTTTTTATTGCTAAGAAATATCCCATTGTGTATATATATAGCACATTTTCTTTATCCATTCATTTACTGATGGACATCTAAGTTCGTTCAACAGTTTAGCTATTGTGAATTGAGCTGCTGTAAACATTGATGTGGCTGTTTCTCTGAAGTATGTTGTTTTAAAGTCCTTTGGGTATAGACTGAAGAGTGAGATAGCTGGGTCAAATGGTGGTTTCATTCCCAGTTTTCCATGGTCTAAAATTTGGGGGCCAACAGAGGTGAGGCAAAGAACCTCACCCCCCCACTGGTGCAAAGGCCTATCCACAAGTATAGCTGTATGCTGGACCGGTAGTCAGTGACGGGTATGATCCAATTGCAGTGGTACCAACCTAAGACAGGAGGCTGACGCCTAGAGGTCAGTTCATCCGATGACGGGTAAGGACCATATGTTGAATTGGACTGCCTAACAGACACGGTCCCTAAGCCACATGCTTGTTGTTTAAACAGAGAGGGGGAGATGTTGAGAGCCACAGCCAAAGGGGCCCCAGCAAACTTCCAGCTGCCAGCAAACTTCCAACTGCCGGCTGATGATTGGCTCACAGCGGCCCCAGCAACATCTAGCTGATTGGCTCCTCGGCCCCAGCAACATCTAGCTGATTGGCTCCTCTGCGGTGATGCTCATTGGGCTGTTTCCCTGCCCTTTCAGACCACGGAGCTGCTCATTGGGGGACTTTTTTTGGCTCCGCCCACGTGACCCAGCCAATCGGCCTCAAGAGCAGGAGGATTGTGGGAGGTGAAGAGAGGCTTGTGTGGGAGAGAGAGGCTTGTGGAAAGCCGGTGGTGGCAGTTGAGGCTCTGAGGATTTTTCCTGAGAGGCTGTTTTGTTTGGCGTGTGTGGTTCTAAAAATAAAGTTAGTTTCTTTTGACAAG
Organism: Marmota marmota marmota; assembly: GCF_001458135.2. NCBI lineage: Eukaryota > Metazoa > Chordata > Mammalia > Rodentia > Sciuridae > Marmota > Marmota marmota. Next base: position 23,292,117 of record NW_026000016.1, on the reverse strand, counting down.
TGGCTCCTGATT